>NC_134571.1:27042616-27405116 GCF_050947875.1 Dermacentor variabilis
ATATCGACATGGATCTGGTCGGCTTCGATATCATGAAAAAAGAACCATGCGAAAAATGGGTGTAGAACACTGCCGATATAATAATCTAATGAGGGCACAGCAATGTGTCAGTGCAAAGGCAAACAAGAACGCAAGTTTTTGTTTTTGTTGTTGTTCTGTTTTTTGCAGCGTTGGTTACAAGAACGTGACACGTGTCGCCGTATTTATTTTGTACTGGTTGAAAGTGTGACAAGGGAGATAGAGAAATTATTAGGGTCGCCATTTGGTTTAGTTATTAGATGATGTTGCGAAAGAAGCGCAGAATCTGAGGAACTGTTAATCGTTAACATGACGCTAGCCGGTCATATAGGGTACTCGCCTCCATTGATGACGTGAAGGTTTCAAATCGCTTCCCAGGGAAGAACACTGATGTTTCAGTGGACGTTATGGCACATTCATATCTCAGGTTAACAAGGCAACTGGTGCCTTCTTGCGACCTTAAAACGTATCCTTTCCTTCACTGACGATATCATAAATAACGATACCATACCGCCACCTACAATGCTTACACCCAGATGAACGCAACTCCAAGAGATGCGTCCCACCGTCTGCCTTGCTTGCGTTTCCTTTCTTGAAAACGCTGCGCTCGCTCCTTCCTGAGGAGAATGCCCTGTCATGCTGATAACGCGCATGTCGTTCGTGACTTGGAAGTACCGCGCTTGCACCGTTAAAGAAAGCAAACGCGGACAAGACAGATGATGATTATCGTTGTGTGGCAGGATACGACCAAAAGAGGGTAATGTTGCCTAAGGGTGTAGCAAGCGTTACACGTTATCATTCAGCGCAAGACGTGCCTGCATGATTCGGATCTTACGCGAATGTTATCGTTCATTCTATCTGTTGTGCATGTCCTCGCTGAACCTTGTATTGTCAGATTACATGCGCGACACGAATTGTGTAGTAGTTTCGGGAAACCGCGCGGGCACCTGTGATTACACTACACGCTTAAGCAAAATTACACCCTTTTGCCACAACGATAATCGTCATCTGTTTTGTCCGCATTTCTTTTCTTTAACGCGGCAAGCCCTGTACTTCCCAGTAACGAACGGCATGCGCGTTATTAGCATGACATTGCATTCCCGACAGGAAGGTAGCAGGCGTAGCGTTTTCAGGGAAGGAAACGCAAGCAAGGCAGATGACGATTATCGTTGTGTGGCAGAGATACACCCCAAAGGGTGTAACTTTGTCTAAGAGTGTACATCCTTCGACGAGTGATGTATAAAAGCCGACGCGCTTCACCCGCTGATCAGATTCCGATGATCGCTGATTGCGTTCGCTGCTATCCTTGCGGTTTGAGTGTTACTCGCTTTTGTAGGCGAACGTTACATGTCGTAAATTAATTAGATGTGACCTAATTTGTCAAATATTGCTAATTAAACAATTATGCATATCGATTTATTATGCAAGTAATGTCCGCCGCTTCGATCAAGCCACTTCAATAGAGAGAGAGAATACTTATTATGAGAAGAAACCTGAGAAGTTGGTCTGGAATACTGTGTTCCATCCTGCTACTGTGCGATGCGGTAGGAATAGGGGATGGGGGGGGGGCGTGATAATAGGAAAGGGAGAAAATCATGAAGTTGATGAAGGGAAAAGGCATACATGAAATTAAAATAAATGAAAAAAGTTCATCGAATCATAATTGTTCTTTTGCCACAGGTAATTAGAACTTATTGTATATAATAAGACACGGTACACAACAACGCTCGTCTACTGCGCACGTTGTACAACTCATTGAACCCGAGGTGGTAAATATGAATCCGGAGTCCCACGCGATGGCGTTCCTCATAATAAGATCGTCCTCTTGGCACGTAAAACCCCAGAATTTGTTGCACCAATGTTCTTTATTTCGAGGCACAGTGTAATATTTCGAGGCACGGTGTTAGTGAGACAGTGCGCAGCGTTATTTCGAGCGCAGAGGCGCTCCCCAGTGTTGCGACAGACTGTACCTGGAAATAAAGTCTGTAGATAAAAGCCGTTGAGCTACCAAAGCTCAACGGCTTGTGACCGGCGCCTAGGCGGGGATATTCGCCCTATCCCCGAATAACTAGCCGGACCTTTGAATAAAGTTATCCTTCTTCCTTTTTTTTGTATAAACATGCAACTATTCAAAGGAATGCTGCGGTCTGGAAGAATAAGCAGATGGGATTAGAATGTAGTTTATGCACATTCAGATTAGAGCAGTGTTCTCGTTCAAAGTTTGCACAATTCGGCTAGGCAAAGGTTTTCTTATAAGACGAAGCGGGCGTTTCTACAAATAAAGCAAGAAAAAGAAACAATTGTTACGGCTAGCTTTTCCAGTGGATGGTCGTTTCGTTTGCAAGATGGAAAAGCGCCTTGTAGAACTGCAAACGGCTAGCATGGTGCAAGATAGGCACACTCACGAGCCTGCCTCCGAAACTCCTGCTCCCCCGAGAACTGCTCTTCATTCTGTTCCCGAGGGTGCTATGCTAGCTGAATCCACTGAAATTAGTGGAAGTGTTTGGGAGATTCGTACTTTCGCGGATGTTGATTCTACTCTAGTGTCTTCCGCGTTGCGCAAGTAGGCGAGCCTAGCGAGCCTGAGAAACGGGAAGACAACGAATTCGGTCACTGCGCTTGCAAAGTCTTTCTTCCAGCTTGTCGAATAGCACCTTTGGGATCTGAACTTGGATTGCGAATAGCCATCTTGCTAGCAAACTATCGTATAGCGTATGTACCGTATGTTTTCTGGGCATTATTTTTTTATTGTCCCTTTCCATTTCCGACATACTTTCTTTATAATTTGCATCTTTTCTTTCTTTGTACGCAAATCAGCGACTGTATTTAACTTGATGATCCCCTAAAGTAGTTGGCTGGCTATCATTGCGAAATACTAATAAACTAGTATTAAACCACAATGTAGAACTTGTAGATATGCTGTCCCTTCTGTAGCGTTTATCTTGAATTTATTAAACAATGACGCAAAAAACGGACGTAGCTATCCGCACAGAAGCGTAATTTATAATATGGTTGCACATAATATACAGTGTTCTGGGCGTATGATCTTGGCACAGACAATTAAACGAACCGTGATGATATGCCATGCGCGCATTACACGTGTCCAAGGGAGAAACTGAAAACGTAGTACATATGTCGAAAGGACGACGAAGTGTCCTGTGTGGAACGCTGCCTTTTTGTCTCTGAGAATTTGAAGCTACATTGTGGGAGACGCCGCTCCCTTAACTACGGCGATGGACGTGGAATCGCCTGGAAAGGTTCCTGGTCCTTCTACGTCAACAGCGGCCGCACCGACAAAGCGGTCTAGTCGCCCGAGTGATACCGACAGCTAGGACACTGTGATCTACTCAGGGACCAGTGATGAAACCTCGGATGACAGCGACTTAGTGCCCGTAGCGAAGCACAAAGCAAAGAGAATACTGTCAGAACATCTCCTTCCACAAGTAAGGCAACTGTGATCCCGACGCGAAAGCCATCAGACCTCACAATTTTATTTGTGCCTGTGGCTGCTAGCGACAATCTTAACCTGATCAACCGCCAAGCCACATCTGTGTCGCTCGAGGCTCTTGTTCCGGGTCAGATCAAAGATGTAAGGATCAACGCCTGTAAGAACATCCTCGCTATAAATGTCACAAACTTTAGCGCGCTAGACATTCTGAGCAACGTTAAGGTGCTGGATAGCATCAGCGTACGCTCCTGTAAACAATACCATCATGACTATACGGCTGGCGTTGTGTATGGCGTAGATAATTCCATAAGCGATGCTGACCTGCATATACTCATCAAGCCGGCGACAGAGGGAATTGCCATATTGCAAGGCCGTCGCCAGGGAAACTCGCAGTGTGTCAAGTTAACTTTCAAGGGAGACAGCCTACCGCCACACGTCAAGGTCGGTCACTTCCAACACATTGTACGGCCTTTTGTGCCAAAGCCGCTTCAGTGCAGGAAGTGTCAAAGGATAGGACACGTTAGTGCGGTTTGCACAAATGCTGCCGTGTGCTCACGGTGTTCTGGGTCGCACAGCTCCGACGCCTTTCGTGCAGAAAACCAGAAGTGCGTCAATTGTCACGGCTCTCCCAATGCAACTTCGAAGAATTGCCCACATGTGAAAAATGAGGCGAAAGTCTTGAGGCAAATGGTCAGGGATCGTTTCTCGCACAGGGAGGCTGCCGCTAAGGTGCGATGTCGACGTTCATGTTGCCGGAGATCTAGGAAACCAACTGCTATTGCTAAGGATGCACCGCGTCCATTGACAGTCCATAAACTTCAGCATACAACTAGCAATAGCAGCAATGAGATTCCTCAGCAGAAAGTCTCCAATATGCGAGGAGTGGCCGCCATTGCCACGGCAAGATCCACCAGCGGAGCGACAAGATGTAGCACGCTCGCCGAATCATGCTTCACCTTCTGGCAGCAACCAAGACGACGACAAACAAGTTGTCACCATGATAAGGGCCCTTATGAACACGCTACGAGTACTACTGACCGCCATACACACTCCGGCGGCTCGAGGCGCACTTCAAATACTGGCTACCCTGAATCCGGTACTGTCCGGTCTTGAGAAGCACCATGGCTGCTCCTCTACATTCGTTCCTTAAAGAGGTCAAGGAAGCGTCTATCTTCCAATGGAATGTCAGAGGCATTAAATCGCACTTTTCGGACTTTCGTCCGTTTGTTTTTAAGAACAAATTTCCAATAATCGTCATTTGTGGACCAAACGTTGAGAGCGCCATCCGCCTATCAGGATATGAAGCTTTCATGTCTGCCACCTGTAGCGACCGCAGCAAAGTCATCGTTTACATCAGATGCGATTTCACATATGTTTTACACCCAGTGGCACCTGATGACGACCATCAGTACGTATGTTTCACTATAAAATGCAAGAATGTCGCACTCACGCTCGTAGGTGCCTACATTTCACCTTTGAGTCGATTTGACAACGCAAGACTAGGTGCAATTTTAACAGCGACACCTACACCATGGGTTATTACCGGCGACTTCAATGCGCATCATCCGCTATGGGGAAGCTTAAACATGGACTATCGAGGAAGACGTGTACTATCCTTCGCTTCGGACCATGAGCTCTGCTGCCTAAATGATGGCAGTCCCACTTTTCTGCGGGGATTGGCATACAGCAGCTGCCTGGACTTAACTTTTGTTTCAAGATGCCTCAGTGTCAGTGTGAAATGGTTCACGGACAACGAAACTCATGGTAGTGACCACGTTCCAACTTATGTTAAAATCGATGGCATAGGCAAGTAATACTCTACTACAGTTCTTCATCACATCGACTGACCTAAATACACGTTGCTCATGGAGAAGAGTTGCCAAGAGATCCAGGACTGTCTGCCTGGAAACATCGAGACGCTAATTAACGCCGCTGCTCAAGAAGCCACAAGATCTTTTAGGCCTATTCCTAAATTTTCTGCATTCGAAGCAGAATTAAAGCGGCTTCGAGCAATCCGCCGTCGCGCGGAAAGAAAATACAGGAGCACCAAGTCCATCTACGACCTAAGGGAGACGAGACGCACACAGAAGATGATCCAGCGTCGGATCAACTCCCTGCAGTCTCTAAGATGGAAAACCTTCTGTGGTTCCCTTGATCCACACAAACCCCTGTCACATATATGGAGAACAGTGCGTGGTCTTCGAACATCACCGCAACAATGCCACCTCTTCAAATGCCTGGCTCTCTACCAAGGTCGCAGAGAGATCGACATAGCGGAGGACTTCTGTTTCAATGTTGCTGGTCTACAGCCATCGTTCGCTACACGTGATCCCCGTGATGTTCCAATCTCGCGGGATTCTCGTATGGACAATCTGTTTTCCATCGAGGAGTTGCAGACGGCGTTGGCAGCGTGCAGACGTTCCTCATCGCCTGGGCCTGACGGGGTGACATACGCAGCTCTTGGAAACCTCGGTCAAACAGCCCGGCATGCACTTGTAGACGTGTACTATAATTCATGGCATGAAGGAGAAGTTCCTGCTGCATGGAAGTCCATCCACCTCGTGCCTTTGCTCAAGCCAGGTAAATCACCCCTAGACGTGACGTCTTATCGTCCCATTGCTCTGGCCAGTTGTCTAGGAAAGGTGATGGAGAGGATGGTGCTGACGCGTCTAGACTGGTATCTAGAACACTACAAGTTGTACCCTGACGCTATGGCAGGCTTTCGACGCGGACGCTCTTCTATCGACAACGTCATAGATCTTGTCTCGTGTGTTCAGCACGAAAAAAGCCTCAGGAGCCTGTCAGCGGCGATGTTCCTGGATGTTAAATGCGCATATGACAACGTAACCCATCAAGCCATCTTGGACGCCTTGGGCGATGTCGGCCTAGGCGGCCTTGTTTTTCGGTGGATATCCAGCTTCTTGAAGGACAGGTCATTCTTTGTGCAGACAGAGGATGGTGCGTCATCACAACGCAACACCTACCGAGGCGTACCAGAAGGCGAAGTCTTGAGCGCCACTCTATTTAACCTGGTGCTCATCGACCTGGTTCATACCCTTCCGGAATCCGTCCATGTGTCCATCTATGCAGACGATATATTCATTTGGTCATCAGGAGCGACGCGTCCCCAGGTGCGCGCCAGACTTCAAAAAGCGACCACACTAACATCAGGTTATCTTCGAGCACGAGGTCAGGAGCTGTCCTGCGAGAAGTGTTCTATAGTACCTCTCACGCGTAAAGCAATGAAACCGTACGTTATCAAAATTAATGTACAGCCAATTGCCTACGAGAAAAGACGCACCGCTTTCTAGGAGTGATAGTAGATCGAGACCTTTCCTGGAGTAATACCTAAAAAGGAAATTAGTCATGATAACCCACGTGCTCAGATTTCTTGCGGGAAAGTCATGGAGTGCGTCTGTGAGTGCGATGCTCCAACTCTATAACGCACTGTTCCTCGGTCTCCTGCGCTATAGCTTACCTGTACTGGGTGGCACCGGTAAGACCAACCTCCGTGCCCTCCAGTCTGTACAAGCTCAAGCTCTGCGAATTTGCCTTGGTCTTCCCAGATGTGCGTCCACGGCAGCAACAATAGCCATCGCGCATGACCACCCCATCAACACGTATTTTCAAGCTAACACTTTAAGGATGCATATCAGGCACTTCGCCCGACTTCCATCGCATCGTCTCGCCTCCCTTCCTTCCACTCGACCTCGTTCAGCGTTTAGCAAGATTATTGCCTCCAACCATGGAACTTTACCGTCAAACTTCACGCCTGCAGCACGACCATCTCAACCGCTGTGGTGACTCCATCCACTCCAGGCTCTTGTTATTCCTGGCGTCAAAAAGAAAACGGAGATGTCAAATTTCGCCCTGAAACAAACCGTGCTTTCAGCGCTACATGACAAGGACAGAGGACACATCCACCTTTACACGGACGGTTCTGTCTCCTCTAGTAGTTCAGATGGAGCTGGTGATTCCCGCAGAGTGTGTCACCCTCAAGTTGAAGACATCTCACATTACATCATTGACGGCTGCAGAACTCGCAGCTATCCGTGCTGCTCTGGAGTTTATTGTTCACAAATGATCACATTCACGGTCCATCTTATGTAACTCAAAGGCAGCTCTTCAGTGTCTGATGTCCCCTTTCCGCCATGGACCAAATGTGTAACTAGTCGCAGACATCCGACTACTCCACCATCACGCAACCAACAAAGGACACAACATCATCTACCTGTGGATACCGGGTCACTGCGGAATTTCAGGAAATGACAGTGCGGATGGCGCGGCCCGGTCGGCTCCTCATGGTGCACAGATTATACCCATACCGCTGTCAAGAACAGATGCAGCCACAAGTCTTCGTTCCCTCGCCCGCGAGCTTACACAGAATCTGTGGAACACCAGTGAATTCACGAACGCACGTCTCCACAGATTGGATCCACGTCTGCAACTCCGCCTACCACCAGGGCTGCCACGAGAGGAAGCAACACTTCTGTACCGCCTGTGGCTAGGCGTGGCATTCACGAACTCCTATTAATTCCGCATTGGAATGGTCGACAGCCCTACTTGTGACACTTGCGGTTGCGAGGAGACGATTGAGCACCTCCTTTGTGGCTGTCCCCGTTACAAAGTGTCAAGAAAAGTGCTCGTGACCGCTCTCGAAAAACTGGACAATCGCCCCTTTACAGAGGAATAAGCTCTAGGACATTGGTCCAGACGAGCTTCGGCGCTCAAGGTCTTAAGGGCTTTGCTGAAGTTTTTAAGGACATGCGAATTGTGTGACCGCCTATGAATGTTGTAGCGCGTAGTTCGCGTTACTGTGTGAATTTTCTGGTTTCTATTTTTTCCCTCTTCTTCTTCTTTCTCCTTTTATTCCCTTTACCCCTTTCCCCAGCACTAGGTAGCCAGCCGGTACTTACACTGGCTAACCACCCTGTCTTTCCTCTCGTTTGTCTCCTCCTCCTCCTCCATGGTACATATAAAAGTCAGTGATCTGCCCTTACAGCTCCGCAGAAAGACAGATCAGATCTGTTTTTGTTACATTGCTCGTGAAAGCAAAAATGTCATGGTCGCTTCCATTGGAAAGGCACTGCCTACGTGTTTTGGCCTTTGACTGATGCTTTGAAAGCAAAAGAACTGAACGAATGCAACCCGAAGTATTCAACAATTATTAAGAGACAATGAATTTTGTGTTTTACTTTATTATAGGCTATTTGCGGGGCAGCGAGAACACCAAACACAACTGCACATAACGCATGCTCCAAATGGCTGCAATATCGCATAAAACTGGAGCTAAGTGACGAGTGCTTTCATTCGTGCGCGTGTATCACATGTAGAAGGACTGCTCAGACGTATAGATCCTTCTAAGTAAGCGCTATACCTGATAGAATTGAGACGAATGAATAATTACGAGCTAATGAAATGTAACTCAATTTCAAATCCGCTTGCTATGAAATTGAAACCTGATTGCAACCATTCAAATATTTCGAAAGCGAGGTCTTCTATCGCTCATCTCTCTCTCTCTCTCTCTCTCTACCCCGCCCCTTCTTTCGATTTGGCGAGAATAGCTTTCTGGCCAAGGAAACTTTTCCGCCGATCCAGGACACAGTGTAATCAAAGCTGGGCTGATCCCAAATACCATAAAATGCAAGGTGGAGACTTGGTTGGTCGACTCTGATACCAGTGAATGATATGTTCCCCAGCATAAGTTTTAATCTGGTTTGTAAAGCAGGTCAGTCGTGGAATCAGTGCAATCGCAGAGCACCCACAGGCCTGATAGTGTTAACCGAGAGAGCTAGGTAATAAATGAGCCCAGCGGCATGTGTCAGCTGTTTTACCGATAAGTTAACACTTGAGAAATCACCCCTAGATGGCTTCTGCCCAAATATTTAACACGAGGCTTTCCTTTTCAGCAAAGTATTTAGATAAATCTTTAATGTATTGGGCTATGTGTCGTACTTCTCTGTGCCATACATCTTTCATCACCCTTCTTCCTTCGACAAACACTATACGCCGCCTTTGTACTAGTCAGATCGCTGCGTGGACGTGTCACACTGCACATTCACCCGATTTAGTTTTTGCATTTCGGCATAACTTACAAACAGTGAATGCAACTGCATGCCTCAAATTTCGCTGTATATATGTATCACTTAATTAACCTTACAGTAATGCTTCACATGGATTCCAACATGTGCGCCTAGTTTACATATGTTTCCTTCTTTTTGGTCACATTACATGATAACAATGAGTTTAACACGAAATATTTTTCAGGACACTTGCTACTGCTTGCTCAAATTATGTTGCATGTTTTGAGGTAAATATACGTCATGTCCAGAAGGTCGTGTTTTGTGGATAACTTTTAAATAACGTGCTATCAGAAATACCTCAGTCATTTATTTTAATATTATTTAAAGCTTTAAATTCGGATTGTTTCTCGAATAATGAAATAAAGAACGCCTGGAGAAGGACCTTTGTCATATTTTATCGAGTAGCGGTGTCCGGTATTATCGAAAGCCTGTGCACCACCAGTTATTACATATCCGTCTGTTTAATGCTGTGTTTGCTTCGTTATAAAGAAAATTAACAGGTGCGGCGCACTTAATTCACCAGTCTGCTTGAAGACGAGGGAGGCATGAAAATGCTTAGCATCACTTAAGGGTCTAAAAGAGAGGAAACAAAAGGGAGTGCGGCGGGGAGGGGGGGGGGGGGAGGGGGTGCAGTGAAGGCGGCGAACGCATAATGTGAGTCCTTCGGAGCCCTACATTTGTCTTTCCGGCAGCTATGACCGTATCAAAGCATTCAAAAATGTTCACACGACGAGGCAAATAGAAATAACAAACTGGACCAAAAAACAAATAAATTTTTGTTGGGAACAACAAGACGCCATCGGAAACAATAGTAAACTGGAGGAATCAACGCCGGAAAGCTAAAACATGGTATTACCATAGCATTGCGAGATTAGCACAGAGCCAGTTTTCTCGCCACAGAATGTGTGAACAAGTGACAAAGAAGGAAATGCAGCACACATTAAACAGAAGCGTGTAGAAAGAAAAAAAATAAGAGAAACTAAACGAACGCGCGGAGAAGCTACCAAAAGACGTATAACCCCAAGAAGACATGTTATTCAAGATTGCCTGGGGAATTCACTGAGCGAAGATTTGGCGCACGATGAAATTGACCACGTGTACTGAAATCTGCCTTTCGAGCAAATATGTTGGTACATATTGAAAGCACGCTCATCTCGTTTACCTATACGCTTCAACACCGCGGTGCGATGCTAGATGACTCCAAGGAAACAGGCGGCCGATACTCTCATACAGCGCAGAGCAAAGTATAGCTTTGCGCAAACACAGCGGCCGCAGAAGGGCGCCTTGCTTGCCTTGCTTACATATTCGAGCTCGCGAAGCGAAGCCCCCTTGGAAGTCTTTTGAGTTAACATAGAAATAATCCATTTGTTAAAAAGCTACAAGCTGATGCTGCTGTGTGTCAGATGGTGAACAAAGTAAGCAAAGTGCTCAATTTTTATGCGAACCGAACGCGCTCGCTTCAGCTTTTGCTTATATTCTTTATATCGTTATTAATCAGTCGCAGACCAATGTAATTTATTCTTCTCCCTCTTTCAGCATGAAAACATTGATCTTGATTTAAATGATGGCGTCCATTGTTGTGAGTTAAGGCATTCTATTTAATCCTGGCACATTTCTTTATGTCATATTTTATCGAGTAGCGCTGTCTGGTATTATCCAAAGCCTGTGCATCACCAGTTATTAAATATCCGTCTGTTTAATGCTGCGTTTGCTTCTTTATAAAGAAAATTAACAAGTGCGGCGCACCTAATTCACCAGTCTGCTTGGAGACGAGGAAGGCATGAAAATGCTTAGAGTAACTTAAGGATCTAAATGAGAGGAACCAAAAAGGAGTGCGGGGGGGGGGGGGGGTGCAGCGTAGGCGGTGAACGCATGATGTGGGTCAAGCAGATAAAAAAAAATGAAGTGTGTGAGAGGAAGGATATTCTTGGCTTCATGGGTTTTATCGGATGCCAGAAAGAAAAAAAAAAGGTAAGCCTAGTATACGGTGCATTATCCCATCACCCAAAGAATAAAGGCCCCGTATGCGGTAAAAACGCAGTGAAATATTGAAGGAAAATATTCAATGGTGCAAACAATAAATATTTGTTGTCATACTCCGACTGGCACAGGTCGGAAAGGCGACGCCCCAATGGTAAAAAAAAAGAGAAAAAAGAATATAATACAAACAAAAGATCTCGCCGCCCCACCGTACACTGACTCATGAAATCATGCATGTTTTATGCTTATATTAAAGAGCAATTTCTTGATAATATTCCGGTTAACCCCCCCCCCCCCCCCCCAAGTTTATCTCATAACTTTCGTTTTTACGGCTAGTTTCCATTTCTCTACTAGGAATTTTGTTCCATATCATAGAAATAAAGACGAAAAGCAGTGTCGTACATTCGTCGCCTTTCGCAAGTGTTGCTGATATTCCTCTTGAGGCAATGGTTTATCAAACTAGAACGTTACCCACCGATAAGGCCTAGCCACCAGAAAGATAAGCGAATCACGTGGCACCAAAAGGAGAGGTAGAGTAGCCGTGTGCAAGGTCGGAAACGTTAGCCGCGGGAGGCGAGGTATAGATGTGCGGAAGTTCTGAGTCAAGATTCAAGTTTGGCAATGCCGGTTCCATTGCGTTAGCGGCTAGCCGTTCAGCTGTGCTTAGGGCGCTAACGCTGAGCAGAAGCACGGATGTGAAAACGGAGGAGGTGGGTGTAGTCAGGATGCGGAAGTAGGAGTTTGAAAGAAAACAGTCAAGGGCGCCGGGGCGTTGATGGATGTAGCGTGTGCAACTCCAGGTATTGTCGGTACAGTGGCGCGTGCCTCGAACACCTTTGCTGGATTCCCACGTCGAGACGACGTGGTTGCCGCTGTTCTGTAATGCCTTGCGTGTTTGGTGAGTGCGGCACGCGAGCACTGAGAATGTAGCGGCACATGGAGAAACGACAAATCGTCACTCTTTCGCATCGGGATCTTCATGAGCGGTTATATTTCTCGTGAGTTGGCTACTTGTGAGACGCGCTAAGCTTGAATTGTTTTTTCTTGAAGTTGTCGGCCACTTCGGCAGTTTGGCTTTTGCACATCGCTTCATAGGGACGGGGCAGCGCTTAAAAGTGCGCCACAAGAACAATTGGCACGTCTTGTAAAGATGTATAATTAACGAAACTCATAGAGAAAACTGTTTAAGGATTACTCCGGATCTTCTGTCTACATGGTGCCACTGATAGTTGATTTCGTCACTCTGCTGTTCTTAATGTGAGCATTGATTGATTGATTGATTGATTGATTGATTGATTGATTGATCGATCGATCGATCGATCGATCGGATATGTTGGCGACATATACAATATGTCACCGGCTTTTCCAAAACGAATGAAGAATGATGAGAGATTAAGTGAACCCGTTTTCCTATTAGCAGTTCACAGCCAAACGCCCGGCAGTGACTTACAGGTAAAGGGAAATGCACAAAAATATTGGATTCTTCAATGTCCGACAATCGAATGTTCGCAGACATTTTGCAAACACTTACAGTCTCTTTAAACAGCAGCAGAGGGAGAAAACATTTTGTGTTCGTGTGGTTTTGCATACCATTCGTAAAAACATGAGACACCATTAAAACAAAACACATACTCATACATACATACCCCCAGATGCGACGACAATATAGAATATAAAAGAATCGCGCAACGTTTTTTCTCGATAGCGTTATTCTCTCCATCACACTGCTCTGTATGTACGAAGGCGCTTTAAAAAAGCAGCGTTAATAAACAATAGTGTAATGATGCGACGCCATAATACTATGCCATTATGGTACCGAATCAAATATTTTTTGTGTTTCACCGAATGACGCAAGCGGAAGCTCAGCCATAAGTGCGAACTGTCTAGAGCCACATTATACTCCAACAACCGTGCAACTTGTACGTCGAAAGAACATGACGGAATCTGGTATTGCGCTAAGTGCAAGTGTGAAGAGACCATCAGTCACCTTCTGTGCCACTGTTCTCGCTTCGATAATCAACGTGAGACTCTCCAGTGTGCCTTAAATAGACTGGATGACAGGCCATTTACGGAAGCGAAGATCTTGGGAGCCTGGCCTCACAGTTCATTGGCCCAGAAAGCCGTTCGAGCGCTTTTTCGCTACCTGAGGGCAACAGACTTGTGTGCCCGACTATAGACGTCCTACACTTAAGTTCTCTCTCTTCCTCTTTCACTCCCCATTCCCCTCCCCACGTGTAGGGTAGCAAACTGGACTCAGTCTAGTTAACCTCCCTGCCTTTCCGTCTTCCCTTCTCTCTCTCTCTCTCTCTCTCTCGTATTAGTGTCAACTTCTCGCGGTTAGCTGACAGCTTGTTTGGCTTAGACGCGCGTAAGTAGGCTAAGTGTAACACACTTAAAACCAATTCCCGCTTTGCCGTCTGCTCAAGTCACCTGATCAAAACCTGTGTACACCAAGCGAGGCCACTCTGAGTGACGAAAATTCCCGTAGCAGGAACTCTGGGCACTTGGAGTAAGGCGTTGTTGCAGGCACAAGTGCGGACAAAGCAAGAAGCTATGTAGAAGAACCGAGTGAAATGGATAGAAAGAAAAGGCAGGAAGGTTAACCAAACAAAATAAATCCAGTTTGCTAGCCTGCACGAAGGAGAAGGAACTAAGCCGGGCAACCAGGTAGGATAGTATTGATAGCGTAGGAGCTAGCTCTATGAAGAGCACGTGCATTTGGGGACAAAGAGGGATGCCGAGAACGTCGGGGCCGAGGGAGCACACGTGTCAGCAGAAATTTCGCTTTCCTGGTGGAAACTGAACAAGGTAATAAGGGCGCACATGCGGACTTAGTCGGGCCGTGCCGGGGATTAGGTAATCAGCTCTGAAGGGAGGAACCAGCGCGAAATTGAACGCAGCTTCCTGGAAGTTAGGAGAGACCGCGCCAAGTGGTAGGGAGACCGGAGGTAGTTGTAGAAAGTCACAGGAAGCATTGCAGGAATGAATAGCAATGACAGAAGGTCTCGTGAGCTTGGAAACGGTGGCGTTGGCGAAGTGCCACGGGTTAGAAACACACTTGTTGATTTGCGGTTTGTGCAAGAGCTTCCGGGTCTGTGTGGATATAGAGATTAGAACGAGGATTACTTCTGAAGCAGGGCTGTGCACTTGGCAATGACTGAGCATGAGCGAAATACTTTGGGCGGGAGAAGAGGCCGTATTGGTAGTTGAAATGTGCTTTACATTTAGCTCTGCATGCTGGTAGTGTTACTTAGGGATAAGGTGTTAGAGAGATCTCACAGAAGCTTTTCTTGACAGTTTATTCTTTGCACTGGCGTGTCTGCAAGTAACCACGGCCTGGTTAACAGATGTAATTCTGTTCCGAGTAGTAGCACGCATGGACGGCTCTATTTCAGACTAAGTAGTTTGTTTAATGATAAGATTCCTATCGCAAGCAATCAAAATATACCTTCACAGCTACATGCGCCTCGAGGCAGCTGCTACACCGCCATGTTATCTCCCCAAAAACAAATGAGACAGCTTTTTTTTTGTAGACAGGAATAAGTCGATAAGAGGGAAAACACTTAAGTTTTATTTCACATTTATTGTTGTATGTACATTCCTATATCTATCCTATGTGTGTTGAATATCGTTTATCTTTCCTTTACTCTACATTGTAATTATATATGTTAAATCATTAGTGCTTTGTATGTTGATGTTTTAAGGCGTTTATTCTCTATTTTTGCAATTGCATATGTGAAAGAGGAGTATATTTGTGCTGTGTGTCTATACCAGACATACTGCTGCCGTGTGTTAACCTTCAGGCGCATTGAAGCTGTATGTCGCAGCTTTTTCACCTGCAGGACACCCAACAAACTTGTTAAAAAAAATAAAAAAAACAATATGTGTTCTTTATTCTGCCAGAATAAATTTCCTGAATGTTCGATATATGAAAAACATCAACATGAGAAAAAAAAAGACAGAGTGTGCATGAATGGTTTATTGACAAAGATAATATTCCTCCAAATGAAGTTGCGTTAGCTTATGTTTCGAAGGGGATACACGAAAGTGTTATTAAATAAAAATAAAACGCAAGCATTGTCAATCCTCGCGAGATAGCGGGAGAGAGAAGAGCGAGTCTGGATTGGATCTACGTAAAATGTGCATGTCTTCTGAAGAAAACAAAATAAATACTGACATACATGTGTAGAATATCAAGCAAAAGAGGAAACCGAGACGAACATTTCGATGCATGTGCCGACAATAGTGGCGTCAATTGGGAGAGATGATACACGACGTAGTTTTGGACATTGGAATAAAGAATTCGAGATTAAGACATCCAAGATACCCCAACGCTTGTGTAACGCAATGTACGGTAACAGCATTTGCTGGATGGGATCCTAGTAATTAAACCCACTGCCATTTTTACATGTACCTAATATTTTTTATGATGTTCTCGATCGCCAATGCAAATTACTGCTAGTGTACTAAATACGTTTGCTCCGAAGGTTACGTAGTTCGTCCAATTGGCTCGCTTTCCTCCGCCCACTTAAATAAACAAACTTGCTCTCTCTGTGTCGAAGACTTTGACAGGGATATTAAATTATTATGAATTATTATGAATATTAAATTATTATTATTATTATTATGAATGAATATTAAATGGAGAGAGAATGCATTGGCAGAATATTAGGGAGTATTAAAATTTCCTTTCTATTTTTTTTCAAGGAAACTAAAGAGTGCATTTGGCTTCCTTCCGAAAGCTTACTTAAAACACGAGACTTCAAGAACCGAACGCACTGATAGCAATTTGTGGGACATCAACGATGTCCTTACAGGATTTCTGGCCATTCCATGCCGAGTTCTTCGAGCGAGAGAGAGAGAAAAAAACATGAATGTTATAGCACGTTTATTAAAAATGCGGATAAGGCGTTTCCATCCTGTGCATTCAGTTTTCCGAGCATGCGCGTCTCCTAATTCCTATTTGTTAATAAACATAATCACAACAAAATAAATAAATAAATAAATAAATATGTAGGATGACAGGTCATCGTTCGTGGTCCTTCCCTGTCGTAGTCGTCTTTCTTTCTTTCTTTCTTTCTTTCTTTCTTTCTTTCTTTCTTTCTTTCTATATTATTTTTAGTGGAAGCGCGTCATTTAGACTTAGTCAGGGAGATTGTTTTATTTAAGCAGAACTTCTCTATACGTCCTAGTGATTAGCTGACGTAGACTGTAATAAACCACGCGTAAAATCCTTGTTCTTAGCTCAATAAAATCCAAAGTATTCAATCATAAAAGGGCAGTTATTTAGAATGATGAAAGGCAAAACAGTTACCTTATTTGTTGTTGAGAGACTGACATTGGAGAAGTAAATATATAATGCTGCTGACAGCGACGCATTTCTTAAACCAGTGCCTAAGTCAGCTGATGATGATGAAGACAATGAAATAAATTTTATTAAAAAGATAGAGCAGGCGATCTTGTGTGTCCAGGCCTATGGCTTCCTTAGCGCATGGTGTCATGGCCCTCGGCTTGCTCGGTGCAGCGGTCGTGGCTGGTCCTCCGGGCGAGCGGCTTCTCTTATACTGCTCTTTATATGGCGCTCTCTTCGCTGGCACCTCCGTGACGCCGCAGCTGAGAGAAAAAACAAGATGCGTGAAATTCGAGGAGTCAAGAAAGCATTCAACTTTCAGGAGAGAATGATGGTAAATGGAGAGATAGGGGAAAGCATTGATGGAATTTCTTCTTTGAATTGCCTATAGAAGAGGTTAAATGCTGAAATGGAGTAAACTCAAAATTTTAGAATAGTCTCATCCGAGCAGTGCTGCGGTATGTAAAGCCTATTTGGTTTTTGTCACGAAACTGTTTTGCAGCATCCGTGCACTTCGTGTCGTCCGAAGTACTTTTTTCTCGTGTCGGATAATCACAACTCCCTTACTTTCCTTAGATATAGTACGCATTTAGGTTTACGACATTTAGGCACGGTTATACTGGCACGCTTAGGCGTTTTAATTAGGCAACTGCTTTTTCAAGTATCCCATAAATGTCGTTCCTAGTCTGCTCTAGCTTAGCTTGATGAAAAGAACAGTCAATGACGAGAAGATAAATTTAACGAACTCGTGCGAAAATGAATATTTCTTTCTATTTTACAACCTAGGTTGTAGCTCTCTATCCTATTAGAGGCAGGAAAGCTTTATGCGCGATCAGATTCGCAGAAGCTAACTGAATCAGCCCGCTCATACCACCCCTCTTCGATTCCGTGAGTGTCTGGAAAACATTACCAAAGCCCTGCAGTTAGTGCCTAGTTGATAGATTTCGCGATAATAACTACTAGTTCCCAAGGCGTGTAGTGAGACTCGTTAATGAAGACGCGACTTTATTGGCACTAACTCGCACCCATATAACACCGTGCTTTATACATGTTTTCTCCCACACGGCTCACATTCAAACGCACTTTGACTTTTGGCTCGCGAACCTACATGAAGAGATGGATTAACGATCGTAGTTCCCGCAGCACCATGATACGAAGAGCGGTACAGTGATGCCTCGCCATTTAAGCTGCGGTATTGGTCACAGACCACGCTGGACGGTCGTAAGAGACCGGCAATCAACCATTTCAAAAATAATTGGTCGCTTGCCAGCCTTTGTTCGGCGCACTGCGTGCATCTTCGGGCTTTCGTTCCACAGTACTTCCTTTTCCTTACCTTTCCTTCTCCAGTGATCTGGCGGCACGCACCATAGTGTAATATTTATCAATGCTACACAGCATCTATACAACCTAAGATGTTCTCACTCAGTTACATGGCGCGTATTTAATGCTTTGTTGGAGGTCGACGATAGGCGAGAAGGGTCGGGCTAATAGTGAAGTAATCAAAATTGGCACAATTCTGCACGTGGTAGAAGCGCGGACGTTTAGTTTATTCTGTTTTGAAATAATGTGCCGTGGTACTTTGCTTCATAGTATCGCCGAGATACCCTGCCCGCAAGCGAAAGATTTGCGAACTTGTAAGCGCTTGGCGGAGACGCAGTGCGGCAGCTGCTAGTGGGATAAACAAAATAGAACAGGTTTACTATCCCCGATATTCAAAGTTTCTCAACGAACATTTTGTTCGCGCTGCAGCAGCGGTGCGCCTGAAGCCTCCTAATACTTCAGGTTCTACGCTTATTGCACTCGACTCTACGTAGGCAAAACTATGTTTTGCTTAGCACTCGCAGACTACATATTTTGATGAGCTCGCTTAGCATGCTTCATGCTTTAAGCTCGCGTGTCAGTGATTTACAGGGTATTTCATGACTCATTTTGTGCGCTATATTGGAGCGCTCACAAGGACGGAGATATTAACGTATATGATGGGCTTCGATGACCCTAAGTAATCGACTGCTACCGCTGCCATCGCCACCGACGGTGCTGCTGTTGCTGCTGCTATGGGAAGAAACCAAAACTACCGATAGTACATGTTTAGATAGTAGACTTGTTTCTTCCGAATACCCATAAATTGGAGGCGAGTCCACAACGCCAACACAGATGTTGTGGGGGAGGGGGGTAGGGATCTGTGTGCAGAGGAAATATATAAATGGCAAGGCGTACAACGCTGAAGTAATGTGAAGGATAGCGCGTGCACACCACATAGCCGAAGCGTCGTCGTCTCAGTTATCGTCCGAGCACCGAGCACTAAATCGCCGCCTCTGCCAATATTATTATAACCCTAATGCTGACATGAGGAGATGTGACCTTTAGTGTCTTTTATCAATAGTGGACTCGCCTAAGCAATTTCGCCGATTTCTTCATGACAGTACGCTGGCTATTTGAAAGACTCGGGAAAATTTCAATCATTGTTTATTCATGCCTGGCCTGTCCCTGCAAATACGATTACCATTAGTCCTCTCCCAGTGCGACACTGTTCGACCTATGCCTTGACAAATTTGTACTCCTTTACCGCTGGAATGAGGACTACAGTGACTGCTAACAGCTGATAGAGCAAGAGCACTTCCTTTGCTACTGGAACCACTTCGACGACCAACGTGATCGCCTTCTGAGCATGTTCAGCTGACGCAGTTTAAACCTTTCGCTACGCGCTCTTCTGCTTTTCCTAAATTAACGATTTTCGAAGGCTTTTATAGAAACAGAGCGTCTGCTAAGTAGACATGAACTTCCTCTTCTTCTGCCTTTGCATTTTCCTTCTTTCTTTTTATCCCTCATCTTCTTTCCCCCCTTACAGAACAGCAAACCAGCTGTCCATCAGGCTAAGCTTCCTGCCTTTACTTGTTTTCTCTCCCTCTCTCTGCTTGGGTGCAGGAGGGTGAGATGAGGTGATCATAGCTTAAGTTTCGTTTGCTCGAAACTGGCTGGGTAACATTTCTTGAACTAAGACTATAGGAAGCGGGAGCTGTTAGTTGACTCAGAAGTGAATTGTGTTTACAGCACAGAGTTACAAACCTTCTATGGAAAAGCTGACCTGACTTCTTGTTTTGTCTCCAAAACGAATGTGAGGTGGTAGTGACTGCACAGTGCCCTTTTTGTGCCAGTCTTCGTGAGCATGTTCTCAAGGAGAAACTTTTCCCAGCAAGGATGAAATTTTTGCCTTACGTGTCAGAAGAAGGGTTCCCACTAGGAATTGTCAGCACGAGAAAGCACGCTTTCTCTCTATCTTTCTAAAGGGTACACAGGAAACGAGTCTTACGGAGAGCTTACTTGCAACAAATTCTCTCAAACAGCAGGTCGATAACGGCCTCCCAGTAATTTTGCTGGGAGGGGTTAAAAGAAAGGTGAAATTTTGTGGAAGCGGAAATCATGAACACGTTCCCGGGCCTTTCTTTAGGGCGCATTGCCTTGAAGGAGTCTATGGCAGGGAAGAGTGCTTCATTAATTTATTTATTTTTGCTTCGTCACAGTGCGGTGTAACAGGAGGCCGAGGGAAAAGCCGTTGAAATGACGGCTTGAGGGTGGGTATAGAGGAGGGGGCGGTGTTTACTACTCTTCATGTTGAGCATTGCTTTATCAGTTCCCAGTTTTCTTGACGAAATATATCCGGGCCCCCAAATGAACGTAGACGTTTCGAAGGCGATAGCACTGAGAAAGAGGACAAGCAAAAGACGCAGACGTTCTTCTCCGTGTCAGCTCTACGACCCTTCGTTGTGTGTCGCGTCTATGGTTCTGGCAGAATGCCGATATCAATGGTGCTCTTTTTCCGCCAAAATATGTCAAACTAAGCCGAGTGGTCGAATCAGCACCTTAAAAGCAGACGATTTATTTTTATTACTTAAGAGAGAAGAAGATGCTAGAGCCTTGAGCTCTACTCGATGTCGCATATACGTTAGCAGTGTGCTAAGAAACGTTCTTTTTGTTGAAAAATGGTCGCACCTAGTTTATCTACTGCCAACAGAGTCGAAAACCTAAAATTTACTCAGGGGTTTCCTACGTCCCTCCTCTTTTCCTGTCTCAATGTTACAGACGTGATAGGTGGCACACACACTTGCAAGAAATTCAACTGAAGTAACACACACACACACACACACACACACACACACACACACACACACACACACCCATATATATATATATATATATATATATATATATATATATATATATATATAGTTACGATCAAGAACTTACCAAATGCGCACAAATTTTTGCAATGTTATTGAAGCTAAGTCAGGAGACGGGCCATGCTAATATGCTGATAATTTGAAGCATCCTGGTAAGCTTTGAGTTCCGTGCATTGTTGTCAATTTGGCGATTTTCCCGCTAAATTTAGCGCTTCTGTGTGATGCCTAGCAGGAAAACTTGTTCCTTAGCAGGCCGTGGGTTTTTCTGTGGTTTTATATGAATTGTGACTTTTTTTTAGCAGAACAATAATCAGCTATATTTATTTCGAGCTTCACGTGTACCAAACATGTAAGTAGTTCATGCCTCTTTGGAATTGAGAGGCAATTATTATTATCATGGTCAAACAATGCGCTTCGCATTTCTGGTCTTTCTGCCATCCTTTGTGCGGGATGGTCTCCGAAGTAACAATGTAACTTGAAAGAGCGTAGGTTAGGGCGTGTTGGTATTCCATAACTGAGGCTTTTTAGCGCACGAAAAGGGACGAAAGACGGTGGCAAGACGCAGACACAGCGCTAACTTCCAACAATTGTTTTATTCCACGAAGCGCTACACATATATATAGGTAACGCACACCACCATACGCATGCGCATATGTACTGATTTCTAGTCAAATGAGACAGCAGCGAGACATGTGTAATGGAAAATTAAGATGATATCAAAGATGAAAGAACGACCATGCATAGCCAAAAAAAATTTTTTTTGTAATTGCAAGATTAAAATGTAATCTCCATCAGGCCACCCTCTGTGTCACGTTTAAAAAATCGAATTCCTTTCTTGAAAGATCTATTGAAGGCGCGCTAAGAAGCGCTCCCTAAACTAGCGATCTTCGCCGCTTCAGTAATCTCACGTGTTGTTTGCGCTGGGCTTCTTCCTATCACCGTGCACTGTTTATAAATGGAACTGCACCCATGCTTTCTGCAGTGAAAAGCCAGATGCCCCACTACTCCAGTTCGCACATTATTTGCGTGTTCACGCAACCTGTCATTTACGCACCTTCCCGTTTGGCTGATGTCTTTTTTGCCGCACGACAGGGGCAGTTCATACACGATATTGTTCTCGCAATGAACGTAGCGTTCCTTGTGATTTGTCCGGCAACTGGGCTTCTCAGAACCACAGTAGCTGGCCTTGCACAATTTGGACATCTTGATTGGCGATGAAAAGATGACGCTTACATTTGCGTTATTGCCAATCTTCTTCAATCTGTGCGAGATATCGTGGATTTACGGTACGATTGCGCGTTTCTGCTTCACTCTCGCATTTTCCGGTGAAGTAGACTGCTCATCCTGTCGCCCGCGTTTTGCGGTCTTAAGGAGACCTTCGGCCACAGCTGTGATGATATGCTGCGGGAAACCGGCCTTTTTCAGGCGATCCAATTGCGCCATAAAACTGGACAAACACTTGTGAGGACATGAGCGGCGAAGAGCATTCATTAGCGTTGACTTTGCAATCCCCCTCTTAACCAACTTGTGGCCTGATGAAAATGGCAGTAACGGTTTGTTCGCCCTTGGTTCATATGCCCAGCACACCTGGTGTCCCTCAAAAAACATTTTTATATCGAGAAATCGCAAAGTACCATCCTGCGGCGTTTCATGCGTTACAGTGAGCGGTTGTAAACACTTGTTGAAAAAATCTAGCACTTGCGTGACATCAAGACAAACCTCCGCGCTAGGGCTTGGATCGAGAAGAACAAGGTAGTCGTCAACGTACCTATACACCTTTTTTACATTTGAGTTTTCTAATTTGGCATCCAGTAAGTAACAAGTAACAATTAATGATGCTTCAGTTGCACGCTGCCTGAGCGCGCTATTCGCAAGATCGGTACAGTGGAGGTCTACAGGGTCAATATTGGGACTGACCCTAGACTCAGACATGCCAGCGAACAAATACACACAGAGGACGCGCGATCTTATCAAGATGAAACACAGTAGACTTTTCTGTAATTCTAATCCCTACCTGGTTGATCAACCTGTTCTCTGGTCAGTGTTTGAGGTTGGCAGAATCACCTTTTTTATTGTTTTGCAATGTGTTTCGCCATGCCATATTTGGACAAAAAAGCGACTAATATATTGATATTGTATATGCGCTATTCCATAATAGACAAAAAATAGACTTTAATGCTCAATGAACCTCTTTGACTGTGTTTTACGTAGACGCGGTAAAACATTTTCAACGTGATTCTGATGGATTTCTGCATTTAGCGGGGCTTTGGGAGATTTTAGATGCTTGTATCGCGAGTTTTGTCGTTTTTTTAGGCCTCAACCGCCGGTGTTCTTTAATTTCTAGTTGGCAACACTCGTTCCCTGCCCGTTTCTAGAACACGGCCAGGCGTTCTACATCCAAGCTGTGCAAACAGGTTCAAGGTCGGCCACTCAGCCTGAGATGGTTTCTACACTGTATGTGCCCTTTAAGCGCAGTAAGGCAATGTAACGCAAAGTAAAATAGGGTAAGGTAAGTTTAAGCAAGATAAGCATGCACATGTTGTGATGAAATCTTCATTCTAGCAAGAATATCCCCCTCTGCTACAAGAAAGTTGTACTTAGGGTACAAAGATTGCGTTGTGAATACTTTAAAAAAAATCTAAAATGGTCCATTTTAGCTGGAAGAAACACTCTGACTGTGAAATACGCATGGAGACTGTGAATACGCAAGAAAGACGCATGGAGATCGAAATTGCCGTTTGGTCAGCTGAATGATGTGAATTCACAGAGGCTATCTTGATGTGTACTACGGGAACAGATGAAAATAAGCTCCGATCTTATGTGAATGGGAAACCCGAAAGCCTAATTTTCGTACGATTTGATACTTTGTTTCAAGACCGGCTGGATTTCAAGAAAAACATACTGAGGCGGCTAATTTGCGCATTACGTTGCTTTTTTCCAGTTCCTGTATAATTTCTTTCCTATTCAGAAATATTGTATACGCGCCTGTTCCTGCCTGACATATTTAGAGGTAAAGAAGTAAAATGATGTTGAACTTATACCAAATGAGTGGTGTCTGTTATTTATTTTAACGCAATAGCGTTAATAGCCCCGTGTCGCAGAAAATCTGTCGTCGGCGTTCCGCGTCCCATCGTCGACCGACGTTTCAGCAAAAGTCATTCCCAACCAAACAAACCAAACCACGCAACCGAACCATGCAGACCCTCCGTATAGCGCAAAGAAGTTACTGAACCAATTGAATTTGTCAAAGTAAAATGCATAAGAAAAATCGTACAGTACGACTTACACACAACTTACAGACATGATAGCGCCGGATTGTAATTTGCATATACTAGAAAACATAATTATCTTACGCGGAAACCTAAATACAAACAGTTTTTCCAGCGTTTCTACCACCCATATACCGGCCACGTCATCCGACATTTGCGCACCGGCGTGTGAAAATCTCGGAGGCCATGGAGCGGCCCGCCCGGTTCCTCGCCACAATTCCACATGGCGCTCGCCTCCACTACGTCGCGGCCCACGCATAAGGCCGCGTTTCTACCAGAAAGCTCGCCTTCGTGCATTGCGTTCGCCACCAGCGTTTCCCGGTAAAAACTGCTGTTGCATAAGCTGCAGTTGCCGGGAAGCATGATAAGCAGTCAGGGATCTTTGAATGCTATCACGTTCCACTGTTAAATGCGAAGCTTAAGCGTCCTCTAACTTTTTTTCATTCTGGATGCAAAAAAAATAGTTTTCAGAAAGGGAGCGCAAGGGTCATGAGCAAGTGGCATTGAACGTTTGTCTTTCATTTCGTGACATAATAAAAGTTGAGCCGCCATTTCCTTTCCAGAACTGTTGCCCGCGGCAAGGTACGTGTGGAACATCGTAAGCTTGGGAAGAATCATTGGCCGTGATTTTAATAAGAATGCTGCAGAATGGCGTCAAAATCCAAAGAAAGTAAAATGAAGAGAGCACCTCATGGTCGGATGACGTCGTTATTCTGGCAGTTTGTCAAAAAATAGGGTCACAGCTTCCTTTTTTCCACTGAATGACCTGCGGGCATTGGAGTGGGGACAGGTCTGTGGCGGCGCAATAACTGTTTTTCTCTTTTTGTCGCATTACATTATAAGTGGGCGAGGACAGGCGCCTCAAATCTTTGTAGCGTGAAAGTGTGCGCAAACACTACGCTTCTCTCAACTTTTCCAAATTGCGGAGAGATCGGACGTGAGAACCAAGCATGGTGGGGTCGGAGACTTTTGTTAAAATGTTGTTCTTTACGGGAGGAAACGCGGCCGTCTTGACAAATATCACCAGCTAGGCTCATTTAAGTTGGCCAGAGGGCAAGATCAAAACGTGCCTAGGGACGTAAAGAAAGCACCCAGAAGACAGGATGCCTAGGTGACCACGAAAAATGCACTCGCAAACGCTGGTCGCTGGATTGGCCGCTTAAATGTGAGGCCGCAAATTTGATAACAGAGCAGGTGGAACAGCATTGAGGGGAAGCAAGCACCGCTGAAGACAAATGCTCGCACTTCTTCATAGGGTGAGTGCCACTCTAATTGCCAGCCACCGATAAATCGGCAAGATTGTGTCCTCGCATTTAAAGTGACAGAAGACTAACCTGCCGTTCAAGCCATGATAATGCGTTCGTCTGTTTTTTTTTTCGCGGAATTGCACGGTTTCCGTTGTCAAGCTGCAAATTGTTATATCTGCCAGATCGAGCGGGGCATTAGTGACCGACTTAGGGAGCTTGCAAATAAAGTAAAAAAATAATGATGATAAATTTGAGGGTTCGGCAGTGAATTGTGCTTCAAATGTCAGTCACAGTTTTGCGGCGCAATAATTTTAGACAGCAGCGCTAGTAGAACGGAATGTTTGGTTTTATAGGTGCGATTCATAAATAAGCTTAAAGCGAATGTACCAGTGAAATGTCACTTTACCTGGCAACCGGCTGAGGCTTCTTTCTTGAACTCGTGGTTGTGGGGCGTGTCCCTATAGCTGATACTTGTTAATGTGTGGTCACTAGAATTATTTGTATATGCGTTAGAGAGGTTATATTTCCATAGATTTAAGGCTATGGGAACAAACCGAGGTTAGTGAGTGACACATGAACCAACACTTTTGTGTCGTCTTTCTTGCTTCTGTTTGTTCTTTGCTTCAGTTACTCTACCTAGAGAGTCAGTGAACATGACAAAATGCAGCGCTGACAAATACAGGCCTCGGTTACTTCTGCCTCTGGTGTTTCATATTTTTATTTGAAAAAGCATGAGTTACGTATTCGTATATTGAAAAAAAAAAGATCGTCACGCATAGAGTTGCTGCGTGCATGAGCGAATTAAAAGACGGTCTTTATCGGGTGTTGATTAAAAGAAGGATAGAAAGACTTGTGAGACAATACCGAACACGTTCCCACCGAACATCAGTCTAAAATGTTAGGCATATCTGCATTCCAACAAGGGAGAGAAAAATGCAAATGAGAGAAAGGCATGGAGGTTGACCAGAGTTAAAGCCTCCGATTTGCTACCCTGCACTAAAGGAAGGTAAAGGGGAAGTAAAGAGGAAAGAAGAGCGGGGACAAAAAGAAAGGCGTGAAAAAAAAGGGACCGGATCATTACAGTCTTTCTAATAGGCCACTGCCACGTAAAAAGGTCAACAAAGCCTTGACCGGCTTTCGTTACGACGAGAGTTCATGTCGGCATTCCAAAACTGTCTGTTCTGAAAGTGGGTTGTCATCAACGCGTGCCAACACAGCCGCTAACGGCAGCCGGTGCGCGCTGTATCGATGACAGTGGCACAGTGCGTGTTCTATAGTCTCCTCGCCACCGCAGTGACTGCAAGCCGCCGCGCTCTCGTCCATACCGACTCGGAAGGCGAAAGATCTTGTGAAAGGGACACGAAGCCACAGTCGGCAAAGTAGTCTTGTCTCGAGTCGAGAGAGTCCAGATGGGGGATCTAAGTCGAAGGGACAGGTCCAGTCGGTGCAGACGTGTGTGCTTCAAGCTTGGTGTGTACCATAAAGATCCTATGTCTTCATTTGCAAGCACACAAATTCACTGCAACAAAAGTTGTACTAGAACTTGTACATCCCTGTGCCATCGCTGGAGACTGCAGATTCGAGATTGTACAGCGCTATTTGCGTCGTGCTTCCAGGACCGGTAGACAAGCCTGTATCGCTACTGAGTCGGCGACAACGTTCACAAAGTTTCGGATAGAGCAAGCGCGAGAAAGCAATTAATATTGCGGGAGAGGACATGATGATAGCGGTAATTCCATTAAAGCGATGAGTGGAAAAAATTAGAACCACTTCATCAGTGAGGCAGTCAACCCAACGTTATCACAAATAATCATACGAAATGCAACTAGACATATGCATGAGTAAAGGTGCCTGCACATAATTTCTTTGTCAGTAGCACAACCGCGCCGTGTTTGTCTCCTCCTCATTCTGGTCCCGTTCGTTTAGCGCTGTTTGAATTTTATTGTTACCATGCAACACCAACTCGCCCAATCCGCTGCCCTACCACAAATTGATGTAGTTATTTAAGTGCACTGAAATTAGAGAGGTAATATTCTTATAGTAGAATATAAACCCTGTACAAATATCCATCACCCCACGCCCCCCCCCCCCCTGCCCTCTCCGAAGGAAAGAACAAGCGTGCTATTAGCAAACCTTGAATCTGACAAGGCAGCAAGAAAAAAAAAAAGAAGTGATGCAAGCTAAGGTATTCGATATAATCGAGATGTCAGTCGGTTTTGAGACAGCCAAACGAGTGCTAGAACATAGGTGTATATGGTCTCTGGCCTGAAGCAAGAAATTTTTGTTTGCCGAGATCACTGCTTTCAAACTCGCAGTAAAAGAAAAGTTATATCTGAATGCATTCACGCAAGAGAAACGCAAAGGCAAAATGGGCAGGGGAAAGAAAAAAGAAAAGAGAAAGGCAGGGGGGGGGGAGGTAACGAAGCGCGAGAATAGTTACTATTACAATATATTGGAAATTTGTTCACCAAAAAAGCTGAATAACGAATAGAGCGTTTTCTAAAGCTACGAGGTGCTTCTTTTTAAGCGTAGCACTTAAAAAAAAATGTATCATATCTAGGCTACTGCCTTTCTTGCAGGTTGTCTATATGGCTAGGCGGACATTACCAGGAAGAAATTTTTTGCTTGCTGGTACAGCAGCCTGAACAAGTACAATATGAATCCCGCCGTAAAATTAGACCATATATACTATTCCTAATAGGAACTAATTAATTAATTTTAAACAGCAGTAGAGAACATCCACTCTATCCCACTCCGTACGTCTTTCTTTCAGAGCGAAGAAAAGCGAGAGCAGACGAAGTGGAAATCATAAAGAAGTCACCAGGACGCCTTGGTCTGAGCGAAAGATTCTTTCTCGATAATTTTTTGAAGCAGAAAAGTTTGTGGCGCTACAGCAAATTGAAACAGCAAGAACTATAACAAATCTTGGGTACCATTTCCTCAGCTGATGCGAAGTGCCAGAACAACGAAAGAAGCATAAACACAGCGAACATGTACGTCTTTTAAAATTTTTTGGACACACGAAAAAGAGGAACACGACGTACAGACCGACTTTTCTTTTTTTTTTAATATAAGAAACCTGAGTCTCCTTTCATCGACAAGTATCTCAATTTTGTAGCCTTTCCTGCTTCCATCTTTTTTTTCTTGGCCGCTTCCAGAAAGGAAAATCGTATTACAGAAGTAAGGCACGACACCAGGATCCCGTGACAGCTCTTCCTGTAGAAGCGTCCTAGCCCTGCAAAGCAGAGACAGTGACACATCCCGAATGAAATTGAAGTTTCAGACAAACGTGCTTTTCGTTTTTCTCTCATCCTGTTTCTTGCTTTTGGGGCAACAGCTTGTTCGAAATGGTTTCCCTGCCCTTTCAGTGCTCGGAGCATGCTCGTTTCACGACGTACGTTTTTCGTGTGCCTCTGGTAACCCCGACTTTGTGTTGGATCGGTTTGACTCTTGGTGGCTCAGCAGAAGGGAAATCTCAGTGTTGAACACGTGGTCACGGGTGTGATTCCCTGCCCACGTTCGGGAGTTGCATCAGACGGTGGTAAAATAGTTTGCTCCAAAAGAATTTAGTACTTGACTAGGGACAGAGGCTGTGGGACAAAGTGCCCGCCGCGGTAGCTCAGTGGCTACGTCATTGCCCTGCTTAGCTCGAAGTGGCCGGTTCGATCCCTGTCGCGAAGGCCGCATTTCTATGAGCAAAAACGCAAAAACGATGAGAAATGGCAAAACGCTTGCGCACTTAGATTTAGGTTCACGTTGAAGCACCCTATGGAGAAAAAAATCATCCCCGACTACGGTGTGCCTCATTATCGTATAGCGAATTTGCAACGTAAATCTCCGGAATCTAAATAAATTTTAATTTCTTGTCAGCCATAAGTAAACACTGTTTACATTAAAACAGCCATCTTTCCGGATCGGCTTGCTTCTGGCGCTCAAAAAACAAAACGAAAGCATTCAAGGACGATTGGGATACTTCCTAATGCGAAATTTGAGCGCAGCTGTATACGTCTTTTCATATCGTGGTTCTCGTGCGCCACGTTGCGAATTGAGCGAATGTGTGGGGCGACTGCCCCGATATTAGGGGGTTGGAGAGAGGCGGCTCGTGGGTGGCGCGTGGGCGCGACTCACAGCAGCTGCCGCAGGCAGACCTCCGCTCATGAAGCGCTTTGTTTCCTTACAAACAAAGCACACTACTCTGGTGCCGTCTCGTAGCCCCCGTCATCGCAAAGTGCGTCTTACGCGCCACTACGCTTCTCTCGCGCTTTTGCCATGCCCTCCTCCTCCGCTTTCGACCTCGTGGTTCCCCTGCACCCTTTTTCATGGCTTTCCTCCTCGCGCTCTCTTCGCTGTCGCATTCTTTCATTTCCCGCTGCGCTCCGCGTTCCCTTTCATCTCTCGCTGTGTTCGTTCGCTCGGTTATAAGGGACAACGTGGACGCTCTCCGCAAGAAAGCGCGCCTGTGAGCTGCACTCTAAAACAACAAGAACAAAATGCATAAGGTCTTTTCGGATTTAGATGCAAATAAAAGAAATCACTAATCACGTGCATAAGAGCCAAATTTTCCGCTTTCTAGCGCTTTGCTTGTTTTCATGAAAACCTGTGCACTTCGCCGACGATGCCTATGGGCAAGCGAAAGGACTCCAAATGCGCCACAAATTCAAATTGTTTAACCAAGTTCCAAATTGCAGGCAATACAATTTCTTGTTCGACACGGCATGTATAATTGACTGCCACTGTTGAGGGGATACTCGCGACTTCCCGGCGGATAGTTTCATGTCGGCAGCACATATAAGCTTCCATGTCAATAACACGGCAAGGTGGAAACGGTTCAATTTTTGCATACAGACTAGCTTGTACATGGAAATGCGGCGTATCTAATGGCAGCTGCTGCTGATATTGCGAGCACTTTATGATTGAAGCAATGGCCTGTTCATGGATCTGAGTAAACGTGGCTTTTCTGTATTGGAATGCTTGTATGAAGCGATTATCTTTAAGTGACAAGTGAATGGAGTACGGCCATTCGGCTGCTCGCAAAGCTCCGTAATATATATATATATATATATATATATATATATATAACCTGCGGCAATTTCTTTTTTCATCATCTTTCATTTCGACTAATTTATCGTTTCTTGTTTTATTTATTAAGCACAAGTAATTTCCCCAACGTTGTCCTTGGTGTCAGTGTTCACTGGCTTCTTATTATATGACTAATAAAGATCTGGCCCCTCGGTTAACCCCCTTTCTTCTCGTGTATATATATATATATATATATATATATATATATATATATATATATATATATATATATATATATATATATATATATATATATATATATATATATATATATATTGAACTGAATATTTCGCATCGGTTGAATCAGACTTGAACGTTACCAGTTAATGGATGTGAAGATACATAGCGAAGCAGCAAAACAAAACTAAAATTTCACACTCTAACGGGACAATGAAGTTTACTTTAGCAAAGATAATTGAGGTCAAACAGAAAAAAAAATATTACAATATTTTTAATTCCGATTATTCCTATGCGGCCGCATTGCCAGACTGCTGAATAGTCATGGATAAAGATGAAAAAGCGTGAGAGGGATGGTCATATGGCAAATAGTAAACTTCATTTTATTAAACTAAGGAAAGTAAGCATGTGACCATGCGACGTGATAGGCAGTCCGTATTTTTGGTGCTTTCACGCTGTTGAGTTATTGGCCTCCTTTCGCGGAGGAAGGAATCCGACAGCCTACATCACTATATACTGCCACAAACAGAAGAAGCCCAAGAAACACGGGAAAATCATTGTAGGATTCTTTTTTTCCATGATGCTGCTCACTGGCGGCCGAACCAGCTAGCGAGTAGACACAGAAAATAAAAGATATCAGTTTGGCTTACGGAGGCGCATGTACTGCCTTCCGGCATTCTAGACCTGAAGTTTTTCTTTTCCTCCTTCCTTCGTATAGCCGAGGAAGAGAGATTAAATTTATTTGAAGAAAGTCAGAGTGAGCAGTAAGATATACAATACTCTAGCTTGATAATCTGCGCAGAAGGAATCAAGAAGGAGAGAAGTGTGCAAGGGATGAGGATTAGGACCCGCAGAAAAGGATGCATGCGTGCAAACATATGTCCGGAGGCCCTAATCAAAGCCACAATTTGAGCTGCGTGTTGTCAGGCACGGTTCTTTTATAGGGACAAAATACAGGTTATCAACTAGTTGATGTCGCGTATATTGTTTTTGTTCAATTTTGCTTACATGTACAGCCAAGCCTCACAGGTGCGTCGAAGAGATTTGCTAGCGGACTTGTCTCCGTAATAGAAAATGCCTGTGGCGCGTTCAAGTCGGCGAATTTTTTTTTTAATTGCGCATCGTTACATAGATAAGCGATTCTGCAGCGAATATAGACAAATGACTATTCCATCAGGATCAGTATTTTTCGTTCTGAAGCGGCCTGAAAAATAAACAGCTTTTAAAGCGGATGGTGATGTACCAGCTCGCTTGTGAACGAATGAGAAGGAATGATCTAGCAACAACTCCAATGCGTGCTCAAAATACCACAAGAAGGACGTGAAGTTGGGCTATTTCGAGACCAACGCAGCGGTATTTCTCGCGCACTGTGGTTAGTGAAACCACCAAGTCAACGAAATGTATTTATTTATTTTTTGTGAGTTGCGTAATGCTAAAAGAAAGCCGTCGTATATCACAGCTTACGGTTAGAATGGTTGTCAGAACATTCAAGGTCACGTCGGAACGAGAGCTTCCGCCATTTCTAAACGTGCTCCTGGCTGATAGCCAAGACTCTAAAACGGTGGCGTTTACGATGCTCACTCGACTTCCACACTTGCGACGATAATTTTAATCTTCTACAGTGGCCTTCGTGAACATTCCCGCATAGTTACACCCTGTGCAACAAAGGATTAACAATTCACAAGAAATGTCGACGATAATATAAATGACCCCTAGGAATATCCATTTATGAAGAAGAACTGGGTTTCCGAGGCCCCATTTCCCGAGAAGCTGTTAGCCTAACGGCCGATATTTTGATGTATGTTCGCCAGTCTGAGCTAAGTTTCCCAGCTTGCCTTGCATGGAACAATTTTTATTCATTCATTACAGGAGTGTTTATGAAATAGCTTGTCAGAGCTGTCTCCATTAAAATAACAAATACGGTTTCTTTTTTATTATTATTCTTTCCTGAGTTATTAGATTTTGTGATAGCCGGCTTAAAGAGACCTGCGCTTACTGTACTGAACAAGAAGAACGCTCGCATTAGTGATTTCAAGACGTCGAAAAAACTGGCGTAAAATGCAAAATAAGTTCGAGAACATGTTGTAATAGAAAATATATTTCAAGCAAACAGCGAACACTTTACTCAGCAAAAGAAAGACGGAAAAATATTTTTGCACGAAATGCAGACAAGTTTGCCTGCGCCAGCATTCTCTGCACTGGGAAAGAAATATGTAACGCGATTCAAATTCTAGTTGAATTCAAAAAGGACAGTGTCTTCCTAGGCAAGTTGAGGCTGAGAGTGGGACGTGTAAACAGTACAGCTCAAAGTCCATTTCGGTAAGCAATTTCTTCTGGTGCGGCATGGCATTTCGAAGGCTTGTAGGGAACGAGCGCCGGGCTCATTCCATGGTGCTTCTACGGATGTACAGAAATTTCTCCGCGACAGTACTATGTCGCGCTCCTCTACGCGCTGAAGGCGGTGTTACTGTGCGCAGCACTCTATCGCGTCACCGCTTGCATGAGGGCAGTAAGAAGAACGTCCGGTTTAGAGCGCACTACCTTCAGGATCGGCCCAGATAGTTAGACTGCCCTGTCTCAATGATAGGCTGACCAAAAAGGCTAGAAGTGAGGAGCAGATTTACCCCATACGGAAAAGTGGCGGTAACCAGCCAAGGAAGGCACTGTCTTCAAGAAGGAGTAAATATACACATCATATCATTTAGGCGTGATATATTGGCGGTGTAATTTAGCTTGACGGACAAGAAATATGATCAATTATATAATATAGTTCCTGGAATAGAATTCAATATTTCGTTTAAAATTAGTCAACCTGTTGAAACAACATTTCAAAGGCTTCGGCTAGGCACTGCCTATACTAAAAGCTTCCTCTAAAGGATAAGAATAACTAACAGGGCTGCATGCTCATGTGAAGAGGCTAAAGAAGATATAGAACTCCTTCTTCTACACTGTAAAATTTATGATGCTCCCCGCAACAACCTTTCGGAAAAGCTACATATCTTGGATAGGATACAATCCTGAGGAAAAATTTAAGATCCATGGCATAAAAGAAAAACTTGAAAACATCGCTGCGCGCGCCTTAATACAATTTTTAGAGGAATCAAAAATATCAAAAATATACTAAGTCATACAATAGTTATTGCTCGCATTGTCATTATTAACAGAAACCCTTAATTACATGTTCGCTGTATCTTCGTGTTCATGTAGTATTTCTATTTGTTGCGTTGGGAGTGCAGCATTCGAGTGCCCAATATCTTCTGTGTGAACATCTTGGTTTTGTGAACATTTAAACTGTATCAACTCGCGTATTGCGTGGGAACACTTGGGTTTTGTCCGTATTTATGCTATGTGAACACTATTTTTGGGCGCGAGCATTTATTTATATTGCAGTACTGAGACTTAGCACGTGAATATTCATTCATGTACTCATTAGTCCAGTTTGATTGTTCACAACTTTCAGACAATAACTATCATATAAGAGAAGAGGACTAGCCGGCACCACACATAGGCTCGAACCTCTCCTTAAATACTTTTAATAAAGAAAAGATACATGTGTAAAACAAGCACGTTCCATCCATTCAATTATTTTCTTACGAGACTTCAGAGTAAGCTGAAAACTATTATCGCTTTCACACATTCGCAACACACCACACGCCAGATAATGTTGAGACCGCAGGCGGTGAGGCTTCAACATACGCTTATTAACAGCTTTCTTCTATTCATTTATAGGAATGTGAGTTCAGTGGCAGATGTTTGAACAAATTCCTTTTTCCGGAGCAATGTATTCGAGATAGTTTGATAGCTGGCTATAAATAGTCCTACCTCTTTATTTTCCTTCGTTTAATTATAAAATAGAAAAATATGAATTGATCAGATTAATTTAAGGCATTGTACACTTTGTACAATGTATCGTGCAAGTCCTTCCACTTCTAAGCATTTTTCTTTGAAGAGAGAGGCGATACATATTAGGCGTTGTTGCTTCAGGGCTTATTGATAAACTTTTGCCTTTTAAGATCGGTTTGCTCTTTCATTCTGTTCCTGAAGTGTTTGTATTGCTTCTCGAAATTCTTTCCAAAATTTAAAAAAAATTCGAGTGTACATTTACAGGCATGACAAAGCTCTTACATTTGAGGAAGTGGTAAAGCCAAGGAGCACTTGAATGTTAGAAGTTCTGAAGCTGACATAGTTTGGCTCACTATGCTATGGACTTCTAAAAGTGAGTTTGCATACATTTCCATTTATTACAAGTATAAAGGCTTAAAGTAAACAAAGAACCTATTTGAACGAAGAAAGAAGCAGAAGTCCGTAAACTACTTTGCTTTCGGCGTCGAACGCGAAAGGCTTCTCTGATTGTGACGACATAGCCCGAACGTACCTGTTTTTCAACGAGTCTGAAACGCGAGCGTTCTATGCAGCAAATGGTGTTGCGAAAAACTCGCGGGGCCGTGCATCAGAAAGCCAATTGCTCACCGATCTATAGATTTTTCTTTTGCCCGCGAGAAAAGGTTGATATTTTCTTGTAGTAACGCGAGTAGGTTTGGTAGGGGAATCGTTTAGTCCGTGAGGTGACGTAATCACGTCAAACCTGTTTTGCAACTCTATCGAAAAGCCATTTGTCAAGAAAGCTACATTGACGGGATGTCGAAAGCAAGGCACAGTAAGTGTGGTTTCGGTAATGGTTTCACAATGGCACTGACTTTCGTGTCATTGCTCGGAATAGTCAATGTTGAGGTGCTATCGGCAATCGCGGCACGCTGTTGGAAAACGGCACAAAAGTTGCAGTTTCAGAGTATTCTTTGGAAAAGAACCTTAACAGCGACATTGGAGCTTGCTTTTATAACACAATAAGAATGACTGTGTATGCGGCTCGCTCAAAGGGTGCACGAAGCGCAAGTGATTACTTAATTTCGGACTATTGACATAGCAATAAAGTAGTCAATAGCACAAGGCAATCCACAGCATGGCTCGCAGGAACTTCTACTAGGCAAGATCAAAACTAGGCGAGCGTATCTTTGCGTATCAGACAGTGAAGAACGTAGAGTCATACCGAACTGTCAAATTGAATTTATTGCTGTGACAACAACACTATACTGAGATACAGAAAAATATAAGTGACACAATAATGACTAACCTACAGTGATTGTATTTTGAAGCGTTAGCATTTTTTAGCTTGTTGCTCAATTTCTCGCCGTGGGCACCGTCGACAGCGAGAGAGGTGAGAGAGGGAGGGGTGAGAGAGAGAGAAGCACTCACGATGCCGCTTTACTCAGTTTCGCGCCATCGGCGCTGATGGCACCGCTCCTGAGCCATAAGCAGCGCGCTGGAGGTGCTTCCTTTGCTTGATGTATGCGTGATGACGCATGCGCTTCCACCAATGAGAAAGGACAGTTCGGTGACAGTGAAGCAAAGTTTGGATCACTGGAACCCCATCAGATGGCGTTGCCTTCCCCGCATTGTATTCTCTGTCCGGTAAGCATGGGCAGATAGTAATGACATTTTCGGAGAACTTCAGAATGGCTTCATAATAGGCAGACTTTTGGATGATAACTTACTTGTCCTTGCTCAATGTAGTTAAGTATCAAGGGTAGAAAGGATACCGTTATATGTGTCCTTTCTAGACATTACAGGAGCATAGGGCAACGCAGACCGCGAAATTTTCTGGGACATTCTGGAAGGGGAAGGCTTAGGCGACCACTGTCTACAGCTTCTGAGAGAGATTTACCTAGAAAATACCGTTTGCATTGAATGTGAAGGGATGAGGACCGAGGAGAAAGTTGATATCAACTAGGGACTTAGGCAAGGGTGCCCTTTATCACCACTGCTGTTTATAATGTACATGGTGAGGATGGAAAGGGCGCTAGAAGGAAGTAATATCGGGTTTAATCTTTCGCACAAACTGGTGGGTACAGTAGTAGAGCAGCAGCTTCCAGGTTTGTTTTATACGGAGTACATTGTGTTGCTAGCCAACAAGTAAAGTGGTATGCACCATTTACTAATATCTGTGGACAGGAAGGCGGGAATTTAGGGCTGAAATTTAGCGTTAAAGAAAGCAGATGGTATGGTAGTCAAAGAAAACAGCGAACAGACAGTGACAATACAGGGCCAGGAAATAGCTGGCGTAAAAGAATACAGATACCTTGGTATATATGGATAAACGAAGGCAACAGATACATGGAAACACAGGAAAATCTGTAACAGTAAAGGGGAAGAGAAATGCGGCCATACTGAAACGCATTGTGCTGTGGGGATACAATAGGTAAAAGGTGCTCTTGAGTATGTGGAGAAGTGTAATGGTTCCAGGACTTACATTTGGAAATGCGGTTGTTTGCTTGAAATCAGCCGTGCAATCAAGACCCAATGGCAATCAAGGGTCAGTTGGACGCCTCGCATTGGGCGCTCACGGGAAGGAAGGAAAGAGAAAAGCAGAAGGCAGGGAGGTTAACCAGAATAACGTCCGGTTAGCTACCCTATACCGGGGGAATGGGAAACGGAAAACAAAGATAACAGGAAGAGAGAGGAGGGAAGGAAAGAAGGAAGTTAGCGCTGTGTCCGCTGACGTGTCTGGTCTAATAGTAATTGCCCTAATAGTCACAGAAGTTTACACAAGCCCGTCGTCCTCAAGAAGCACAAAAGTGCCTTCACCGCTTTATGGGCCGAAGAGCGATGTGGGCGGTGTTCCAGCAGCACCTGCACGGAAAGCGGCCTATTGTCCCGTTTTTGGAGAGCGTTAGTAAATTCTTGTCTTTCTGGGGCACATCGTGGACAGTGGCACAGCAGGTGGCCGATGTTTTCTTCGGTGCCACAGACCTCGCATGTTGCACTGTCGGTCACTCCAACTAATGTAGAGTATGCCTTTGTGAAGGTAACTCCTAACCAAAGGTGACAGAGAAGCGTGGCTTCACATCAAAGAAGTCCGAGTGGAGGTCGGAGTTGCAGGGAGGGGTTTAGTCGTTGCAATCGTGTAAGTCGTAAGTTTGGCGAGTTCCACTCGGTCAGTGAGAGACTGCGTGCCAGGTGTCGAAGCTGTCTTGCGGCGTCTGTCCTCGAAAGCGGAATTGGAACGCTGTGTTCTTTATGTGATGTGCGAGCAGCGTTATCGGCGGAATCATTGCCATTGATACCACAATGGCCAGATACCCAGAGCGCGCGATTTCACGTACCGCGCTGTCGCGGGTAGCCAGACTTGGACGAGGTCAACATCCAGAAAGATCCATTATGTACTTTCCATGAAATTGTTTCCCGTTATCGACTGGGCAGGAGGACATTTCCACCCCTTCACCCCAAATTGAACAAACCTCAGACTAGCACACTCAGACTTCTGTAAACCCGTTCGTATCCCACTCCTTGGTCCCTTAACATGATAGATCCTGACCACTCACAGTCGTGCCCCAGTATGGTCATGATTCATGATCTTTTGAGCGCAGGCGCTGGCTGTGCCCAACCCTTAATGCCTCTCCATCCATCAAGAAAGAATAATGGCAGGAATCCCTCAAAAGCCTCAATCTCCACATTCAACTCCAGGCTGTCCAGAGGGCCCACGACATTGCGGCGGGACTTAATCTCCCGGTCCCATCGTGGGCGGAGACACCAACTTCGATTTTCAGGAGCCTTCGGCTTCGGCTCCCCAAGATCTCGGTGCCACAGGACTCAAAGTTCTTCTCTTGTCATGTCATCGGCTTGAATGCTCTGAATCGTACGCAGGTTAGTCTTGCAGATGCTGGATATTGCAGGCAGCCTGTACCGCAGGAATCCAACGAACAACTCCATGTACAGTTGTAACATAACATGTATAGATACTCCCCAACTTTTTCCTGCAAGGAACCTGAACAAGTGATAGATAGCAGTCAGCCGCTTTGTGACGTAAATCACGTTCGGAGTCCAATACTGGGCTCTGTCAATTACGACTCCCAAGAACCTTTGACTTCTGCTGTATGGTATAAGTTGTCCGTAAATAATATGCCGTAAGAAGACATTGGCTTCCTTGTGAATGCCACCATTGAGCACTTTCCGCATGAAATTTCAAGTCCTTGGTGAGGAACGTAGCAAGATGTCGTTGAGGGGGGGGGGGGGGGGTTGGCTGCCATCTGAAGCTGAGCGCGAAGCTGAAGTCGTGTTATGATTGATGCCCAAATGCATATGTCACTTGCATAGATGGAAAGTCGTACGATGCTTCACAGGTTGTCAATTAATCGAATGAGGGTTAGGTTGAAAAGCATCGGGATCAGCACTCCGCCTTCAGGCCCCCCACGGCTACCATACTGCTCGGGTGTCGGGCCATTATGTGTGTGCACGTAGAAGGATCTCCTCTGTAAGTCATATTATGAGAAGCCAACAAACACTGACACCAAGGACAACATAGGGGAAATTACTTGTGCTGAATAAATGCAACGAAGAAACAATAAATTAATGGAAAATTAAAGTGGATGAAAAAACAACTTGCCGCAGGTGGGAACCGAACCCACAACCTTCGCATTTCGCGTGCGGTGGTCTACCAATTGAGCTACCACGGCGCTGTTTCCCCATCGCTGTTTCCCCACAACCTTCGCGAAATGCGACGGTTGTGGGTTCGGTTCCCACCTGCGGCAAGTTGTTTTTTCATCCACTTTAATTTTCCATTAATTTATCGTTCCTTCATGGCATTTATTAAGCACAAGTAATTTCCCCTATGTTGTCCTTGATGTCAGTGTTTGTTGGCTTCTCATGATATGACTAATAAAAAGTCGGGCCCCTCGGTTAACCCCCTTTCTTCTCCTGTGTAAGTAGTTGCACACCCACATCTATACCTTACCACCAAGTCCTACGGCTCCTAACGCGCTAAGGATGGCTTCATGGGTGACATTATCGTAAGCCTCCTTAATGTCTAGAAACAGAGCAGCAGATAGTCGTTTACAGGTCTTCTGGTGTTGCACAAATGTTACCAAATCAACTATGTTGTTTGTTGACGAACGGCCACGCCTGGATTCGGCCATAGCATCTGGGTAGATTTCATAGTACTCTAAGTACCATTCCGGACGTGTTGAAATAATTATTTCCATTCTTTTCCGACACAGCTGGCAGAGGGCTTGTCATTCATGCCCGACTTTAGACAGTTTGTCTGTACGCAGCAATTCCTCATTATCGTGATTCGTGAGCCCAACCTGTCAGCTTCCATCAGACTGTCCGGGTATGAATGCTTTATGTCCTCTACCCACGGAGAGTCCAGCAAGGTTGTTGTGTTTATACGCCATGACTTATGTGCACCACCCAGTGCCTCCTGACGAAGTAAATCACTACGTGTGCTTAACAGGGAAGAAGAAAAAGCTCACGTTCACAACTCTTGGAGCCTACTTATCTCCAACAAGTCGTCTAGATTGTGAGCGCTTACGGGGAATTTTGACTCCACAGCTGTGGGTGATCACTGGCGACTTTAGTGCTCACCATTACCCATGGGGAAGCTCCAAAGTGAACTCTAGAGGCAGAACGTTGGTGTCCTTTGCTTCTGAACGCGAATTTTGCCTGTCAAATGATGGAAGGTCTACTCATCTGCGTGGATCAGTGTATAGTAGCTGCTCGGACCTTACCTTCATTTCTTGTTCGCTTTCGAGAAGAGTGCACTGGTTTTCGGATTTAGAAACGCGGGGTAGCGACCACATCCCATTCTATTTGAAGATCGAAGGTTTGACTAGCTCCACGTCCTCTAGAACCGTCCAGTGCACCAATTGGCCTAAATACAAAATAATCATGGAAGAGTGTTGTCGTGACAGCAACTCCTATAACCTACAGCGCGCGATAAAGGATGCCATACAAGCAACCACGCATTCGCTTTTGAATAGTTCTGCCCACACCGATTTCGACATCGAACTCAAGAAACTTCGAGCAATTCCCCATCGTGTGGAACGAATATATAGATGCACGAAGTCCAATCATGATTTGAGCTTGGCTAGACGAACACAAAAGAAAATACAGCGTCACATGAACAAGCTGGCTTCGCGACAATGGGTATCCTTTTGCGAGTCCGTGGATCCGCGAAAACCTTTGTCGCTTATATGGAGGACTGTTCGTGACCTTCGCACAACATGTGGCCAGCGCCACCCATTTAAATCTCTGGTACACCATCTACAATGTAGGGATATTGACGTCGCTGAACCTTTCTGCAGAAAGATTGCTGGCGAAGGAAATTCTGATTGAATGGTACGGGAACGTTCGACTACCCACTGTTCTCACGCAATCCCCGCATGGATTGTCCTTTTTCTATGGAAGCTAGAAGTTGCGCTGGATTTGTGCGGGCGTTCTTCAGCACCAAAACCTGACGGAACTACATATCGTGCCCTGTGTAATCTAGGAGACCAAACTCGGAAGGCACTCTTGCTCCTATACAACGACTCCTGGCAGACTGGTACGGTTCCGCAAGAATGTAAGTCGCCTCATTCAATTTTTCAAAGCTGGCAAGTCACCTTTGGACATTTCCTCATACTGGGCGCTCACGGAACGACTACAAATGAAGCTGTGCAGTGTGATATGGGCTGGGCAAGTTTTGAAGTGAGGGAAGCTTACAGTAAAATTAATTATGAGGAAATACTGAGAAATATCTAAAAAAGGAAATGGGCTGGGGGAGTGTTCAGGTATTTGTACAGGAAAAACATTGATTCAGAGTTCAGGAAAAGAACTAGGAAGCTTACCAGCAAGTATGCGGCCTGTATGGTGAGCAATACAGCAACAAATTCAGAGAGGCTTAGATAATCTTATGGGGGGCGGCAATGGAAAATAAACCTGCCATCAGTAACTACTTAAGAGGAAAAAATGAAATCAGGAAAAAAAACTTATGATAACTCAAAGGGAAGCTTATGACTTCTAAGCGAGATCAGGTTACCTTAGAACACGCAATTAAAAAGCGAGGTCAGGATGCCTTAGAAAACTCACTTACAAAGCAAGATATAAGAAGGAAGAAGCGGTGCGGCATATTGTTTCTCATTATGCTAGCTGGAGGGAAATCTGGCTCTGCTGCTCTGTGGTATGCATAGAAATGCCGGTATAGATTTTGACTTCCGATAGGCATTGTTTTTGGAGAGCCAGGACACCTGCCTGGAAAACACCATTCCGTCTGTCTCAATGATTCATTCTCTACTAAAACAGCACGTAAATGTGTTAGTTTTATTGTTACACGAAAACATCTTTTGTTTAATTATGAGATCTTGTTATTGCATGCACAATTATATGAAATGTATAAAGTATCAGCGGGCCGCTAAAGTTGGAAGACAGACGACAAAATTCGCGCTCGCTTTGGAACAATTTGTTGTTTGTTCTTGCTTTTATTCGCTTGGTTATGCATTTAGGTAAGTAAACTTCATTGGAAGATGTAATATGGATGAATGAAAACCTTTTGTTAAGATTTTACTTTAAGAACGCGTTATTTGCGTAGCCATATCCACGTTTTAGAGGAAGCGTCTTACAACGTCAGCGAACATAAGCCTCGCAGATACATATACCGTCATTCGATCCCATGACGGCATAGCGCGCCTTAGGAAACTCCCATAGATGGTGGCGCCAGATTTTTTTCTAGGTGTTATAGTGAGAAACTCTATGTGGTGCAGTAAAGCTAGGGAAGCGATGGAGCATGTTTTATTAGAATGTGGCACCAAGGTACAAGGTACCACTGGCCTCCTTGAAGCCCTTGGGTGCAGCGAGAGCAGGGGGAAAGTAAACGTGTTCGATATAGAGGTTAATAAGAGGCGATTGGAAGATTAGTGGAAGAAAAGTAGGGAAAAGCAAAGTTCAATATATGGGTTCAGAAACTTTGTTTATGGGAATTGATGGGGTAGGGGGTATTTTTTATTTTTTAACATAGGTAGGACATTAGGCAATATAATAATAACAGCTTGGTGGCGCAATCCACCACTCCGCTCCAAAGGGGGCGCTCATAAGATCTATCCATCCATCCTTGTGAATATGCAATGAAGTTGTGGAAATTTCCGCGTGGTCATAAGGAAGGATTCCCTCGGTTTTTATTGTTGTTCATGCCTTGCGTTAAGGGCATAAAAAGACGATTGGACAAGGGCGAATCAGGCTTCCATGTATTTTACATCGGTAATGTGCAAAGGGTTAAACAGAAATTCAGTAGGCTGATGTATACCACGACATAGTGTTTATAGCGGACAATGCGAGAAATTCACAGCGACTTGCGATTATGTGTGGCAATGCAGCGACAATGTTAGACCTTCAGTTTGGCACATAGAAATCTGGAATTATATCTCCAACGAAGAGACTTGTAATGACGGGGTGTCATTTCAACAGCACCTCTGTACTCATAGCCGAGAAATATAATTACCTGGGTGTACACATAAACGACGAAAAAGATAATCTAAGAATGGATGGGAAGTGCGATGCAGCAATTGTGAAAAATGGAGGACTTTCAGGCTAAATAAATATGAGGTGGGGCGAGGAATCTCAAGCGAGTAATGATGCCAGTCCTAGTGGTTACACTTGCCATTGTGTGCTTAAAATCGCACATCTTCTCGACATTCGAAGTGTACCAAAGATTGGTAGGTCGGTTGATTTTGGTAGCCGGCAATAAACCCACAAATGAGGCAGTGTGGAACGACATGAGTTGGGCCTCTTTTGAAGAAGCGCAGAGCAAATTTTGTTTCTAAGAAGTCCTCAGAAACCTGGGGCGTAAAACATCTGTCCTGTGATACGCAATTGCTTAAATTTACAACAGACTTTAATACGGACAATAACTTCAAAACTTACAGCATTTTTCTTGATTCCTCCAAAGCTTTTGACGGTGTTCCTCATTGCTGGCCGTTTTCACAATGAAATTCCCTCGAACTAGACTTTGCTAGTTTGTCTCGGATTAGAATGTTTTTATGATATTGTAAATAATTTACATTTGTTAATAGCTGTGGTTCTTCCCTAGCTGGTGTAACTTCGGGAGTCCCACAGGGCGGTGTCCTAGGCCCTTTACTTTTCCTAATTTACATTAATGAGATTGCGATAAGTCCAATAGCATTTCTTCATGTATAGGACTTTTGGCTGATGATTGTATTGTTTTCAGAATATTGAAGCCAAGGTCCGCGAGGCCTTCGTCACTGAGAAGACACACTCCCCGCCCACGAAGACAACGTCACATGTGTCACCTCTGCGCCACAAGCATCTACTATAGCCTACAAATATATAGCAGCAACACGAATAACGGGAGCACATCTCGTTAAAATATGCACCGCACACCACGACAAAAATAGGCGGTATCACATGAAGAATGGGAAAAAAATTGTAGGACGCTTAAGCTTCGCCTTCAAGAGTGGAACGCGATAGCGTTCCCGTCGACCCGCCAAGGGGTGTAAGACAATGGGCTATGGCGCAGCGACTACGCGTCCCGCATCGGACGCGGTGAGCGTCGAGCAACGCAGCGTTCGGCGCGACAACGAAATGTGCGCCTGAGCAAGCGACGCACGCCTGAGCATTAGAAACAGCTCGTTTCTAAGGCAACACCGCGTTCACTAGAGACGCTTTTGTACCGCTTTGAAGCATCGAACTCGTGGCTCAGTGCAGACGCGTCTTGGCTACCGAAGTGGAAGGACGTGCTATCATGTACTCCCTTGTAGGGGCGGTTTCAGCGGCCCGTTTGGGCCGTGGTATCAGGTGTACTGAAAAGCCGGCTGAAGACTACCAGGTTGTTCTGCCTCATCTGCCCACAGGTGCTTCTGTTTTAAACACCGTTTTTTTGCATGCCGATGTGAAAGCCAGGCCATATCGAGTGGAGCATGTCCGAGATAGCCTTGCACGTCTTTCGTTGCTGCCGGAAGTGGTTGCCCTCGGGGCATACCAAATGAATCACCTATGGGCAGTGACGTTTAAGGACGAGGAAGGCAAGAGGAAGATATTAGAAGCTGAAGCGTTCAACGTTAAAGACCACCGCTGCATGGTCATCGACCCGCGCGATCGAGGTGTCCGACTGAAGCTATACTGGCTGCTTCATGGCGTACCGGACGAAGACGTGCGAGTGGCTTTGGCGCCGTTTGGAAAAGTGACGGAAATTAGCAGAGACAAGTGGAAGGTCAAGGGCTGCATTGACAAAGGATCAACCACCCGCTCGGTGACGCTGAAATTAAATGTGGGCCTCACTGTGGACGACCTACCACACCAACTGCGTGTTGCTGAGGATATGGCGCTCGTCTTCGTTCCTGGCAGAGCGCCGCTCTGCCTCCGATGCCGTGGCATCGGACACATCCGGCGAGAGTGCCGCGTTCCACGATGTGGGGTCTGTCGTCGCTTCGGCCACGATGATTCCCAATGTGTGCGCTCTTATGCCAGCGTTACAGGCCCACTCCAAAGGGACGTAGTATCCGAACACATGATGGACGCCGCAGATGCCGAAGAAGCTAGCAGGGAGGACAACGACGTGGCAAAGACTCCTGCAAAGCCCCTTGAACCCTCCCCAGGAGCTGTCCAGGAAGCGAACCTGGGGGGTGAGCCCTTGGCTGCAGCCCCGGAAACGAAGCCAGAGACTGCAACATGCGACGCAGGCGTGAAGGCAGCAAGCGCGTCATCGTCACTGCCGCAAGAAGTCGGCCAGGAAGCAACGGACGTCGAGATGCTTATGACCGGAAGCATCGCTGCTAAGCGTGCTCACGAAGACACTGGCAATACAGGAATAACTACTGCGTCAGGCACCGGCGAACCTCCAACGAAGGCATCGACTACGCGGCGGTCTATGCTTAAACCGAAGCCGAACGTGCCGCCTGGCAGTAGGGTGGCCCCTAAAACGCCTCCGCCCTAGCGGAGGACCCGTTCCAGTAGCCTTCAACGATGACCACAAGAACCCCACAGCAGCGATGTGAGTAGGACGCTTGGCCAAGCAACCCCATGAGATGGCGTCTAACTTTAAATCTGGCCTACGCGTTGCGACATTGAATGTGCGAGGAATGTGTTCACGCAGGCGGCAGTGTCAGATTAGTCGCATGCTTTTAGAGAATGACGTTGACCTTCTGGCTGTACAAGAAACAAAAATTGAGAGTGAGGAGCAAACAGAACAGATGGTTCAAGTTTTTCGATCTAGATACAGTGTATGTGTGTGCCATGCTGTTGGGCGGTCAGGAGGCTGCGTCATTTTTATTCGCAATAGCATATCGGTTGTAGAAGAAGTGTCCACCTGCGAAAGTGGGAGACTTGTCGCATGTGATTTTATTTTTGCTGGTCTACTGTGGCGCGCTGTGTGCATCTACGCACCGAACAAAATTCATGAACGCGAAATTTTTTTTAAGTATGCTGAAGGATTTTTGAAAACAGAACGACATGTTGTGTTTCTTGGGGATTTCAACTGCGTCTGTGCAGCTGAAGATAAAACGACTAGCCTCAAAGTACGCGATAGAAGCGCTGAGCTGTTGAACGCGATAGTAATTGAGAGAGAGCTTGAGGACATTGGTTATGCAATGACGCGAGATGGCCAAGCACGGTATACGCACTTTCAAGGTGATTCCCATGCGAGGCTTGATAGAATATACGTACCGGCGAAGTTTGTACCACTGTGTTCCTCTTATGAAACACAATATCTCAGTTTTAGCGATCATAGTTTGGTCTCGATTACGATTGGCGAAAAACGAAAGAGTGTCAAGTTTAATTTGTTCCTGTGGAAATTCAATGAAAAACTGCTGCAAGATGAATTGTTTGTCACGAGAGCCAAGGAGTATCTTTCAAATGCCCTGCATACGGAAACCAACTGTTTCATATCAGTGTGGGAGCCGTTTAAATGCGACATTAAAATTGCTGCCATCGATAGAGCATGCGTATTGCGTCACAAGGAAAGGCAACTAGAGAAACAGTTACACAGTGAACTGGTGTACATGTTAGGGGTAGAACATGAAGTGCCTGGAGCGTTTAAAAAAGAAATACCAGAGGTGAAAGCGAAACTCGAGTTGATCGACGAAGATAAGTACCGCGGCGCAATGATAAGGGCGCGCACTGAAAAGTTGTGGCTGGGCGAAACGCCCACTAAGCGTGTGCTAAGTGAAGAAAAGAAGCATGCTGCAAATAAGGAGATAAATGAAATTCGATATTACAACAAAATTACACGAGAAAGCGAAGAGATAAAATGTGCATTTGTTGAATTTTATACCGAACTTCTCGGAGGAAGAATTTATGACCCCGAGTACTTCAAAGCCCACTTTCTAACTCTTATGCCAAGATTAGAGGACACGGTTAGAGAATCACTGGAATCTGAAATTAGCGTGGCCGAAATCGAAGCGGCAATCGATGACTTGGGTAATGGCAAATCACCTGGGCCAGATGGATTGGGTGCAGCCGTATACAAATTTTTTAAGGCAGAAATGGCAGTGGCTTTACACCGAGTGATCGCTGAATGCTATGAAAAAAAGCAAGCGCCTCTCTCGTTCAGGACAGCGCACGTAGTAATGATCCCCAAAACTGACGATCCTGCAAAATTACTTTCAGTTGAGTCCTACCGTCCCATTAGTTTGACCAATACAGATTATAAAATATACATGAAAGTGTTAGCTAGAAGGCTCCAAAACGTTATTAAGCCCCTCGTTGGCCCGCATCAAACCTGTGGCATTAAAGGTAGAACAATTTTTACGAACATACACATAGCAAGAAGTATTCTGGAATGTTGCGACGCAATGCATGACCGCGTAGCTATGATTCAGCTAGATTTACATAAAGCGTTCGACAAAGTTGTACATGAAGTTCTGTTTTTATTGCTGGAGCACGTAAATGTTGGATCTGTAATTACTGAAGGTGTTAAAATGGTGTATCATGATTGCACAGCCAAATTAGTGATCAACAAAGAATTAAGTATGTCAATTCCTGTGCGGTCGAGTGTGAAACAAGGATGTGCGTTGTCCCCTCTACTTTTTGCGATATACTTGGAGCCGTTTTGTTTACGTTTGTTTGCAACACCATGTATTCGAGGCTTCACTTTTTTCAGCAGTGAAGTTAAGGTCTTAGCGTACGCGGACGACATAGCCGTGTTTTGCACTGATGCTAGAAGCGTGCAGGAAGTTGTCAGTGTTGCTAAGGCGTTCTGCACAGCAACTGGTAGCGTGATCAGTTGGCCGAAATGCCTTGGATTTTGGCATAGCAACTGGCAGAGCACACCCGAGGTGTACTGTAATATGAATTGGACCGTCTCCCCCGGAAAGTACCTCGGTGTCCCGCTAAATAACTACCTCAATGCTGATGAATATTGGTCTGAGGAAAATAAACGCGTCAAAAATGCTACCGATAAATAGGGTGGCCATAACTTTTCAATGTTCGCAAGAGCTTCCGTTTGTAATATGTTTTTAATTGCAAAAGTGTTCTACGTGTTGCAAGTGATGGCCATGGCAAGAACTTCGGTTCAAAAAATCCACCGAGTGTTTGCGACCTTTATTTGGGGATCGCAATGGGAGCGCACAAGCCGGTGCAATTTGTTTCACAAGGTGAAAAATGGTGGACTAGGGCTCTCACACCTGTTTTTCAAGCAGCTGGTAAGCAGATTCTTCTTTGTGCGGGACCAAACTGATGTGTTTTTGAGAACTGTGATCCAAGCACGATTGCATGATTATCTATCTGACTTTGTCGTGTCAACTGTTTCTTTCGGAGCTGGACCGCTCAGTCCTTATTTGCGTGAAGTGGTTGCTTCTGTACGCCTGCTCAAGGCAAGGTTCTCATATGAATACTTGTGTGATGTCACGAAAAAGCGTCTGTATTCTGATATTCTCGATGTATTTTTACCATTACCGGTTTACCGAGCTGCCTACAGGCTAGGTCCTGAGCGCGATGTGCTAAAGCGCGTTAAAAAATGCCAGTGAGACCCTCTGCTAAAACGTTCTTTTTTCAATTACATACCGACACTCTCCCTGTAAAGCCATGGTTACAAAGCAAAGGTCTTTTTGTACCTTGGTCGGTAAACTGCCTAATCTGTAATAAGCCAGAATCAATTGAGCATATTTTTATTGACTGCCATGACGCCCTATTTCTGTGGGACGTCCTACAAAGAACACTTAAAAAAGAATTGCCGATAAGCCCTTTTGGAATCCGGTTTCTTCCACGTGCAGAAACAGGGGAAGCGCCGAGTGATATGCTAATGCTGCTTTGCATGCACAGCGTATGGAAGACGAGAATGGACATCAGGCATTGTCATATACAGGCTCACTCAGCAAGACACTATTTCGTTGAGAGCATTATATACACACGCGACTTGTTCAGAGCACTATGTGAACCCCCGGAATGGCTTCCTGTACTTGACCAATTGGCTTCTGTGACGCCCTTTTAAGCACCTTACACTGGCCGAGCTGTGCCTGGTGTTTTTAGAATATGTACATGTCGTGTATTTGATCTTTTTGTTGGCGTTTGTGAAAAGGCAATAAAGAAAAAAAAAACTCGTGGCTCAGTGGTAACGTCTCCGTCTCACACTTCGGAGACCCTGGTTCGATTCCCACCCAGCCCATCTTGGAAGTTGCTTTTTATTTATGAAGTGCCTGCCGTGATTTATCGCTCACGGCCAACGCCGCGGACGCCGACGCCGACACCGACACCGGCTTTTCTGCGACACGAGCTCCTTAACGCTATCGCGTTAATACAAGAAGCAAAGTATTGTCTCTATAGCAGCCTTTAATTAAAGTGAATCGGTGTGGAGCATGACGTCGGCAGGAAGGCTATTCCACTCCTAAGCAGTCTTCACAAACAAGCAGCATAGATGTGCAGCATTTTGAGCAAGCGGAGGGTAACAGCGTTTTATTGCTTATACGGCAGGGCCATCGGTGCACTGGTAGAATGATTGAAGCACTGAGCTAATAAATGTTAAAATTCTGATAATAGGCACATCGTAGAAATTTGACGCATTTGTGCTTCAACTCCTTGGCCCAAGAAAGCAAATGTTTTGTTTTGAAGGGCGCAACTTTGACTATTATGGGCCTGTTTCTGTTACTCCTGAATTTAGCTATGGTATGCACTCTTTATTTATCGGTTCAATTGTGCTGCCCATTTGTACTCAGTAGGGCTCAATTATTGGGGTTTCAGGCGCTACCGATGTTTCGTGTTCGGAATCTGTCAAATAAAGAAATAACAGAGTGCTTCTTCTCGCTCTATCTTTCGCGTCATTGAGTCTAGCCTGTATTTACACAATTTGGTTTGCACTCTGTTCGGCAAGTGTTCGAATACCATCGACGTCATTATTTAATGCGATAATGGACAAGCTGTCTCCCATTTTAGTCAGCAGCTTTTCATTGCCACAGGACGATTTGTCGCTCTGAAATAATTTTTGCTTTAATTGCTTTCACTTCATCTAGCAATGAGGTTTCACTGGAACAGATTTCATTGAGCGCCTCCTTAATTTTATTAGGTGCACCAACGCTGCGGCTAACAAGCCCGTCGTTCAGTTCGATATCGCCTGATAGGAGGAGTAGCTGCCGAACAACAAGAATGCACTCAACAATAATGGCACGGCTATACCATGGGCCCGGCATCAAAAGGAAAGCAGCTAGCGAGTACGACTAGTAAACGGAGAATAGCCGTGCTTTAGCTGAAAGGCGAACAGTCGTCGCAGGCGAGTGTTGGTCTGCAGTGCTGCCTGGCCCACAGACGGTGGCGCAGGATCTGTTTGACCTTAAAATGCAGCGATGGGGTGAGGGTGTAGCCGCCAGTCGATTAGATAGCAGCGGTTCCACAGGGGGGGGGGGGTAGAAGCGAACGAAGCGGTCGCCTCGTTCGGTGGCGCTACTGGGCTCCGGGAGAATGGCGGGGTAACACGCACGCTGAATGGTGTATGTTTAGGTTGGACGAACCAGCGCGTAATGCAACCAAAACCCGCTGGGTATAAGACCCAAGATACCCAAGTTCTCTGCACGCGTTGGAAAGAATTCGCCTTACCGGTCCACTGGCTGTATCCCCCGAGCAAGAAAATGGCTGGACAGTGTACGCCCAGTTCTGCGGTGCCCGGCTTGGCGTGTTGGTAGCCAACGGGCCGTTGGCATGTGGCCGAGGCAGACAACCAGAGGTCCTTCAGGCAATACCGTAGCATTACACGCTGTACGGCAGGAAGACAGCGAGAGTACCTGCAGGTCGAACAGTCGTCCCAGGTAAGCGTTCGTCAGCATGGCTGCAGTGCTACCGGGCCCACATGCAGGCGATATTCAAGCGACAGCTACAAGCGAAGTGACAGGCAGCTCGTGTCGTGGAGCCAACACGCGGACGCGACATGGCGAAAAAAGTTGTAACAAATTTACTTTGTTTCCCTAATAAATACTATTATAGTATAACGATCATAAATCATGTCACTGACCAATAACCAACAAAGTTAACCTTTCAGTGCCTGTACGGTAGCCTTGTTTTCAAGACGCAAAAGAAATGGCCGTGACTGAAACAGTTCATGTACTCTTGAACATGTGTAGAAGTGACTTAGCACAGATGGGGTGAAGATTGCGGTCCATTCTGTGAAGGGTGTTGTCAGTAGTTTGTATCACGCGAGACATTTCGGTGTGTTGCCCAGACGCTTGAACCGTCCTGATAAATGGTGGGTCCAGACGCTTGTACGCGCTCTGCGAAGGCGTTTGTTGACGTGTTTCCCTTCTTGACGTCATTCTCTTCTGTTTAGATTTCCAGTCTCACCTATGTACACAAACTTGTAACCTGCGCATAGCATTTTGTAGACTACAGCAGGAAACTTGCATCAAGGCTGACCTTCATATATATGTTGACGAGGACCTGTTTTAGTTTCTACTCGGCACGCGCGCTATACGTATGCCGTGTTATTGAAAAGAGCTTCACATATGTGCCTCATATAGGGGACCACGGCACGCTTTTTCGGAAGCGCTACTGTGGAAGCTTATGCTTGTGTTTGACGTTGACTCTTGAAGACGCTTCTCGCGACGTTCCAAATAAAGTATTTCAGATGCCGATTTCGCCTTAAGGTCATCATCAAACTTTTTCAGTTCCGCTGTTGGGTGTCATTCCCAAAACACGCCTACAGTGCGCGATTCACGAGTGACGTCAGAATGGGAGTCCTGTGAAATCTGGGGTGCACCGATATGAATTCGTTGTGTCTGCCTCAGCGCGTAGGGTTTTTGTACAGATCAAAAGAAACATGACTTGAAGACCGCTTTGCTAGCGTGTCCAGGAACGGTATATGGCCATCGGCCTCTAACGCTACTGTGGAATGAAAGAATTGTTCCATGTTGTTTAGGTGCTGAATAAAACCTTGAACGTGCTCACTCTCTAGGACACAAAAGCAGTCGTCCACGTACTGAAGAAACAGATTCGACCTAGACTCCAACCACTACAGCGCCCTTCATTGGGCGTCCTCCATCGTTATGTTGAGCATTGTTACGAAAATCAATGCACCCATAGCAGTGTCGAATGTTCACTGGTATAAGCCACCCTTAAACGTAAAGTACGTAATAGTCAAACAGAACTAAAGGGGTGCACGAAGCTTATAGACCTCAACCGACACGCGATCAGACAAGGTCCGGTCTTTCTTAAGGAGCTCTGTGCAGGTTTCAATGACAAGGTTCACAGGCACGCTCATGCAAAGCGAGCAAACGTCGAAGGAAACGAGTACGTTCTCATCGTCCTGGGCCAATACCTTTACCTTCTTGATGTTGTCAGTCGTGTTGCGGACGTGCGTCTCTTTCTGAAGTTACTTTCTGAAGGTAACGTGACAACCGCAGAAGAGGGGATCTAGTAAAGTCGACGATTGGTCGGAGTGGCGTTCCACTTCTTTTTGAGAATGAATGAATGAATGAATGAACGAATTAATTAATTAATTAGTCACCATGGCCATCGAACAAATACCGGTATTTGACTGCACAAACGCTTACAGAGATCCCAGAAGCAACTATCCACAGGAGTCGCTTTAGTGGCTGGTGTTAATTTATGGCGACTGTTGTGCACGTGTGAATATGCGCGGTATCTCCCTCCTTTACTTGCTTCTCCTCTTTCTACTCCCGCCCCACTCTTTGCTTCTTGTGAAGCAAAAAAAATTGTGAAGGGTTTTTTTCTTCATCTTCGCACTTCTGCTGTGCGCCCTGACAGCAATATGCTGTCAAAACGAAATAAGGGTCCGAGCTCTGGCTTCCATTTCCTACCGTAAGTTATCACCAGAACCAATAATGGAAAACTGGGAAAACTTCAGACCTCGTACGGCACCCAAAGGAGCTATTTTGTTCAGTGCAGTGTGAAACAAAGAAACATAGGAAGCGAACGTGTCGACGTTCGCTTCCTATGGTCGACGCCGTTAATATTTATCACCAACGTCCCCAAATTTTCATACCTCAGTGGTGTTATTTCGAACGCCTTGCAGTTTGATTGTTCACATTTAGTGTACGATGTGTTACTCAAACGTTGACATCTGCTGTTAGCGTTCTTCGATGTTTCACATTTGCATTACACACCACTGCTGTAGTTGACCAGTTTTGCTGTAGTCAAGTAAGTTCTGTTTATCTGAAACCGGACGTGAGTGTTGGTATTTTTTTGTTGTAGCGCTCCTGAATAACGAAAGACGAGGTGTACACGTTGAGGCCCTGTTCAGAATACCACGAGGAACATGCAATCCTGTTGCCAGGTGAAACAATTCTCTTGAAAAGTATAGGATGAACGCTTATGTTAATATTAGTTGTTGTAGTTCTTCCCTCGTACAGAAGATGTCCGCGAAAATCAAATGAGCGCTTCTTCTTTCAGAGGTAGTAACTATAAAGTTGAACGCGGAACTACCAACCACTACTCACTATCGAATCTCATTAGCAAAATCGTGAGAGAGATAAAAAGTGCACATGGACGGACTGACGGACTAATAGACAGACAACGTGAATTTGTAGTTTGGAAAGCATAAGCAATAGCGACGATAGCTGAGTATGGAACGAAAAGAAGGAATGCGCGTGAGGTGAAATAGGCGAAAAAACTTACGGAACCACATTCATGCAAAATATTTGCACAATGAGATCTCATGCGTACTGTGTGAAGCTACCAACTCGCCCCAATTATAACGCCCAATTGAAGTTGGTTACATTAGGTAATATAAATATAAAATGATAAAGCGCGTGTCGTGGTATATATGAATGTTCGTAGCAAAGTGGGTACTAATGATAAATGTTTCTTAAGGGAGTGTTATTTTAAGTAGCCAATTATTTCAGCAAGAAAAAAAACATAGGAACTGTAGAAGGCATCGCAATCATAGGAATGATTGGATTATGCTGCTGCGGACTACAACAGGCAAAACTGCGCTGTATTTACGCTATGAATAATAAAAAATAACGCGTCTTTTTATGTTGCTTCGGTGTCTGATCAGTGATCGCCATAAAGAACGTCTTGAGTATCGCTATCATTAGTGGGGGTCGCTCGGCTGCAAGGCAATCACGAAACGTAAAATAAGTTTTGGGAAGCATGATTGATACTAAGTCTCTGCTTTTGCTTGAACTGCTCGGTTAGGAAGAGTGCGCGCTGCGTAATTAGGAGATTTCAAATGGGCCCGGGTTAGTCTGTGGACCGAAGCCGAGGCTGAAGAATATCAAGCGAGAAGGTAAAAGCCAAAGCTAAAATGCAAGAATATGCGCAGAGAGCGGATTCGTTTCCTTGCCAAACCTTCTATGTCAGCTTGCGTCAGGTCGCGCTCGAAAGCAAGCAGAGCTTTGGCTTAATGCTCTGTGAAGGGGATTTGAGGTTGCCGATCTAGCGTTCTGCGATATGTTGAGCGGAGCCCGAGGATTCAGCCGGAAAGACGAAATGAAAAATACAACGAAAAAAATACAGGCACATGGAGGCTTTAGACGCAAATGAGAAGGGATGAGAACTGCATTGCCAAGAAAGCAATAAAGAATGATACTGGTGGCAACACCAGACGAGCTCGACCTAAGAAAATGTCGAAAGGGAATTCGAGGAATCCATTGCAGGCATGAAACCTAGGAACGACAGCGTAAATTCTAGAAAAGCTAGTAAGAAAGGTGAATGTGGAAAAGAGCTTCTTGAAGAAATATTCCACAGTTTTGCCGGAAAGGCGAAGCCCGGATAGCATATATTAGCGTTGCGCTGATGCCCCCCATGAACATGACAAGGTCCCGTGTTGCCGCGAAATATCACGCGAGGTAAATGTTGCTGCTCAGCAGACAAGTTCCCCGGCTGCTCTTAGGCGTCTCAAAGCGTGGTGTGATTATGAGAGCCGCCATCGGCGTTAACAGGCATCCGACCACGATTGTGTACGCGATGAGAAAGAAGGAAAACCAACAGTGTTTGTAACTAGGAAGTGTACTGTCCGTTCTGCTCAGACCAGTGTTCGCACCACTGTGTGGTATGCGCACAGCAGCACAGCGGGAACGCTAGTGTGTGCGTGTGCAACCCTCATGCCAGTAGCGGAAGGGGGAACGCTGCCCTGGCGCCGCCTCTAAGCCAGATTGAGCGCGGCACTTAAGGGCACGTCCAATTGGCTTCATTCTTTGTGTAGCCAAGCGCACTGCGCGCCTCTCGCGTCTGTGGTGAGCTTCTTAACCGTTCAAGGTCGGGTCTCTGTCGTGCTGTCACGCCGTGCGAGACAGCACGGTGGCGGCGGCGGCGGCACCGACGACGCAAACGCTCCTCGAGTGTTATTACAGTGGAGTTGGTAGAACCTCGCTGGGTTTCCCTTGACGTGCGCAGCTTCGCCGAGTTGGGGGAGAGAGAGCTGAGAGTGTGAAAACAGAGTACAAAAATAGCATCGCGTGCAGCATAGCGACGTGGCGAGGGTTGGAGGAGCCTGGCGCGGGAGAAGGAGTGGCGCACGCGAGTGAGGAACACGGCCCAGATACGTGCCATCTTCTGTGGCGCGCGAGGCGGGGGGTCAGGCGAAGGAGGACGGGCGTTCTTCTCTGGCGGCCGCTAGGGTGCCTCAACGTGCTCCTCGCCCACTCTCCGTACAGAGTGGAGACAACCGCGGCGTTTCCTATGGCGTTGGCCACGCGAATCCCGGACGCCGTAGGGACGCGTTGCCGGCGCTCGTGTTTCTCGTGTGTGGTTTGGCGCTACTTTACTGGCCTTCCTCCAGCTCCGCTGTTCTCTGGTGTTTGCGACAGCAGAGCCACGCATAGTTTTTGTGATTTCTACTGCACTCAAATGTTGAAGTTTGCCACATTTGCCGACATTTCTTTTCACCAGCGAAGCTCTCAGCATCACTTTGGTAGGCTTTTTTCGTGTCCAAGTCCGTGGTAAAAAATGTGGGCCGATATCGAAGGTAGTGCAATACCGGACTTACCCGCGGTGGGGGTGAAGCACGCTTCCAGTACTCATAAATGGAGAAGTCGACCCAATATGCAGAATTGCGATAAAAACGCCATAGAAAACAAAAGCCACAACCTCTGGGAATGCCAGGGCCTTCCCGCACCCGGAGAGCTTCTGCCAGCTCCCTGAGAAACGACATGGCAAACCATAATAAGCTGCCGCAGCAACGGCAGCACGCGGTGCTGGGGAGTGACACCACTAGCTTTTCGTATATACAAGAACCAGCCTCGCAACTGATTTCGTTGTTATTACAGCACCGCTATGGGCAGGCAATCGATGCTTAGGACTCCCGAGGAGCAGCGTGAATACGATAGCGGCAAAGTAAAGGAAATGGCAATACAACCAGCGGTGGCGCCCTCTCAAAATTACCCTTGCTATCATCACTCTAAATTACCATTACCCTATAGCAATAAAGCATTGAAAACCCGCATCAGCAGTTCTACTGATGATATATTCTTGGTTTATAGTGCATTATAATCTTGGTTTTCAACACCTTCGCTGGATATCCACTTTAGCAGGGCTGGAATGGTGAGTCAGTTTTCTTTTAATTGCCTTGCATCTCTTTCCTTCTCATAACGTCATCGCGATGCCGTCGTCGTCACGTCTTCCACGCCGACCAATTCGTCCAAGTTGTCCAATAGCTTGAGCCACTAGGTATGTGCTCGTGCTTCCTGCATGAAGCAATTGTCTCCTTCTTTAAGTTGCGTTAGAGATATTATATGTGAAACACCGTATAGGATGGCTATCTACGCATTAAGGCGCATTCACGAACCGTGATCCATGGTGCTCTGTGCATTACGGGAAACTAAAATTGCGTCTGTGTTCACAGTATAAGCGCACAATAGAAAGGTTAAACTCCCGGAAGATATGTGCTTGGGTGTTGTGAAGTGAAGCGACACCGCGATCAGGGTTGACCATTGTAAATATGGTATCACGAGTCACTAAAAACAAAGGAAGTGACACATGGACGACGCGTTAATGTACAATTGTTCTTACATAGGAGAAAGAGAAATAAATTTTTGTTTAGGAAAGGCAGATGGGGACGTTGGTGCGAGCGTGTACGCTCTCGCCTGCCACTTATCACATACGTGGGAGGAGCTGTGTAATATATTTCGTGACTAAACTTACGCAATCTCTATGATTTAGATTGTCTCAAGACTTCAGTCCGGCCATCGACAAAGGCAATACTTGGTTGTCACATTGTTCAGTACGTACACAGACGACAGCTACGTACACAGACAAAGCTGGCTCTATAGGTGGAAAAGATGTCAATGCGAGGCTGAAGGCTTCGCGACAAACAAAAAAACACGTGCGCAGCTTGCACTAGTGGTGCAAGGCTTGAGTCTACAGCGGAGCTTCTGATCACCTAGCTTTTACGTGGCTTGCCGATGTTGTTTGTAGGTTTTGAGAGGTTATGCTAGGTTTTGCGAAGTTTTTAGTAGACTTGGCTAAGTAGTTTCTAGGTTTTGCGAGGTTGTGGTAGGCTTGCCTAAGTTGTTGTCTCGGCGGGCTTGACGCTGAAAGTTTTCGAGCAGTTGCAGGCTGTGATCGCTTTCTCGGCAATGTCGAGCGTTTAGGTGGCGACACTCGCGTTCCCTGGTCTGAAACTCGGGATCCTCGATTCGGCGGGCGTTGCCTCTACTCAGCCGCAGCTTCGGCGCGGTGTTTCGGATCAGCTCGGCGGCGATGCATCGCTTCTCACTTGGCAGTACGGTGCTCTTCCTGGTTAGCCGCCGCTTCTTCGAGCGTCCGGACCTTCTTCGGTCTTCCCATGGCAGCAGTATGGAGTAGAGGAGGCGTGGGCGGTATCGCCGCTTCGGCTGTTCCCAGCTTTTACTCGCCTATGATGTCACGACTCCGCCATACGCGCATGGGGTACGAGGAGGTTGCGTGTCTCAGTGCTCTCGCAAGTGGTTGCTAGGCAACGCGAGGCAGCGCATAGCTGGGCTGAGTTGTCTGGTAACACTCCACGGCGGAATTAAACGTTTAAACAGCTCCGCCGGTAAAATCGAAGGGGGAAAGGAGACATTTCAGAGCTTCTTCGTGTGCGGTGTATGTTACGAGCCGAGTGAACCTATCGAGAGTGATGGCAGGGAATAGGAAGGGGCCTCATTAGAGACTTTTAGAATAGCGTTTGCAACCAAAGGTAAACAGACTACACTCGCAAAAATATCATTATTCTCACAGCGCATGCGCCGAACATTATTGGGTTTCTGTGGTTTACCTTCACTACGATAACGTGCATTATTTGGCGAGTTTAACAAATGGTGTAACGTTTGTAATGTTTACGTGCACTAAGAAAGGGCATTGTCGAACGTGGAAGCCCCCGTAGCTTCCGCTTCACCGTGAATTCTCGATATGGCTACGCTCTCACTCTCGTTGATCGCCAGTGACCATTGAAATGAGATTTTACTTTCTCTAAACTCACTTCAAAAGTTAGTTATGAGCACGTAGCGCGTCTAATTTCCGAGGTCGTTTTGCGATTACTGCGCCCGTAGGCCTGACGAGACGGGTCCTTACAGCAACAACAGAATGGTTGCTAATGCATCTTCTTGGCTTGGATGCGTTTGCCAAGAGGCATCAGACGGTGCCCTGCATCTTAGCGTCTTCCTTACGTTTGCGTTCCCGTACCCTAAATCTCTTGAAGGGGCGCACACAATAACGTTCCGCAAAGGTGCTTGCGGTTAACGTACCTAAGGCAACAACCGATATATTAGATTGTCTGTTATGTTCACAACACTACCTGAATAGCACACGAACAACGCTGTCAGAGTTTGTTTGCAGAGAAGGCCGGTTCCCATGGATGCTGCAGGATGTCAACCAAGCAGATATTCGTTGCGAAAACTGATCGCTAGACTGGTCGCTGTGATGACGACGCAGGAATAGCCACAAAGAAAAAGCGCTCATCTATGAAAGGCGCGAAAGAGTCGTAATTTAAATTAAGGAACGTTGAAGCGTTCTCCTAAAATTTTCAATTTTTTTTGTTTTTGTGACGAGCTCTAAAACAACTGTTTGGAGGAAGACGATAAACGCTTTGTGCTGGTTGGTTTTGTTCGCAACGAGGTCACAGGGCACACAGCAAAATAACGCGGTTTCCGCTCCCCCGATCACGAAATGACGGCCGCTTTTTTGCGTACTCTTCCTCGTCATGCCTTTATTTTTTTCTTTTCCTATGGAGTCTTGCAAAACGGCCTCTTCGAGCAAGCTTGCTTTCGGGAAGTTTTCTGCAAGAGCGGGCTCCAGGCCATCTCTTGTGGGACCATGTTCATAAAACTGCATCTTTCACGTACTGTTTTGCGCCCTATTCGATCGGTGTATATACGAAACCTGTGCCTCTGTGTTTCCCGCAGGTCACTGTGGGTATCACCTCTCCGCGACACAGAGCGTTCAATCCGACCTCTTGCGCAACCGACCAAGCTTAGGAAGTTCGATGCAATGTGTTACAGCATGTAGATTTCAATAGCCGCCACATATAGGCGTGCTTACTTCGCATGTAGGAAATTATAGATCTCAACTCATTAGAGCTGCAAAAATAATGAAGTTTTCAAATGTAACAGAATATTATTGCTCGAAACAAGAACTGACATTGTGTATGGAACTACATACGTCATCACAAGAGCCAAATCACTTTCCTCCATTCTGAGTTGTTTTAACGATAGAGCCCAGAACTCAGCTGTAATATTGTGCAGTACAACGATGCTTATTTAGACCGCTTGGTCGCCAGCACTACTTATCTATTTACCAAACAAACGAGTATAAATTAAAGAAGGTTAGTTGAAGTTCAGGCGCATATATTTCATATTTTGAGAGAGGCAAATGCCTTCTGCGTCATGGTGACCACAACAACAGTGAATTTGGGTTGTTTTATGACAAAAAAGGGCTATGTTAAGTATTTTTAACCAGGCGTGGAAATCGGAAATTAGATTTAAGAACCTCACCCCTCACATCGTCAGCCCGTTTGAGAAAGTAGTAATAAATTATTGCTGGGGCTATTTTCACCCAACGGCTCGATTTCTCAAGTGGCTGCGTGTATTATCTAACTATAAGCTTTGAAATAACAATATTTTCGCTTGAAACACTATATATTGAAACATTGAGATGGCCCCACTCATTATGTTTAATGTCATCAGTTTCCAATTCAAATGTCACGTAATCCGCCTGTGACACATTGCAGTTAATCTTCGTACATATTTAGCAAAGTTATGAGGGTTCAAGGTGGAAATTTACTGACCACTTAGTCTGTAGCATAACATGCAGACTCTGTGCTGATCACATGCACATTTTAGTGCTTCTTGCAAGTGTTTCCTATTTCTAAAATGTTACTCAAATGTGAAATTGTCATTGAAAATGCGGTATTTGAACAACAAAATAGGAATATTTGAAGTTTCTGATAAATTGCGGCAATGACGCGACGGAATGTCTTCTATCCTAAGAAACAAAGAAAGTATAGTGTTTCTGAGAGGACCACAAATATTTCGAAAGGAAATATCGCTCCTTCTTGCATTTTTTATGAGTCTCAAGTTATAGTCAAGTAGTAGCCTATTCTGATTTCTGAAAAGTGGTGCTAGGACGGCGCAGTTCCTGAATTTGACTGCTTGGATAGCGCCATTTGAAGCAACACCTGTTACCAGAACATATTAAACTTCACAATGCATACCATTACCGCGACCGCTTACGATGAACTTTGAGAAATCCAGGAATATACAAAGTATGTTAAGAACTGGGGGAAGCCATGAATACGCAAGGTGTAGTCCATAATGCTAGTTAGAGTCAAAATACATGACATAGTGATGCGCGTAGACTAAGTTGATAAATAGACACCAAATATTGAAGCCAGAAGGAAAAAGTTCAGCCTGCATCATACTTAGTGCGAACACGCCTTAAGTGCCATTTCGTGTCTCATGTGGGTGGTTCACGATTGTGCAGAAATATGGCTAGTTGCTTGTAGAAAAAGATGCGTCCTTTGAAAAAAAAGTTAGGGTGGCGTTCATTCATGCATGCGTTGGGCCACCCTTATATAAAAATGCTTTATATTTTGTATTTCAGCAACGTTCCTAACGGAACAATTTGTACAGGAAGAAAAATTAACCTTAGTTTTGAAACCCGAGCCCATAAACACCCGTAACAGGTGGTCTACCTTCAGGACGAAACGGGCATCTAGTTGTTCTAAGCACTAGGGCGGACTAACCGCGAACATGAAGTTTAGGAATATGAAACATTGATTAAACAAACAAGTGCTGCTTGAAATCGTGACGTAGAGGGAGGGTAATGAAACAAATAACTGTCGTTCACATTTGCTGTGGGAATGCCGACAGCTCCCAAATTATTATCTTATATCCACCTTGACTTTGCGAGTTTCTTCAGATTGCATCAAGCTGACAAGGAACCTGAGTGCCTTATTTTTTATTGCGGCAGCTGCAGTCGGCTCAAGTGCTGGGAACTTAAATTACGCATCGGTAATCAATTTGTCTGAGCCAAGGACAACACACAAAATGCAGATGCGTTCTTCGCATTAAGTATGGAAATGAGAATAGACGGCTTCCTTTTAAATTTACGCGAACTCAATGCCGCCCGCAGGGTTCTGGATCTCCGTCGTAGTACGATGGCTGTTGGACAAGAAGCGCCGCCAGTGTATCCCAGAACGAGGATGAACGACCACACATGTTCACGCGTAGTGCCCGATAGAGGTATATGCTATGTGCAGAGGCTGACGGTTGCGATTCGGCCGACGAGGCTGCCATCGGACTCGGACAAAGTTTCGCTGCGCATATGAGAATCTACGGCACGTGCGTAACATCAGTCCGAGCACTGTTCTGAAGCCATCGTATGCACTCGATTTGGACTTCGTGCTACCCTCTTTGCAACCTCAACTTTTTGCTGCGGGTCGTGGTGGTAAAATATAAGCAAATGGTGCGAATGATATGAGACTTCAATAAAAAACATTTGCGCACGCCTAGTCGGGTGGTATAGGGTTGGAATTTGCATACTACCTGTATCCTGGTTTAATATATATTTTCCTCTATTTAAATGTACCGGCCATTGGGTGCAAGAATACTGTTATAACCATCGTCAGTATGTACAAATGCAACGAGTGCTACAAAATAAAACTGCAAGCTTTTTTATTAACAGGATAAGAAGGAGGAGTTGGCGTGTGAATGCGGCGCGAGTTGCTCCTTATCTCATAAAGAAGTAGTTGTACACCTATGCTCATATTCATTCTTGTACCTAACTATGGTACTCTTTTATATGTCGGCTGTCTTTGGCAATCATTGGCCCTTGCGCCATAAAACACCATATATCATCATCATAGATGCAACATAAACTCATAGCATAATGTACATATGTAACTTGTTTATATGTTGCACATGTATAGTGAATAATTAACCCATGCTTGTGCATCAGAGTACGCCAGCGACGAGACGAAAACAAGGAAAACTTAAAAAGTTTCATCTGGTCGGATGGCTGGCTGGCTGGCTCGCTTAAGCTATTATATACTGTTCGTTTTCAACACTGTTGAATCGTGCGCAAGCTTTTCTGCCGATATATGCGTGAGGAAGGATAGATAAACCTCAATACCTCTCTATACATTCTGTTTTAACGAAAACAATGCATTCGAAAGAAATGATGCATGTGCAGAAGCCTCCAAGTAAGTGACAACTGAAAAAAATATTTCCCTAATCGTCCTAAGGTACAGGTCACTGCAACAGGTTCTGTGCAGACTGTATGCAGCGTTGCCTTCGTGAATAGAAAACGTGGCATGTTTGTTTCTCAGCAAGCCGCGTTCGCAAAGGTTCGGAATGGCAATCCACCGCTCTTGGCTGGATGCACTCGCCACCTTGGAAACCCAGATAATGCAAACATTTGTAATATATTTGTTTCTTTTTTTTACAGATGCGTGCCTCTCGGAGCGACTGATACATCAAAGACAGCGAATACGTATGAGCAAGCTCTCCCAGTGTTCGTCGGAAGTGCTAGCGAACTGTGTTTGCTAGATATTCTTGATGATCCACCAACGCCGCCACCACCTGCGTGTTCTCACTGTCGGCCGGGTTGTGCGGCCGCCTCAACCTTACAATCTCCTCGCTGACCTGCAACGCGGAGCCGGCGAAACACAACGTGAGTAAAGGAAAATAACAGGTTACTCGTTAATAATATTTGAGTCAGGCGCAGGCAAGGTTGCTTTTCTTTTATAGCCATTGATAAATACATTTCAAAGTGGGAATTCGGGACCCGGACGAAGGTCAGACATTCACTGACATTTTCTTGGAGAAGTCCTCATAACAGCTTCGTTGTACAAAATCAACAAACTTCATCTAAAAATCCTGTCGAATCAAGGAAAAATGCGTGCTCCTCACGGCGCCTACGTAATTGAATGACTGGAGAGCCGGATATAACTCCGGTGGCAATGGCATGCAACACAGTGTCAAAGATATTTGCGCCGCATGGCTAAACCATCAAACTTTCCTCACTTCCGAAGATGCAATCGACGTTGTGGGCCAATCTCAAGGTCATAACGGACTGCTACTGTGCGCTTTGGCAAGAAACCTATTACGAAATGGTTGTTTTCGGCGCATGGTTCTAGAAGGCAAAAAATGACAAAAGTGTCCCTTAGACGTAACATATACGGTCATAGGGCTAGGTACCCCGGAGATGCATAATCTCTAGCGACGGCGTAACATCAGGAAGGCACATATAACAGATTGAAAACAGGCGTAGCCTGTGATTGGACCAAGCTTCTCTGGTATAAGGAGGCGTGCGGGAAGTTGGCTTTGAGAGAACAACAAACATTACATTAGAATATGTTACTCGAGAGACCATTCTACTATTGCGGCAGCTATCAATGTGTGTTAGTTAAACCGCGCGTTGTCGCAGCTAACACGTCATTCTTTCCCCCTGAAATTATTTATGTACACATGTAAGCTCCTGCTACCTGGAACCGATTATTTTACGCAACCGTGAGATCGATTGCATCTTTTTCTTTCTTTCTTTCTTTCTTTCTTTCTTGCTGCTTTCTTTTATTTGTTTGTTTATTCGTTCATTTCTTTCGTTATTTATTTATTTATTTATTTATTTATTTATTCATTCATTCATTCCATTCTTTGATTCGTTTTTTTCTTTCTTGGTGTTGTGATCAGTTACAAGTTTATCAAGTTTCATGACTTTGCAGCTGACGTTATATGTGTGTGTGCAATGAGTCCTTGGACAACTAGCTATTTGCGCTGTGAAGGTACTGCAATCCATCAGTCGCAAAAGAAACGTCACTTCCGCGCCAAACACTTAAAGCTAGAAGTCAAGTGTTTGACAGGAAAACTGAAGCGGGAAACAGAAAACAGTTTGTTGAGACCGAAAAGTTTGAGATTACACCTGCTAGCTCATCCTACTTCTTGCGCTGTGCCCAAAACCAATCTTCGTATGCTTCCCCCCTCCCCCCACTCCAAAAGAAAAACAACGGAAATATAAACACCTAAACGACAATGTCGATAAAGCGACACCTCAACTAATGCAAACATTGTGCTAGACAGCTAAGCTCTGAAGGTTACTATGCGGCCGGGAAAGAAATTGATAACTGCCTGAGCACATTCAAATGAGGCGCAAGGGTTGCTTGATAATATGGCGGTCCCATATCACTAGCAATAATCAACATGTCAAAATTTCAATCACTTGCTCATGCAGCTTCAAAGCACTTTCTACTTCCCCAGGATTTTCTTAAAAGAGAGTTTAGTTTACGCTAGCACTTGCAGGAGTGAAATGTTTGTGCAGTTTCTGCTCTTCTTAGCGTATGTCTAGTTTTTTCTGAGTGTTCACAGATGAGTTCTCGTCTACATCGGTGGGCGCCAAGTTCGATCTCCAAGATTATTTCTCTTACACTTTCTTGCTTTCTCTGCGTTGTCAGCTGATTAGACGCGCCGTCATTCTGTCACTCTTCACCCTTTCAATTATACGGCTGATAGATTAAGCCTTCAGGGAAAGGTTTCCTCCTTTTCCAAGTTGCGAAAGAAAGTGCGGAGAGATAAGCGAAGCTTGCCATGACAGCGAACTTCTTGCCATCGTGTCAGTACCGTTATCACCAAGCTCAGGGTGGTTTACTCCCTATCTGCGCGAGACACGGCAATTGGGGGACTTGATTACTGAATTAAATATCGTTATTTGTTGCGCCGATGCTTGCAAAGCGTTGTAAACTGCTCCAGACCCGCCGTGGTTGCTCAGTGGCTATGGTGTTGGGCTGCTGAACACGAGGTCGCGGGATCGAATCCCGGCCACGGCGGCCGCATTTCGATGGGGGCGAAATGCGAAAACACCCGTGTGCTTAGATTTAGGTGCACGTTAAAGAACCCCAGGTGGTCAAAATTTCCGGAGTCCTCCACTACGGCATGCCTCATAATCAGAAAGTGGTTTTGGCACGTAAAAACCCAAATATTATTAAACTGCTCCAGAGAGCAATGATCGAAAATAATTTTATTCACTGACTTTGAGTAACGAGCACGTTTAAAGTAAGAGCTACTTTTACGCCACTGACTAGAATAATTTGTTCTTTCATATAACCTATTGTGGCGAATAAGTTCTTGAGGAACACGTTTTTTATATTTCTGACGATTATTTAGTTTCGCTTTAAAAATTAGTCGCAAGTGTCAGTAGAAGTGTTGAGCGTCCCTGCTCTGCAACACATAGAATTATGCACAGCCAGCCTGCTATTGTTTATTCATGACGTTTTGCCTAGTGGCGAAAACGATTAGGCGTGCACATTAAGGCGCAGACTAATGTAGGTTAACAACATTCGGTGGTTTTGGGTGGTTCATTGCTGGTTTGGTTTTGCTAACTTGGTAGCCTAGACATTTCATACTTAGGAAATAAACAGCACGAAAAACACGAGGACGTGAAAAAGAACTAGGCAACACCCGTCTTTACTACACGCGTCTCGAACACATGTCAACACACCTCCTCGCGACACGCGCCTTCGTCTCCGTGTTTCCTGCATTGCTTTGTTCTTAAAGCATGGATCTCAACCAGCGACTCCAGCTTGCAGTCTTGTTGAGGCCGTGCTTGTTCGATGCTTAGGTGGTTGTTGAGACAGCGCTAAATAACGCGAAGTATTGTACGTTAGCAATAAGCGAGTTCGGCTATGGTTAATATGCATTTTCTGTATTTAAAACAGTGGCAGGTGTTAACTTACTGGCAAGAAATATGCTTTCTAAGAGGCGAATACAAGGGACTTGGCGTTACCTCATGCAGACATGGACCACGCTACCACGTCGTGCCGGCGTGGTAGCGTAGGCGTAGCGAACTATACACCATCCATGGGAGTTCGTGCGCGAGGTCGGCTTGACCGGCAGGTTAGGAACGTGTTTTTTCTTTTGTGTGTCTGTGTTTACTTTAAATCTCCACCATCGACATTCACCCCTGCTGAGGCCACTGAGCCATACTTATGAAAGTTCATTTTGTCGAGTCGCAAAAGTGCAGAGCGGCAATAGCTTTTGCAGTGGTTCTTAAACTTTTGTACAGCGTTAAGCATTTTAACCAATGCACCCTCTCAAACCATTTCGAAATTAGACACCTAGAAATACAATAGCAGGTGAAAACGAATACCAAAATACCCTTCTGGAAATGCAATGAATGAAGCATAGCTTCCCTTGGCCAGACATTGCGCCTCGTCATCTGGAACATTGAATTACTGTTATTCTTTTCTTTGCCGGTCGACTAGCTTGTTTCCTGTGAGCCAACGGTGACAACTGAAGACACCGCAAACGTTTCGCGTGTATTGAAAGGGGGGGGGGCAGCAAAGGAAGCCTGCGTCCGCTAGCAACATACAAAAGTGGGAACCTCGGGTTATACTACGAACTGCCACAATGCGCATACCGACCCGTTGCAGTCTGTTAACTTCTATAGGGTAAAGGCGGAGACCTTAAATAAAGGTACCTGTATACGAAGTTTTCGTGGCATATTAAAATGAGAAGCTACGCAAGTGGCATGTCGCCTAGCCCTGAGCTTCTGTTTCGGCTTGTTGTGTCTGGGTGTACTTAGCGCGGGAGCGAGAGGTAATATATACGCAAATACGGTCGCACGCCAGGCATTGTAATTTTGTAGAGGGAACAACCAGGGAGGAAGCATCTGCTCTCCTTGTTGTCTCCTTGAGTGAACAGACGCAGATAACGACCGGTTACTCAGTTCGTTTAAGGTTAGATGGGCAGATACTCTTGCGCAGCAGTATTCGCGTGGGCTTGAAATAAGGGAGGAAGAAAAGCCACCATCTGTCTCAACCCAGTTCCACAAGTATAAAATCAAGTTTACTATGCATAAGATCTTTTACAATAACAGTGCGATTGCAGAAGGAGCTCGCAAATAAACACGCTACAAAAGCTCACAGCATTTTGAGAACAGCCCATACAAAGGTTCACTAAAAAATAGACAATGAATAAAAATGTCACTGTTTATTACCCAAGGTAGTTGAAGTATATTTTTAGGAACTTTTTTTTATAATGAACGAACACAATCTTACCGGCTCAAATATATACTGTGCAGAAATCGCGACATCTTTTACCTAGCATATCAATCATAGCCTGCCAGTTGCTCGGTATCAATTTAATTTTATTACAGCAATTTTCGATAGCGACTTTCTTGCTGCGGCATCACGCCTCAAGGGATCAGTTCTCCTAAAGAAAAAAACTCAGTGCCCTTACACTCTATGAAGAAGGGCGACGAGCGAAGTTCTGTATGTGGGCCCTTTAATGGCGAAGTGCACTTATGCCGCGGAAGTGCTGTTCCGGGCCAGGCCAACCCGCGGCGGCGGTGACGCAGACGTGAAGCACTCTCCATACCTGTGCCGATCCCGAAGATTGTGGTATACCGGGCCTACCCGCGGTGGAGGTGAAGCAGGCTTTAAGGCCTGCCCCCAAGTGGGCCAATCCCGAGGATAGTGCAATGCCGGTCCGAAGCGCGGTGGAGGTGAAGTAGGCGTTAAGCACTCCCCATACCGGGGCCGATCCCGAAGATAGTGAAATGCCGGGCCTATCCGCGGTGGAGGTGAAGCAGGCTTTAAGACCTCCCCCCACGTGGGCCAATCCCGGGGACAGTGCAATGCCGGTCCGAAGCGCAGCGCAGGTGAAGCATGCGTTAAGCACTCCCCATATGTGGGCCGACCCTGAGGATTGTGGAATACCGGGTCGACCCGATGCGGAGGTGCAGTTCACCATTAGCGGGCCCACATTCACAGCTTCGCTGGCCATCCGGCCCCACAGAGCGGAAGGTCCCTGAATTTTTACTCTTTAACAGGCATTCAATAACGCATCAACAGAGAAGTCACTAATAAGCATGCATGATTATATGGCAAGAGAGCGCAATAAAACTAATTTGTTTTTTTTTGTTCCTGGGCGCACGCTGTTGTATGGGAAAAAAATAAAGAACATTTTCAACTCAGCAACTGTGTCAGAACTGAAGCGTTATCTCTAAGCAAAAGAAATATTGATATTAAGGTGTGTGCAAGAAAAGGCAATATTTATCTACTAATAGTGACTACGAGCTCATGTATGCCAAACATGGTGATACAGAGCTAAATTCTCCTTGCCTTTTCTATGCTATGGATCTGCATTACCCTAAAGATGACAATAATCTTCCTGTAAAAATAATATACGATGGATGCTATTAGTTGTGCCCTACTTTTAAAATTATTCTTTCTCATAGGTTAGACTAACTTTCAAAGGGCATCTTACAATAGTATGTGAAGAAGAAGACGCGCCTCGCGGCACAGACACATCGCCAACGCGCGGCTCGGCCCCGCTCGCGCTGTTGATTACTGTCGCCTTCTTTGGACAGTGCTTCGGGCTGTCTCGCCGTTCCCGGTCGCCGCGCTTTTGCCTTAGGAGCAGCCAATAAACCTCTTCTCAATTGGTGGAGGTGCGGGGACTCAAACCCCGTCGCTTGTAACCCTGGAGCTGCGATCCAGAACGCTATCGCCCGCCATGACCGACAACTCATCCCAAACGGCGCCGACGCCACAGTCCGTCACTTGCACCGGCGTTGCACGACAACGCGACGCCAAGATCTTCAGCGGTGCACACGACGAAGACGTCGAAGACTGGTTGGCGTCATATGAACGGGTGAGCGCGCACAACAAGTGGGATGATCCAGCGAAGTTAACCCACGTCATCTTTTATCTGGCTGGTGTTGCCCAACTCTGGTTTCACAACCACGAAAGTGACTTACCCACATGGTCAATCTTCAAGACAACCTTTACAGAAGTGTTCGGCCGACCCGCTGTTCGCAAACTGCGCGCTGAACAACGCTTGCGCGCCCGAGCACAGCAGACGGCAGAAACATTCACGAGCTACATTGAAGACGTCGTGGACCTGTGTAAACGAGTGAACGCGGCAATGCCCGAAGCTGAGCGAATTCACCATATACTGAAGGGCATCGATGACGGCGCTTTCCAGATGCTTCTAGCCAGGAATCCGCGCACTGTGTCCGAAGTCGTCAGCCTATGCCAAAGTTATGATGAGTTACGGAAGCAACGCGCTTCGACTCGGCGTGCTCTGGGCGGCGACGACTTGGTGGCAAGCCTTGACAGCATGTACGACCCATGCTCATTACTTCAACGGGTCAAGGACTTCGTGCGTGAGGAAGTTGCCCGCCAACTTTCTTTAGTCCCCTTCACTCAGGAGCCCACCTCCCGTCTTCCAAACACGCTCCGCACTCTCATCTCCGAAGAGGTCGCTCAAGTTGTCCCTTCCGCACACCATCAGCCGCCTGCAGCCACGAATCTCAACTCTGCTCTGGCAGTGCAGCCTGTCGCGACTCCTCCCACCTATGCGCAGCCAGTCCTGCCTGTGGCTGCGCCTCTTACGTACGCGCAGGCAGTACGCAGGCCTCCGCCTGCGTCTTTCGCGACCCATTCCCAACCGGTGCCACCGGAAGCCCATGCTGCGTCTTGGACCGCACCGAGAGCTAATCCTTGGAGGACGCCTGATAATCGTCCCATCTGCTATTCTTGCTGCACTCCTGGACACGTCGCCCGATATTGCCGACGTCGGCCTCAAGCGTTCGGCGACACCTCTCGGCCCTTCCAGTACGGCAGCCAGCCCTTTCGCCAATACGCCGCTCCTTCCCACCAACCGTATGCTCGTGCTGACCTTCCAGAATTTCCTTCGCGTCGCTCGCCATCCCCTCGCCGACGCTCGCTCTCCCCAATGCGTCGGCGACCCGCACCACCTGACCAGGAAAACTGAACGTCGCAGTTCACGAGGCAAGAACTGCGCCCCATTCGAACTGTCTAAGTCCTCGCGCCTGTCCTGCTAACGTGGTCGAAATTAGTGTAGAAGGTGTTCCTGCATTCGCTCTTGTGGATACCGGCGCAGCCGTTTCTGTGATAGCCGCCAAACTGTGCCGTTCGCTGCGCAAGGTGACCACGCCGCTTTCTGGACTGTCGCTTCGTACGGCAAGCGCTCAGCACGTCACTCCGCACGCAGCCTGTACTGTACGTGTGCTTATTCACGGCATTGTTTACATAGTCGAGTGCGTTGTTCTTCCCACCTGCTCGCATGACGTCATCCTCGGATGGGACTTCTTATCCCGTCATAAAGCCGTGATCGACTGCGCACGCGCCGAAGTTGAATTTTCCCCTTGTGACGCACCCTTGCACGAAGATTGTGACCGCCCTTCTAAACTTACCGTGCGCGAGGACACCGATATTCCTCCTGGCTCCTTCGCTCTCGTACCCGTCTCTTGCGATGCCATCACTGATGCAACGGTCCTCTTCACACCTTCCGACGTCTTCATGAGCCGTAAATCTCTCCGACTACCCTTCGCAACACTTGACATGGCTGGCGGCTGTAGCAATATATACTTTTGCAATCCCCTCTGTGCGCCTATTACATTGCTCGTTGGTGAATGCCTTGGCATCGTGGAACTCCTCGACTCTTCGTCTTTGGTTGACGTCCCCGGAGACTCTTTTGATGTCGACTCCGGCCAGTCGTCTTCGATTTCCGCGCTTGAAGAGACGTCCCAGGATGCTTTCTCGAGTGCCATCGCCGATACCCTCACACCTGCCGAACGCGCCGACCTTCTTGATCTCCTGCACCACTTTAGAAGTTCATTCGACGTTTCACAACCTCACCTGGGCCGCACGTCGGAAGTGCAGCACTCCATTGACACCGGTTCACATCAGCCGTTACGTCAACGACCCTACCGCGTCTCGGCCGAAGAGCGTCGTGTCATTACCACCCACGTCGAAGATATGCTGCGCCGTGACGTTATTCAACCTTCGCACAGTCCCTGGGCATCGCCTGTCGTTCTAGTTCGCAAGAAGGACGGGTCTATTCGCTTTTGCGTCGACTACCGTCGGCTAAATAAGGTAACGCGCAAAGACGTCTATCCTTTGCCGCGCATCGACGACGCCCTCGACAGTCTTCAGGGAGCAGAATTCTTCTCGTCCCTTGACTTGCGTTCGGGGTACTGGCAGGTACCGATGGCTGCCGCCGATCGCCAGAAAACCGCATTCATTACGCCTGACTGCTTATATGAATTTAACGTAATGCCGTTCGGGCTTTGTAACGCCCCTGCCACCTTTGAACGACTCATGGACAACACGCTGCGTGGCCTCAAGTGGTCCATATGTCTGTGTTACCTCGACGATGTCGTGGTTTTCTCGCCTGATTTTCCGACTCACCTGCTCCGCCTCAGACTTGTTTTGACCTGTCTAACGAATGCTGGCCTCCAACTCAACCTCAAGAAGTGCCGCTTCGCCGCGCGAGAGCTCACCATTTTAGGCCACGTTGTGTCCAAGCACGGCGTTCTACCCGATCCTGCAAAACTTCGAGCTGTCGCTGAGTTTCCGAAGCCTCAGACCATCAAAGAACTTCGGAGCTTTGTGGGCCTATGCTCATATTTCCGGCGCTTTGTTCGGAATTTCGCATCGATCATGGCGCCATTGACTCAGCTTCTGCGCGGTGACACCACCCTCTCCTCCTGGTCCCCTGCATGTGACTCCGCCTTCGCTACGCTGCGTCGTCTTCTCACCTCCCCACCTATTCTTCGCCATTTCGACCCGTCGGCTGCAACTGAGGTACACACAGATGCCAGCGGGGTCGGTCTCGGCGCCGTCCTTGCCCAACGAAAGCCAGGCTACCCCGAATACGTCGTCGCCTATGCGAGTCGCACGCTGACGAAGCCTGAGGTCAATTACAGCGTGACCGAAAAAGAGTGCTTGGCCTTAGTATGGGCACTTGGCAAGTTCCGAGCATACCTGTACGGGCGCCCATTCGACTTGGTCACAGATCACCACGCGCTTTGTTGGCTTGCCAACTTGAAAGATCCCACTGGCCGCCTAGCCCGTTGGGCATTACGCATCCAGGAGTACGATATTCGCGTCGTATACCGCAGTGGGCGAACACACTCCGACGCCGACGCCCTGTCTCGTTCACCTTTACCTCCAGACTCGGCCTGCGGAACAACTTCCGCACACTCCATCTCATCTCTCGACATGGACTCCTTTGCCACCGCACAACGTCGTGACCCGTGGATCGCTTCTCTTTTCGACTATCTTTCTGGATCATCGACTATCCCTGTATCCCGAACCCTCCGACGCCAAGCAGTTCATTTTGCCATTCGTGACCAGCTGCTCCATCGACGCAATTACTCTCCTGAAGGCCGTCGGTGGCTTCTGGTGATTCCCCGCAGCTTCAGGTCACAAATATGTGCCGCTTTCCACAACGATCCACAGTGTGGCCACGCCGGAGTCTTCAAGACGTACGAACGAATTCGCCACCGCTACTACTGGCGCGGCATGTACAATTTTGTACAAAAGTTTGTTCGGTGCTGTCTTGACTGTCAACGCCGCAAATCGCCGCCTTTACGCCCGTCTGGTGCCTTGCAGCCGCTCCCGTGCCCTACCACACCCTTCGATCGCGTCGGCATCGACCTATACGGCCCGCTTCCTATGACACCAGACGGCAATCGGTGGATCGTAGTTGCTGTTGACCACTTAACACGCTACGCCGAAACTGCTGCTTTACCAAGTGCTACGGCACGGGATGTAGCCTTTTTCGTTCTACATCGCTTCGTGCTTCGACACGGCGCACCTCGAGAACTCCTCAGCGATCGAGGTCGCGCCTTCCTCTCCGAAGTCGTCAAAAGTTTGCTCTCGGAATGCCGTATTATTCATCGGACAAGCACGGCATACCATCCCCAGACTAACGGACTCACAGAGCGATTTAACCGCACACTTGGTGACATGCTGTCGATGTACGTGGCATCTGATCATGGTAACTGGGACCGCATCCTTCCATTCATCACGTTCGCGTACAACACCGCGATCCAGGCCACTACGGGATTTTCACCTTTCTTCCTCCTGTATGGCCGCCAGCCTACGCATCCCATCGACACGCTCCTTCCATACCGTTCTGACGCCTCCGAGTGTCTACTTGTGTCCGACGTCGCCCGACAGGCCGAAGAATGCCGCCAGCTAGCGCGCTCCTTTACGGCCGAGCAACAACAGCGCCAGAAAGAAAACCGCACCGACACGCTTCCGAACACCACCTACGCTCCAGGCGTTCTTGTGTGGTTGTCTGTGCCTTTCCAGACTCCGGGGCTTTCCTCGAAACTCGTCCCAAAATTCGAAGGGCCTTACCGAGTCTTGGAGCAAACATCTCCGGTGAATTTTCTAATCGAACCACTGTCACCACCTGAAGACTTGCGCCGGCGTGGACGTGACATTGTCCACGTCTCGCGTCTCAAGCCCTACCACGACCCTCTGCCTCCTGATTCTTAAGGCGCCAGGATGGCTCTTTTTGTCCGGGGGGAGATTGTGAAGAAGAAGACGCGCCTCCCGGCACAGACACATCGCCAACGCGCGGCTCGGCCCCGCTCGCGCTGTTGATTACTGTCACCTTCTTTGGACAGTGCTTCGGGCTGTCTCGCCGTTCCCGGTCGCCGCGCTTTTGCCTTAGGAGCCGCCAATAAACCTCTTCTCAAGTATCTTAAATGTCAGCTTGAGTTATTTTCAGTGTTACAGGGAGCCACCACAATACTCGTGTGAATATTTATGTGTGACCCCTTTATTTACGTTTCCTAGAACTGTAAAAAAAAGTCAGCTATGCGTATTAAATAATTCGGAACTGATGTTTGGTGGCCTCTACCCGTCGGTCTCCTGTTTCACCGAAAACTACTATAAGGGGGTTTATGGAATATTTCAGCTGTAAGTTCTAGTTCTACTTCTGTCGTTTACCGTGAATAACAGGGCATTTAGCACTTAATATTAAAAGCGCTCCGCAATATATGTAAGGAAGAAGGAATTTGGCGAAATCTAAAATCTGCTCAAATCTTAAATGCGTTTTTCAGGCACAACAGTTCCGGCTAAAGCAACCATTGATGCCAAGGCAGTGATCAGTTTTAAATAAGGACGATGCTGCATTTAGCCTAGCGCAGGTTTAGAACGATCGGTATAAAATAGCGCAGCGTTCGGATGTAGACTCGCAAGTTAGGTTCACCTCATGTAATGCTCTAGTGATAAAAAAAATGGCGGTGTAATTTCGCTACTTTTATATTATTGGACCGTTCTTTTGTTTTTCTCTCATTACGGAGCAGATAGTTGTTACTAGCTCCTGTTATCGCTTTTGTGGTCCCCACCGATATTGTTTTACGCTTGCTCTAGCAGTTTTCACGAGTCGAAAAGCTGTGCCATCAACGGCCTAATTGGTGTTTGAAAATAGACAGAGGAAAAAGACTGCTGGCGCCGTCGTGGTCATGTCACCTTCCGCTCTCGCCCTTTTGTCGTCATCTTTGTCGCCGTCCACGAGTGATGTCATCATGTGATAGCCGGCAGCCATGTTTATTGTTTGACTGCTGAAACAAAGTTGTCTTATGTAACAGTGAAAATGACACTTGTCTAACTTTCCGTGCTAGAGAAAGCAGTTGCTGCCCCAACGGAGACGGTTACCCGTGCCGAAATGTTGGCCTAATGGCATTCCTTGTTTCACCCCTGTTAATCACTATACGCAACCTCAGCTTCTTGTACACTATATTGCTTACAGCTCTCACTGTTTGCCTTTATGTATACATAGGAACACTAGCCTCAATAACTTCAACCTGCGCTGCTCTTGAACATAGAAACCATGACTTTGGATCCCCCCATCGAAGGCCAGGGGGCGGGGGGGGGGGGAGGCATGAATGTATGGATGTATGAGTGTTATGAGCGTCCCTTTGGAACGGGGTGGAGGGTTGCGCCACCAAGCTCTTGCTATTATGCTGCCTACTATTATGCTGTCTTACGTCGGTTAACAAACAAAAAAAGAAAAAGAAAAAAACAGGATCAACTTTCACAACCAAATTTTATGCGCCCCTATTGTGAACTTTGCTGTTGTATGTCTCCGTTTTTTGTCACTTCCCCACTTTTCTTCCACCAATCCTCCAATCGCCTCTTACTAATCTCTATTGCGGACATGTTTACTTTTCCCCTGCTCTCGCTGAACCCAAGGGCTTCAAGGAGGCCAGAGGTGCCTAAATCCACCGCTAGGCAGATGTCTTCACATTCTAATAAAACATGTTCCGTTGTTTCCCAAGCTTTACCGCAGCAAGCACATGTTTCTTCTTCCTTGTTATATCTCGCTTTATAGGTGCGTGTTCTAAGGCATCCTGATCTTGTTACGAAAAGTAATAACGTTCCCTTTGAGTTATCATAAATTGTTTCGTTCCTGATTTTGTTTTTTTCCTCTTAAGTAGTTACTCATGGTAGGTTTATTTTCCATTGCCGCCACCCATGAGATTATTTCAGCCTCTCTGATTTCCCGCTTGACGTTCTTAGTTGCAGTGTTGCTCACCCTACAGGCCGTATACTTGCTGGTAAGTTTCCTAGTACTCTTCCTCCACTGTTAATCAATGTTTTTCCTGTACAGATACCTCAACACTCTTCCAGCCCATTTACTTTCTTCCATATTCCTCAGTCGTTCTTCATAATCAATCTTACTGTGATCATTCCGTGACTTCGAAACTAGTCCAGCCCATATCACCCTGCACAGCTGGACTTGTAGTCCTCCCGTGAGCGCCCAATGCGAGGCGTCCCACTGACCTTTGGTTCCCATCGAGTCCGGATTGTACCCCTGATTTCAAGCAAACAACAGTATTTCCTAAAGTAAGTCTTGGAACCATTACACCTTTCCACATACCCCGGAGCACCTCGTACCTATTGTATCCCCATAGTGTTGTGTACTTCATTGTGGCTGCCCATTTCTCTTCCCCTTCACTGTTATTGTTTTTCCTGTATTTCCACATATCTGTTGCCTTCGTTTATTCATATACCAAGGTATTTATATTCTGTTACCCGAGGTATTTTCTGGCCCTGTATCGTCCCTGTCTGTTCACTGTTTTCATTGAATACCATAACATCTGATTTTATAGCACGAAATTGAAACCTAAATTCTCTCCTTCCTGTCCACAGATATTAGCCATACGTTGCAAATAACCTTGCTTCTTAGCTAGCAACACAATTTCTTCCACATAAAACAAGCCTGGAAGCTGCTGTTCTGCTACGGTATCCACTTGCTTTAATGAAAGATTAAACCCGATATTACTTCCTTCAGGCGCCCTCCATCCTCACCCCGTACATCATAAACAGCAGTGGGGATAAAGGGCACCCCTGCCTGAGACCCTTGTTGATATCAACTTTCTCCTCGCTCCTCATCCCTTCCCATTCAACGCAAACGGCATTTTCTCTTAAATCTCTCTCAATAGCTGTAGAACATCGTCACCTAAGCCTTCCCCTTGCAGAATATCCCACAACATGTAGCGGTTTACGTTGTCATTCGCCCCTGTAATGTCTAAAAAGGCCACATATAGCGGTCTGCTTTTTATTCTTGATATTTCAATACACTCAGTAAGAACAAATAAGGTATCATCCAAACGCCTACCTATTCTGAAGCCATTCTGAAGTTCACGCTCCCTCACGCTTCCTACTCAGCACGCTCCCTATTTTGCTCACTTTTGAGCTCTTCAAGCTGTTTGACAAGCTTTTCCTGGAAAGCCTCCTTTTTCTTCAGCCTAGCGTCGACATCAAAGTGCGCGCCGATTGACTCGATCCCCTCTCCAGTCTCATCCGTTCCCTTATCTGCCTTGAGGGATCCCCCGCACACTGCAGGCTTTCCCGGCTTTCTTGCCATGTACTCCACGGCTTTTCTAATGCAAATACCGAAGCTTTCAGAGAACATGCCTTCTAGCAAAAAGCGATACGACCCGGCGCTATGGCAATGGCATTGGCATTGGGCTGGGCATATGGCATTGGGCTGCTGAGCACGAGGTCGCGGGATCGAATACCGGCCACAGCGGCCGCATTTCGATGGGGGCGAAATGCGAAAACACCCGTGTACTTAGATTTAGGTGCACGTTAAAGAACCCCAGGTGGTCGAAATTTCCGGAGTCCTCCAGTATGGCGCGCCTCATAATTAGAACGTGGTTTTGGCACGTAAAACCCCATAAAAAAACCGATACGCACAGAATCTAAATCCTTAAAATGGTGCAAAGTAATTCTTACCAATGTTTTAAAAGCAATCAATGCCGCACAGACTTAAGGTATGATACGTTTTCGCACGCGTTCAACCACGCAGCCATGGTCTCACTTTCCTACAAAAGCAATATTCCCGATACTAAAGCACACACAGTAAAACCACTAATAGCTATTAGTCTTGCCACTTCCAAGCAACTATTTAAAGGCTATAAAGACTTAATGTCCCACCTGTTGCACGCGTTGAAGCACGTGGCGCGAAAGGACACTCTGACTATCCTCCAAAACCAAATGTACGCAAAACACACCTGCGCGCACGAAAAAACAGAAGAAAGGAAAAACTACCTAATTATTATTTAAAGGCTCAGCAAAAAGATCAGCAAATCGAAAACAGGAGCAAACTCAAAGCATGCACAAAAAATTTACGATTTCGTCGCCCTCACAGAGCCCTGAAAAGCACGTTCATTCTTTACAAAATCTCATGCTAATGGGGTGTATTCTGTAAGACTCCATCTAGTGGACATGTCCATTTCGTCTGCTGCTGACGCTCTGATTGGCTGGTCTGCAGTGCGCATCAGAAGGAGGCAGGCACTCCAGCCAATCAGCACTTTAGGAGCAGACGCAATGGACTTAAACGAAGAAGACTGCTAGGTGTCTTCTTACAGAAGACACCTAGCAGTCTTAGCAGGAGGGAGTGTCTTCTGTAAGAAGACACCCCCTCCCCCTTAGTGGACCCCCCTAGTGGTAGGTCCCCCCTAGTGGCTGCTGGTACCGGGAACTGGTGACCAGCAGCTGTACGTTAAAGAAGCAAGCGTACAAAAGTAGTTCCTATAACAAAGGCATCACACGAAGTAAAAATAGAACGCATTTTAGAATGAATAAATAGAAGATACACAAGACGATGCCGGATGTGTAAATTCGCAGTGTTGTATCAATGAACCTTGGTCCACACTCACTCCTGTGCAAGAATGTCGGCACAATTTTTCTGCAATGAGCCACCTCGTTGTAGCAGCTATCCACACGATCTCAGCAGTATACTTCCTTTTTTTTTCTTGCATTCGGTTTACACCCTCCCCCGTCCCCCCTTTTACCTTACTTCAGCACACCAGTACGACGATTGACACACACAACGTGAATGACACAGCCATTAATTGAATCGTTTCTAAGCTTGCAATTTCTACTGAGCGAAACAATGCTCGGCTGCAGAGGAAAGAGCGGAAACAGGGAAAACTGGTTCGATGTGCAGGTGCTAAATGACCCGTGAAGGAGAGAAACCATTAGTTTGCGCCTCACTTCCTGGTGTTATAGTGCGAGGAAAGCAGTGACACGGTGTTTTGTCCTGTTCGTTTCCTTTCGCACCTTTTAGCGTGTACAAGAGCACTACTGGAATTCCAAAGGAGGCAATTTGGTAATGGAAGCTGCTGGTGCCGGTGCTCCCAGTCTCCGAGGAGCCGTCGCTTTCTTTCGTTTCCCCGTTTCAATGGGTTGTCGGCCAGTTTCGTCAAGCCTAAGAAAATTCGCAGGCTATGCTCTTCGGTTTGCTTTCGCCAGTTACGGAATGTTCTAGGCTTCTGTGTGGGTGCGTAAGTCTCACACTCGTTAGAAACAATTTCCGAACCATTTGCATGCATATTACTCACTGCTATTAATGTCACCTTTTCTAGAAGGGAGTGCCTGTAGTTTTAATATTTGGTAGTAGGAATGATCGACAGGCGTGTTTGTACGCGTTCACACTAGCAAATGGAAGCCGAAAGAGAAACAGCACGAGATAATGAAGTGACGTGGACAAGACATGCACTTTCACTTTTAGTTAGATTAATTTCGAGTCAGTCAGCATGTTCTGACATACGCATTCATACCTTGTGTTGTTAACTGGACGGCGAAGTCTTTCTCACCGTATCGCGGTTGATAGCTCGCGTTCAGGTTGAGCTCTTGCCGGCGACTTTTGCAAGGCTAGGCCACCCTGCAGTAAACAGCAACCCCTCCTCCTCCTTATTCTCCTCGTCTTCAGTCTCCTATTGTTTGTGCATGGCTTCCTTGAATTTAACTGTGTTCGTTCAGAAGCGATAAGTGACGCCACTTCTTTCTGGCTGTTGTGTGTCCGTTTTTGCGTGTGTGTTTTAAATTCTTTGTGAGCCAGCGTGCCACGGAAGATCATCTACTATCATGGCCATGAGTGACGTTAGTTAATACTGCCAGAACTAATCTTTTACATACACATACAAATACTCCAAAGAATTGGATGGCAGAGCAGGCCATCCTCGTAGCTCAATAGGCAGATCTTCGCATATGTAATGCGAAAGATATGAAAGATACGAATATATGCGAAAGATGCTGCTACTGGCAGCAGGTTGTTTCTTCCTCCACTTTTAGTTTCTCTCGAGCTTATCAGTTCTATACACATTGCAAATGCAGGTATTTTCACCTATGCTTTACTTATGTTTATTGACTGTTGGCTCCACGCGGTTGTGCCTGACAAAAGAATAAGCTCCTTTGTTGCCCTTCTCATTCATTGCAAAGCTAAAGCTGAATACACTCAACTAACAGCTCATGTGATCGCATATATGTTCCGCCGCCAGGCTGTTCGGTACCAGGAGCATTTCAATAATTACGCGCTTTGAAAACCATGACAGCTTGGCAACGCCAAGGCGACGCAATGCCAATGCCAAGGCGCACTAAACTACAGTATATGCAACACACAGTGCTTTTGAAATTACCGTTAAAATGTAGGACAACCCGTTTTACTGGGAATCCGCAGCACGTTATTGTTTTAATTGCGAGGCAATTATACGGATGCATGATGTGCAATCACGCCGTTGGTCCTGCCGCCGCCGCTGTGCAGTTCTGTTATGGACTCTGAGTGCAAGGATGGTTAGACACGGATTTTATTTGGTAGCAATAGAGAGGAAGCGAAGTGAACATACCGTCACGCTCCGCTCACTTGGCTCTGCAGGACACGGGTCCGACTCATGTTTTGCCTTGCGCTGCTTACACTAGCTTGCCTGATGTGCAGCCGTGTGTAGAGCTAACCATGGCGGATATAGGGGTATAAGCGGAACGGACAGTACAGTTGAAACAAAATTAAACACTGACGGTTTCCGTTCGGTCTCATTTCGTGAATAATCGATGTGAGACGCTTGCAACGCCAGTGGCGGCGGCCCTCATCGCGTCAGCATTGTAGGACGCCTAGCGGCTGCCAGAGCACTGTGGGTGCTGTTCATTCTGCTCAGCGTGCTGTTGGTTGCCTTGCGCACTACGCCGCGCTAACATGTCGCACCGGTGTATTGTTGGAACCATCACCAAAAGAGTTCAATCACAACGATAAACATTTGTAAACATGCTTCGACCTTCGGATGAAACTTTGCTCAAAAATTTCTTATCAGGTTTCAGATGCCAGTATATGCTCTTGTGGCAATACATCCTAATCCATCATATCATGTTGTTGTCCTTGTTGAGCTCATAACGAAGAATAATGCGCGCATGTGTCCTGCCGACCTTACTCCCGTGAGAAAAGCGACGACTATTGTGGCATATCTAAGAATAAAGAAAATTAATAACCGAGCAAAATGTAGATGCAATCACTTGCATATGGTAACTACGACTACGAAAAAAAGTCGCAGTTTCGCCTGAAAGGCGAAGCATCGATTACCATAGCAAATTAGTACACTGCCATACGACGTAAAGCTAGTACTTTTATCGGCCATATCAACTTGTAAGCATTCGTTCGCTAACTAAGTTAATAAGCATGGCGTCAGCGCGCACAGCAAACATGAACATATCACACTCGATGACCGCGGATACTCACTGTCAAGACGCTGGCATGGGAAACCGCGGTAGCAGCAGCAAGCGAAGTTACTTTTGTGTTGTCTATCGCTTCAACGCGAACTGAGCGCCAAGAACACATCTGCACACACAAAGCGTAGGAGAGCCTGGGCCACTGCGACTAAGGAATCTTGCTCAGACAGAAAAGCCAATCGAACAGAATAACCAAGTACTAAGGGGCTTGGGCATGACCACAAACCTAACCAACACTTCTAGAGCCAGTTGCTAGGATCCAGTTGCTTGCTGCGATTAGAAAAAATTAACGATCCTTGCACAACAGGCGCTTAGCGATTTTCACACTTGCTAGGCCACGGCTTTCCCACATAGCATCAAGATTACTGTGCCTTATGTTCATGCCAACAAACATGCATAGTAATTGTTTTTGCGTGGTATAACTTAGAGAAGTCGGAAACTAGGAGTAAGGCACATATTTTGTGTATATTTTTTTATACTCAGTACTTCTACTGCCACACTGTACTAACAATAGCAAATTGTTATTTTCATTTGTGCTTCTTGAAGAGCTTCTGGAAAGCTTTGCATTAAATCCTAACAAAAATATGTGCATTTATTTCTGCCATACTTGCATACGAACTACCAACGATCGGGATACAATTTATTGTATCTTGTTGTTTGATGCGGCTAACACGTCTTCAAATGAAACGTTAAAACATAAAAATATCGAAAATGAGTTCGTTTCTACCAGTAAGGAAATAATTAGAGCTTCCGCTGCATTCTACTTGCTACATTTATTGCCTAATTTCGTTCTTATTCAGTTTCATCGTCGAAAAATGTTTCTAGAAACAGCCCTTGATTCACGCAAAAGCAGAAAAAAAAAGAAGACGGTATCTTGAGCCTTGTTGCGCGTGATCAAAGCTGCGAAAAGAAAGAAGCAAACGATGGTAAACTGCTATAATTATTTCATTTACTAAACGTGTTCTGATTTTTACGAACCATGCGATCGAAACTCAGCGTAACTTTAGAATTGTTTGGTTTTCAACCGAGCGCGTGTAACGTTGCGTGGCGCTTGTTCCATTGTTCGATTTGTTCGCACTAGTAGCGTGATCATCCGAAAAGGAAGACAGTTCGGCAGTTTCTAGGCGTAACCGGCAGAAACTCACGCGTTAAAAAAACCTAATCACAAACAACCTGAGGCTCTTTTTTGGTTTAAGGAGTGCCAGAGCGAACCATTCACCATGTACCTCGGTGCTCGATAACATCTAAGAAAAATGTTCTAGTGAGATTGAAGGGCACGAACAATTTCAAGGGCATTAGTAAATAGCGCTGGTGTAAAATTACTCCTAGTGTGTATTGACACTTTTACGAGCTCTACAGCTTGCAGGGTGGCAAGCGACACTACGAGCATGCCAGTCTCCCCAAGCAAGTAGCCGCCACATTTGGTGCTCACAGGTCAGCCGTCAATCTTCCTCTTTTTCTTGCGTATGCGCTGCTGTGCGCTCCGATCTAAGATATGTTCGTTCTTCAGAGGGGAGTAAAGTGCAAGGTGCCATAATGAAGCAAGTGTAGTTCTTCAATTCGCGTCATTTTTTTCGTGAAGTCGTTCCTCAATTTAATGCAGGACATACGTTTCACAACAGAAGAGCTTATAGTTCGCGTAAGAGACCCAGTTCACTGTAGTACCTCGTTTACGAAAGCCGGCTACCGAGGTTGAATTGCGTATGTGAGGAGTGAGAAAAAGAAAATCGTGTTACCCCTATGTCAGTGGCCCCGCGCAACGCTTAAGCTAGTAAGAGGTGTCGCTCGGGAGAAGCAATCGCAGGCAATTGAATGCAAAGCTCTATTAGCCTGCAAATGACAGCATCCCGTGGATCCCTCCTCCAGTTCTCTCCTTTACTATGCGACCGAAAAAGATAATAGAGGAATAAGGAAATATTTTTTTTCGCGTTTGGTTTAATAGTTTTGGTAACAATGCTCAATATTAAGTGGGCTTGCCCTAAACGTGTACGTGCGAAAGTAAAAAAAAAAACTCTGGTCCATACCACGAAGGAAATTAAGAGTTAGCACAATGTGCGACAATTAAACACAGTCGTAGACGACACATTGTGAAAGAAATTGAAGGTTGGTTTAACAATAATTACTGAAAAATTAGGAAGCAGCAGAAGGGTGGAAACGTGAACTCGCTGCAAATACATGCCCTGGTACAATTAAAATTTAGTTTCTCGCAGCTCCGTCGTATCAACTGTGGTAGAGATCATAAGCGAATGCTACCATGAAGTATATTCCAGAGCTCAAACATACCCAGGAATTCTGGACAAGCGTTTGGTTTCCTTTTTCGCCACCACGTGGCGTATCCACCTTAATGATTTGAAATTCGCGCCGTGACGTATGCCATGACGCACAACAAAAGAAAACATAATAAAAAGAAGCGCACCCTGAGACTGTTGCTTCACCTCGGTACTTGAAAACGAGCGCGCTCAAGTATCGGCCTTATCTGCTACTTGCCCGACTGGCAATGAATCGACGATTTTGTTAGACACCTTGCCAGACAGCTCGTTGGCATTCCGTGTGAGATGTCTGGCCGAGATAATGGCTCCCGCAAAGCTTCCCTTTGGTTTCCTTCGTTGTATTTTCCTATTATTTGTACACCACTGCAGCCGTGGGCTTCCATATAGTCAGCTTTGTGTTTCGTGGGTTTCCGGTAGAACCGGAATGATTGAATAAGAGGAAGCTTTAGCTAGGGCCTATCTTCGATGCCGGCCGCTCAAATACATGTAAAAGGCATGATTTTGTGCGAAAACAGCTCAATGACCTGAATGAGAATTGTTGCATTTAAGAGAGAACGTGTAGCATTTAAGAGAGAACGTTAAATCAGTGATTGCAGCAGAAATAATTTTGATTTAGGCCATATAGAAGTATTGACAAGACGTCGGAAATCAGTAAATCTGAAAAAAGAATAGAAGTACGAAGTTTACAAATCCGCTTATTAGCATCAAAAACTGGTATCACATCTCTATATTGGAGCAGCTCAATCGGGCAAGTTTGACGTATGAATTTATGATGTATGTGAGGTTGTTACAATGCTTGTCAAGGTTTTGCGAATGCCACATTCAGGAATTAGTGGTGTACTTAAGGGTGGCATATGTTATATCATTTTCGTCCTCAATAAAGGAAATATTGGGTGCAGCTTAGAGAATTGCGACATTATTTTTTGTTGGTGAGGTGCGGGGTTGTATACTTCAGGTAGCGTTTCTTTAAATTTCGCATATTTTCAGAATTTAAAAAAGTGGAAGTTAAATAATAATTCGTGGTTTCTGCAATCTCATTTTAACGGTCTCTTGTGAGTTCAACATAACTAATTAATTTCGGTGCAGTGATTGTGAGAAGAAACCATTGTTCATTTCCCATGTAGGAGCTAAAGCTTCCGGTTAGGTTCGATTTAGAATATTATTGCTGAAAGAAGAAGCAAGACGGGTAGCGTATTTACAGTATGGGGGCCGCAATTCGATGGGGGTGAAAATGCGAAAACACCCTTGTACTTAGATTTTGGTGTGCGTTGAAGAATCCCAGGTGGTCGAAATTTTCCTGAGTCCTCCACTATGGCGTGCCTCATAATCAGATGGTGGTTTTGGCAGGTAAAGCTCCATAATTTAATTTTTTGTAAGTTACAGAATCAGGAATAATTTACAGTAATTGGCAAAGACAATTACTGCAGTCTAGTTTCTGAAGCATTGTCTTCTTCAGTCCCAAGCTCCTGCTCATCTTCCTCAGCGTTGTGCAGAACTGTGTAACGTATTTCCACCTGGCATGGAAGCGCCATTCCGCTGATTTTTATGCTGAAACGGACTAGTAGCGTTTTAGGCAGCCGACAAGTACGGCGTCATGGGATGCCTGGATGGAGCGAGTAGTAGGTGCGGTCGGAGAGATCTCATAGGTTACGTCGCTTACCTGACAAAGGACCCGGTAAGGCCGGAATAGCGGGACATTAGTTTTTTCGAGCGGCCGAAGCGGCGGCTGCGAGATCGCCGAAGGACAAGATCCCTGGGAACATAATCGGCGTCCCGGTGACTAATGTCACAAATGCTTTTCTGCGTTTTCTAAGAAGCACAAAGGTGACGGTGAGCAACTAGGCATGTTTCTTGGGCTCGAGCAATTACATGGCGGGTATACTGAAACACGGGCTCTTGAGTAGTAGGCAGTATTGTAAAAAGGCAATACTGGATCTCGGCCGTACAAGGAATAAAATGGCGAGTAACCTATAGTGTCGTAGCGTGATTAATTGTAGGCGAATGTGACAAAAGTGAGAGCAATATCTGAATCAAGATGGTTTTCAGAAACACACATGGAGAGCTTGTCCGTTATTGATCGAATAAGCCGCCCCCTAAGATCGTTCGTCTGAGGGTGGGATGCTGTACGAAGTTTGTTTGGTAGAACAGGAGCGGAGCAAGTAGACCACAACTGTAGAGAGGAAGGAGCGACCCCTGTCGGTAAGAAGTTGACGAGAAGCGCCGTGGTGAACATGATGTTGTGCAAGAGGAAGTAGGCTACGTCTGTTGGAAGGGCTCTGGTGAACCCGTACCAAGTTGTAGAATCAGTTGCGACGGCAGTCCATTTGTTGCATCAGCAAGATGTGGGGAAAGGGGCCAACAGTCGTACACCAACGCGATAAAAGGGTTCGGTAGGATTGCCAAGAGGTAGAAGTAAACCATCAGTGAGAACAGATGGCTTCTTCTGTAGTTGACGCAACTCACAAGAAGCGACGTAGCGGCGGGCCGATCGGTACAGACCAGGCCGTAAGAATCGTTGCCGGACACGGTCGTACGTACTTATTCCCCGAAGTGACGAAAAGTTGGTAGATCGTACAGCTTGGACAGAAGGATCAACAAGAGAAGGATCACATGATTTAGATGTGAGCTTGTACATGATGCCACGTATACCGGATCTCAGCACTCTTCGGTAGCGAGGTCAGCGAAGCACATAGCGAAAATGCAGAAGCAGAAGCATAGCACACAGGAACATCAGGAGCATCGTCTAGGTGGTAGTACTAGCAGTTGGCATGTTGGTGTAAACTCGCACAAGCAACCGTGTACGAGTATTCCTGTAGGCGTAGCGCCCAGTGACCTAGGTGACCGGTAGGGTCTTTGAGGGACGAAAGCCAGCAGAGCGCATGGTGGTCTTTCGTGAATGTAAAGGGCCGACCATACAGGTAAGGGCGAGATTTTGCCACTGCCTAGAGAAGTGCAAAGCACTCACGTTCAGTAATGAACTAATTGCACTCATCTGGAGAACGCAGACAGCTGGCGCAGGCAATGACGTGGTCGTGGCGTCGTTGACTTTCGCAAAAACAGGCACCGATTCCATGACCACTGGCATCAGTGCGGACTCCTGTTGGAGCAGTCTGGTCGGAGTGCGCAAGAAGGAATGGAAATGTTAGGAGAGAGATAAACTACGAGTAGGCAGTTGCTTGTTCAGGACCCCAAGAAAATGAAACGTCTGCCTTCACAAGAGCAGAGGGCGGGTGACCTCCGCAAAATTGTGCATGCGGCGGCGGAAGTACGAGCACAGGCCCACGAAGCTCCGGATATATTTAGCACATTTGGCACGGGAAGCATCCGTACGGCACGAACTTTGCCCGGGTCTGGGCGCGCTACAGATGAATCAACAAGATAACCGAGGATAGTAATTTGACTGCGTCCGAAGTGGCATTTAGAAGAATGAATTTGAAGGCCAGCATTGAGAAAAGCAGAAAGAATGTGCGAGAGGCACTCCAGGTACGTGGCGAATGCAGGAGCAAAAATCAAGGCGTCATCTAAGTAACAAATACAGATGGACCACTTGAGGTCATGAAAGAGTGTGTCCATCATGCGTTAAAAAATAGCTGGAGCATCACATAAGCTGAAAGGCATGACTTTGAAATGATATAAGCCATCAGGTGTTATATACGCGATGTTCTCTCAATCTATGTTGTCAACAGCAATCTGCCAGTATCCGGAACAAAGATGGATGGAAGAAAAGTACTTTGCACCGTGGAGGCAGTTGGAGGCGTCATCAACGGCTGGTAGAGGATAAACGCCTTTCTTGGTGATTTTGTTGAGGCGCTGGTAATCCACGCAGAAGCGCCAGCTGGCGTCCTTCCTTTTAACTAGAACGACATTGGACGCCCAAGGACTGAATGACAGTTCCACGACTTCTCGAGATCATGTTCCTGACCTCCGTTTGAATTGTTTGTCGTTTGTGCAAGGACCATGACATGGTCGCTTGTGAATAGGGTGTGCGTCACCGGTATCAATACAGTGGGTCGTGAGAGAGGTCTGTCCTAACGGGCGACCCAAGTAAAAAATGTCGCTGAACATGGAGAGCAGGTGGCATAACTGGTCGGCGTGGTGAGGCGAAAGTTCGGGAGCAACCATGTTTGTTAGGTGAGGAAAGACAGCCGGCAAAGAAGACGTCAACAGGAGATGGCGTAATATCAGAAGTCAAAGTTGAAAATTGCGAAACTTTAGTGAACCGTCTACGAAGCTGGTCGCTCATCGCAGTGATGCACGCGCCTGCATCTAGCAGAGCAGTGAAGGGACACCATCTACGTACACATCAAGTAAATCCGTATCCGTCGGCAAGGTCAGTAGAGCAATTGCAGTCGGGATCGTTCTAGCAGCGTCACTCCAAGGAGCTGCACCCTTCAGTTTCCCGTAGAGCGCCGGTACATGGGCGAAGGAGAACTGCAAACAGGGAGTGAGTGAGACAGAGGTCGTCGTGGTGAAGGTGAACGACTCTGCCGTGTAGATGAGGACGCCTTAGTAGAGTTCGATGGCTCTATGGAATCTTCCTGTACTATACGAGTACCTGGTGACCGGTGGTAAGGTTGGAACGCAGATTGATATTGGGATGACGTCCAGTTATTGCGGTAGTGAGGGGAAATGTGGCTGCAGCGCCTCGGCAGTTGCAACAAATCGGTCGATCTATGGAATCTATGGCTCTATGGTTCTCTATGGTATATATATCCATATATATATACCATATAGATGTTCGCTATTCCGCTGGATTGCGAAAAGGTCGAGAGGGGCACTGCCGTCACGAATGAGGGACCGTAGGAAAGGCATAGGTGTCCGATCGGTTGACGGAACAGACAGTTTGAATTCCAAGGTTACTCAACTGGTCGCGACGACAGACTGCACAAGGGAAATCGTCCGTCGAGAACCGTTCGAGCAGGTCTGGAAGCGAACAGGCACCGCGGCTTTCATCTTCTGGCGAATGATACGAACGAAGCTTTCTGACGCTTACGGCTGACGCGCGGAGCGAAGGACCTTGCACAACGACGTAGCAGCCGTATTTGGAAGACGCGTGAACTGTTGAACTATGCGGCGACTCTTCGCGTCTTCAAAGCGGCGACATTCATTAATGATCTCATTGACCGTTGTGATGTTCTTATAAACAAGCAGGTTAAACGCGTCGTCCGCGATGCCCTTTAAGACGTGGCTGACCTTGTCTGCCTCTGCCATATTGTTATCTACTTTGCGGCAAAGAGCGAGGACGTCCTGGATACACGCCACGTAAGATTTAGTGGACGTCTGTACACGGGTCCCAAGGTCCTTCTTTGCAGCACGTTGGCGGCCGACGGGTTTGCCGAACAAATCTCTAAGCTTCTGTTTACACTGGTCCCAACTCGTAATCTCTTCTTCATCTGTTTCGAACCAGACCCGTGCTGTTTTCTTGAGGTAGAATATTACATTAGCCAGCATAAGCGTGTTATCCCACCTATTGTGTGCGCTGACCCGTTCATAATTCTGTAACCAGTCATCGACGTCAACGTTGTCAATCCCGGAAAACATGCCAGGGTCGCGAGGCTGGGCCAGGATGACCGTCGGTGGCGACGACGGGGCCGCAGTTGAACTGTCTCCTTCGGAAGACATGGCGGCCAGGTTACGGCCGCTGCGGAGCTCCGTCTTGCTCAAGTGATTACCCCGCACGTCCACCAATGATGTTATGGGAAGAAAGAAGCGTCCGTCTATTTACGGGTAGCTTTTAATGGCTGAGCCAGCAAGCGTAGAGCATCGATATTGCTAAACACTTCTTCGTCGTCTCCCAGACCACCATCAGCGTCGTCTTCTTTCCACATTACCGACTGTGACAATATTATCACTTTCTGAAAGCGAAACCGACGCAAAAAGGAAAAAAAATATTAGAAGCCATTCCACTCTGTGAAGATGGATGACCAGCTAAGCTCTAGCACATCACACAGGATTACACAAGCGGTCTTGTATTTATTTTCACCACTCTGGAAACGCTGCCAGTCGAAATTACAACACGAGAAGGGCACCCCATTCCGAGGGTGAACTCCATCAAAATTTTAGGACTTCTAATCAACGCGAAAGGCTGTAATGCAGAAGCTCTAAACAAGCTGAGCGCGCAGGCGAAAAACGTACCAAGACTCATAACTAGAATCGCAAGCAAAAGGGGGGGACTCAAGGAGGACAAGCTACTCAGGGTCTTCCAAGCTTTCTTTATCAGTCACATTACTTACACGGCACCGTACCTCAAGTGGAGCAAAATTGAAAAGAACAAACTCGACACACTCATCAGGTCCGGCGTCAAAAGAATACTCGGTATTCCACAATCCGCTAGCACATTAATAAAACTACTTGAACTTGGAATTCACAATACCACAGACGAATTAATTGAAGCACAGTTTATTGCACAGATCTCCAGGCTTTCGTCAACTAAGCCGGGAATCAAAATTCTTGATGAAGCTGGTCAACTCCCTATGCAGGCTCCGCTCAACCGACACCCCCTGTCTAAATTAGCCCGTGAAGGTATAAAGGTCGAGCCCGTGCCGAGGAACATCCACCCAATATATAACGAAGGTCGCAGAAGAGCGCGGGCTAGAGCCATCCTTCGACGAATAGATCCTTACGGGGCAGATGCATTCTTCGTTGACGCCGCCAAATATGGCAGCGAAGACAGGTTTGCAATCACGGTCGTTGACGCGCGCGGAACGCTTATCAGCGCCGCATCAATCTACGCCAAACACGCGAACGAGGCGGAGGAAACCGCGATAGCCTTGGCTCTTCAAGCCGCAAAAGGCCCGGCGTCCATTTTCTCTGACTCGCGCACGGCGGTCAGGGCTTTCTCGTCCGCTCTAGTTTGTAAACACGCAGCCAACATCGTTAACAGATGCTTTCGTATTAATACGCGAGAAGAAACTGCAGGTCATATCAACATAGCATGGTTCCCGGCACACATGGACGATGCAACTAACCGAGCGGGTTGCAACCCTAACGAGCGGGCCAACTGCCTGGCGCGTGAATTCACGAACCGCGCCAGAGCTAGCAGTCCGGCTCTCCCGCAGGATTGCCCCTTCAAAGATAAACTTACAACCTTTCACGAAATTACGTCACATTACAGACAAAGCAGGAGAAAATTCCCTCCCCCCAGTCCGAAACTGAACAGGGCTCAGGCTGTTACTTTCAGGCTTTTACAGACGAGATCGTACCTCACCCCGAGAGCGCTTAGTTGGATAGACCCGAACTTTCCGCAATCGTGCTCCAAATGCGGTCACGCGTGCTGCTCCTTCGACCACATGCTCTGGCTGTGCCCGTACAACGCGGGCTCCGACTTTCATAACGAGTCCAAGTGGGACGCCTTGCTGAAGAGCTCGGATTTCACAAGCCAACTACAGGCCGTCCAGAGGGCCCGCGACGTCGCGGAGAGTCACCATCTCCCTGTCCCGTAGTGGGTGGAGCCACCAACTTGATCGGGGAGCCTTCGGGTGCCCCCTAATCAAGTTCCTCAGGACACTCTAATAAAGTTCTTGTCACTGTCACCACTTGGTAATGGTAGTGACGATAGCCTTACTGTGATTACTGTGATATATACGGGTTGGTCCAGTTACAACCTTAGACAGATGTCTTGGCCAAAGTAGAATCTATGCACGACCATTGTTGGTTAATTGAGTTACTTCGAGTGGTGTAGCACTCCAAACCAAATTCTTCATGCACAAACTCAGTGAACCATTTATTTTTTGGTTTTCAAATGCCCACATTGAAGTCTTCAATGATGATCACAAAGGTAGTGTCATCGCAGCTAACCAATGCAAAGTGCGTGGTAATGAACTTCTCAGTACCACACTTGGGTGTGCCTGAATATACATATATAGACAGTGGATATCATAATTTCGTCTTTCGTTTGTACGGCAGACACTGTACTCCACCGTCGGTGCCTCTCTCCTCTTACGAGTCATGTTGTATGGTTGTACATGCATTTCCGCCAATGCATATGCGGCAATGCCTTCTGCGCGTGAGACCATGTGCGGTTCACAAATGATTCCAGCATGCCCATCGACGGGAAACAATGCATCTTTATTATTATTATTATTATTATTATTATTATTAGTAGTAGTAGTAGTAGTAGTAGTAGTAGTAGTAGTAGTAGTAGTAGTAGTAGTAGTAGTAGTAGTAGTAGTAGTAGTAGTAGTATTGGTGGAGCACTTGAAGCCTGCTTCACCTCCGCCGCGTGACAGCCCGATACTTCGCAACCTCCAGGATCGGCCAAAATTCTTGCTCCCTGACACGACAAATGCATTTCGGGGCAGAGGTACATAGCTTCGCTGTGAAAGCGCCTGTACAGTCAGTATTGCCACCCTGTATTTTGTCTCGATGGCACCATCACCATCGGCACGGTCCCGCTAGGAGCTACTAGCGGTTCGTGTTCGTTATCTTCCTTGCGTCTTGACGGCGATGACGCGCTAAATCTGCACTATCATTGCGTCGTGCACCCCTACTTCGTCCAAGCCAGCTTTCGGCGGCACACGTTCGCTTTTGTATTGACATCAAAGGTTTAAACTGCTTGATTTAGAAAAAAAAAACAAAACAAATGTACATCAAAAGTGCACTGGCCGCAGGGAACGTACTCACGGAGTGATGCTATTGATCACATTATCACAAAAGGCTGGGCTCTGTCAGGTCGCCCTTAAAGACGGTCTTTTTCAGCGTCGGTTATGCTTTCAGAGTTTATCTGTAAAGGATTTGTAAAATAGAAGCATGTTTATTAATTATTCGCTCAGCTAGGTAGTCTCGCGGACTGGCTCCAAGCTACACATGTCCGTTACCCACCTAAGATCAATTATTGACAATTTAATTATCGTACCTTCGTTTATTACGAAAACAACTGCTCAGCTTACTCCGTATGTAGAGGCTACAAATTTCAACACTGGAATGATAGCAATAATGTCAGCAAGATTTACATTGCTCTATTAAAATTTGGCGCCGTTAAAAAGTAACTGCCTGGATATTCATGGTGCAGTACGCTTCTGTTAAAGCAGGTGCAAATGCTCCAACGGGTTTTCTTGTCGCAATTCAAGTTCATCAACTTAAGCACATGCGCTCAACAGTACACTTCTGCTTTTACTACGGACTCTCCTACGTTATACAAGAAGCACCTCAGCGCTACGGTATATCACACAAGGTGTGCGAGAACATTGTGCGTGCTCCCGATTACACAAATGAGCTTGGTGACATCAGGCTCGGTTTCCTGGCTTCATTAAGAATAAGAACAGCTGCCTGGCGGAAATCAATGCAAAATTATTATGGTGCATTGTATCAAATACAGTAGCGCGCACGTGTGTGTTAGAACAAAAAGTACTGAAGTATTGGAATGAGTGCTTTGCGGAATATATGTTAACTGGCTATTGTTAACACATAAAGAAAGAAATACCACTATTTTTTTTCTAGAAATATTGCTGATATACGTATGCAGTCAATGGAAACATGAGTTCTGACCTAGTGCCCGTGGTGGAAGCAGCCCCAAACCGCACGGCTACACTGGCAGACGAAATATTGGTTGATTAGGGTGAAAGTCTAAAGTGGCTCGTTGCAATGGCTCATACCGGAAAGAAGAACGACACAATCAGGAATGGCTCATACCCTCGTAAGCAAGCAAATATGCAATGGCTGAATATGAATGAAGAAACAAGAGGAAAAAAGAACGAAGGAAAGAAAGAAGGAACAAAAGAACGAAAGAGAAAACAAACAAAGACAGAAAGAAAGAAAGAAGGAAAGAAAGGAAGAAACGAAGAAAGAAAGAGAGAAATCTTATTTTGTTGTAGCGCGAGCTGAACAAGGTCAACAGAAAGGCACATCTGACACACACAACGCTAACTTTCAACAACAGATTTATTTCCCATTCTCGTCGCTATATATACACCCTCGAAACGTCATGCAGCCCGTGTGTTGTCCTTGTTCAGCTTGCGCTACAACAAAATAAAATAAGCCGTACCAACAAGCCGCTATAGCGATCCTCATCGACAGAGAGAAAGTAAAAAAAAAAATCATGAGCCAATCCACTCCGTGAAGGTGGTTGACCAGCGAAGCTGTTTGGCACAGGAGACCGAGGTGACATAATTTTGAACAAAAGGAACAAACTCACTTATTGTCCTAATGGGTCGTCATTATTTCCCTCGCAACTGCAGTCACATTCTTTGATAATGTCAAATAGATGCACGTACGCCGCTGGGTTGTCGGTTGGGCCGGATCAGTGTGGCATCGCAAGGGATATATCTGCAACACGGAACGCGTAACCGCTCCCTTTTCGGTACCCACACATACGCAATGAAATCACCGATGACAACAGAGGCAGTGTCATCGCAGCTAATTCACGCAAAGTGAGTAGCCATGAAGCTTACGGGACTATGAGTCGTTACATTTTTTATTGCTTACTGGGGTATGAACCATTGCTTACGGGGGTATGAGCCATTGATGATGGCATTTTTCGACATGCTGTTTTGTATGTCGTATGCGTGATTAGAAAGAATTTAGGCACTGTTCGCTTCACTTTGCTGAGTGTATGTAGCCTCTACCTTACGGGGCTATGAGGCATTGCATTTTTTGCTTGATCGGGAGTTTTCATATTGCTATACAATTTTGTCACTGACACTTTTCACCTAATTATAATATTTTAGAATTTGATTAATTAATTAAGGCTAATTATCTAATTATGCCGAAATAAAAATAAATATCTGAGTATCTTCAAGCGATGGCAAACATTACGTTGAGTCTGTACAGGTACGTTGCATTTGCATGTATTTAATGTTTGGCTCAAGTTACGTGGGACACCCTGTATATACGCATAGGTATATGCGAGAACATTGTGCGCGCTCCCGATTACATATATGAGCGTTGCTGACATCAGGCTGGGTTTCCTGGCGTCATTAAAAATAAAAACAGCTGCCTGGCGGAAATCAATGCAAAATTATTATGGTACATTATATCAAATACAGTAGCGCGCACGTGTGTGTTAGAACAAAAAGTACTGAAGTATTGGGATGAGTGCTTTGCGGAATATATTTTAACTGGCTATTGTTAACACAAAAAGAAAAAAAATACCGCTTTTTTTCTAGAATTATTGCTGATATACGTATGCAGTCAATGGAAACATGAGTTCCGATCTAGTGCCCGTGGTAGAGGCAGCCCCAAACCGCACGGCTACATTGGCAAACGATATATTCGTTGATTAGGGCGAAAAAATCTAAAGTGGCTCGTTGCAATGGGGGCTCATACCCGAAACAAGAACGACATAATCAGGAATGGCCCATACCCTCGTAAGCAAGCAAATATGCAATGGCTGAATATGCATATACATTGTTTGACTATGCGTATGACTTGCTGTTGAATTGACACCATGTAATTATTCGTCTTTTCATTAGACATCATAATTCCCGATTTCTCTCTGCTAAACTTAAGGCCTACGCTTTTCGCTGCGTAGCCACAAACATTCGCTCGTGTATAAATCACATTCATTCTCGATAGTGGCAGAATGTCGTCATCACACATCATTCCGGGAACCTTCTGTTGCGCGATTTGTCAATTACTCATGCAAGATAAATCAGACCCTAATTCACTGTTCTGATTCCTGATGACGCCAGAAAACCAAGCCTGATGCCGCGAACGCTCAGAAATCTATTAGGGAGAGCAAATAATGCTACCACACACCTTTTGTGATGTACCGTGGCACTGAGGCATTTCTTGAACAATGTAGGAGAATACATTGTAAAGACAGAGGTGCATCCTTGGATGCGTGTGTTCTAAGTTCATCAACTTGAATTGCACCAAGAAAACCTGTCCGAGCATTCGCACCTGCTTTATTAGATGTCTACTGCACTATCATTATACAGGTGGTCTTTTTTAACGGCACCAAATTTTAAGAAATAGATCAATGTAAATCTTCCTGACATTATTATCATTAGAGTGTTCAGACGGTAACCTCCGGATACGGAGCAAGTTGAACAGTTGTGTGCGTAATTCACGAATGTATGTTGATTATCTTTTAAATAATTGATCTTGGGTGGCTAAAGCGAATGAGTAGTTTGGAGCCTGCCTTCGACATTGTATAGTTGAGCGAATATATGCTTATGAAACATGATCCTGTAAGAGTAAGAACAAATATCTTGCAATTAAGCGCTCTCTGAAAGCCTCGCTGACGCGGAAAAAGGTCGAGGGTAACGTCGACCTGACCGCTTCCAGCCTCATGAATGACACGGCTCCGTGAACATGTTTCTTGCGGCCAGACGACTGTCGATTTTTATTCACATTGTTTTTTCCGAACGCAAGCCGTTTAAAGTTGAAATGTCAATATAGCAACAAACGTGCGCTGCCGAAAGCTCGCTTGGTCACCGAAACGATACACGATCGAATGATAGTGCAGATTTTGCGCGTCATTGCCTTCAAGACATTGCGCTGCCACCGACGGAAGCAAGATAACGAAGTTGAACTGCTTGGCAGCCTCTTACGGGCCGTGGTAGGCAAGGGCGGCATTACTGACATCGCAGGCGCTTTCTTTTTGCAGTGTCATTCGTAGTTGTCTCGTGCATTTAAACACCGGCTTTAATGGTCTCCACATCGCGTTTGTTTCCAAGAGTAGGTGTAAGCAGGAAAATGTTCGCTCACACCCGCAAACACGCAAATACCCTCGCACACACACACACGCACTCTCTCTCCCTGGCACGAGCACACACTCTCTCCCTCAAACGCATTCACACGCCCTCTTCATCGTGCCCATCGTACGCACAGATATCCATGCGCACACAAACACGGACAGTTATGTCCGCAGGCATGCATGCTGAAACACGAACAAGCACGGTCGCACATGTGTACATTCACGCGCCGCCATGCATGCGCCGAAAGCACGCAAGCGCACACACACATGCACTAACACGCAGATGCAGGCATGCACACACGCCGCGAACGCTCACACACACATACGCGCACTCGCGTGCAAGCATATGTACATACGGAGGCACTAGCACGCGCACACACTCTCCGCTGGCACGCACACTCACGCACACTATCTCTCTCCCTCGCGTATACACACGCTCTCTTTCCCTCGCGCGCTCACACATGCTGGAAACAGTGATAGGTGAGCGCGACAGTGATTATACGCCGGCTGTGCGAGATTGATAACACAGAACTTAGTTTAAAGGAAAAAAAAACTTTAACAGAACTTATATTGTGGTCATGCAGTACAGTTTAACAAAGGAAAACATCGCAGCGTAGTACGCAACGTCCGCTTTGTCTTGTCTCTAAACAGCGTCTCTCTCTTTCTTCTCACACAAACACAAACACACACACACACACACACACACACACACACACACACACACACACACACACACACACACACACACACACACACACACACACACACACACACACACACACACACACACACACACACACACACACACACACACACACACACACACACACACACACACACACACACACACACACACACACACACACACACACACACACACACACTGTATCCCTCGCACGCAAACGCACTCTCCCTCACACGCACGTACTCTCTCTCCATCCGTCATACGCATACACACACACGCGCGCGCACACACACACACACAATACGCACGCACAGATATCCATGCGCACACAAACACGCACACATTTTTTCGCAATCCTGCATGCTGAAACTCGAAAAGCAAACGTTGGGACGCGTACACGTACACACACGCCCACGCATGCACCGCAAGGGCGCGCACAAGCGCGCACACACGCAGGCACCCACATACGCTGCGAACGCTCACACACGTCGCGAACGCTGACACACGCATACACGCACTCGCGCGCATGCAAACGCATATACGGAGGCACACGCCCGCACACTCATACACAGAGCGAACATGCGCATAGAACCATACCCAGGCACGCTCAAGACATGCACATGCATAACCACTCTGTACCATCTCGGCTGCTTCTCAAAAGCCTGCACGTGCAAACAGGCTGCATAACACTCCCTCTACCAATACCTTTTCAATGTCAGCTGTAATAAATCGCTTTAAGGTTTAAATTTGGCGCTTTTTTAAACCAATGTGCCCTCTGGCGGGAGGGTGCAAAACGATTTTCTCCTGTCGTTGGACTTCACCGCCCCTGTCTGACTTTCTTTAACTGCTTTAACGTAGCACCAATGTTCCGACTAAGTGCCAAAATGCATATGTTGCTAGAAGGGACTACCCTCTTGTTGTCGTCGTTTGAAACTTTTTGACCCTCGCCCTATATTCTGAAATATAAATTAGAAAAAAAAAATTCCCATTGAGTCACACTTGCGCGTTGCTGTGAAGTTCCGAAGGAGAATGTCCAGAATTCCTGGACATGCATATGTGGAAAATTTTAATGTCGTTATTTTATCTGGAAAATAAGAATTTTAACGTCTGTAAGTTCAAAACAAGGGTAAATTGAATATAACAATGGAGTTACTCGTTATGGTCTTACTTGTAACGAATGTTGCGTGGGTGCACCAGAAAAGTATCACAGGGAGTAAACAATGTTATGCAGTAATTTTAGTCACTCAATGGGGCACATTTCAGAAAGTGTTTGCAACTTTGGTCAGCAACGAGACAATCTGAGGGGGAAACGCCGACAAATGAACCAAAGGGTTGCCTTTCTCTGGCTTCTACTGGGTTTAATATGACGATGTTCGTGAAGGCTGGTAAAGGTGAAGCACATTTTAATATAGAGTGGCTAGTGTTTTTCATATGAGTACGTGTACAATTTACTTTATGCAGGGGCTACGTGTAGTGTTCGGCATTAATAGCGAGTTTGTTTAGCGCCATAGAGCAAAAGCGTTTAATTTTCAGCAATAAGTGACTAAAAACAGCCACTAGAGGAGACTAATTATGATGTAACATCGTATCACTAACACATGCTAATCCATTTCACACACAGAAATCGCCCCTCCCCCCTTCCTCTTTTTTTTTTGTAGAAGCAGACCGTTATTGCTGCCGAATACACGCCAAATAACAAAACTCCAAGGAAAGCTGATTTATCGCCCCTCCCCCCTTCCTCTCTACAATTAGCTAATGTCAATGGTTGTACACATTACATTGTGCCTCATAGTAACCTTCACAAATAAGGATTGTTGTTGAATACTTTGACCTGTATTTCCTTGCATGCTCTTTCTTCCGTTGCCCTGAATTTCCCGCCATAAATTCAGTGGCCGTTGACCCTTTACTTTCACTTCTGCAAGGCTTGCCTCGTAAGTTTGGTCTGACCTGTTTTCTCCGACGGTACTCTGCACAGCCATTTTATTTACTGAACGATGGCTTCTGGCAAGTTAGATGACGAGGAACGGAAACGCGCAGTTAGACGCTTGGTCTGTAATAATTTTCCGTGCCTGCTATACGCGAGTCGTCCTTTAGGCTCTCTTTATTCACATCTTATTTTGTGTCGACGACTATGTCGAATGCTGTTGGGCCTTTGACAAACTGCGCCATTATCCTAGAACGCAGGGGCTCTTTACACATGGTCTCTACTTCTTTTCCGAAGAGAATAAATTATTATTCGCAGTGAGAAGGCGAAACGTCGGTTCTATGGGTGTTTGGCATTCTTGAAAAGCATAACGCCATATTTGGCATAACTGCGAAACATAAATTCCAAGGGCATGCTCCCCATTTCTAATGATGGTTCTTTTTTATCTCTGTGACTACCTTTTGTATTTGTGTTTTTAAGTGCACAGTGTTCTGCTATGAAAGCTCGCTAGTTTAATGGTTGCAAATTTATAAATGATATCGATATGTTCATTGCCTTGTGCTGTGCTTGCTACCCATACTTTATTTCCCCAGAACCCTGATCTCACCCCCCTCCTCCCACACTGTGATGGCGTGCTGTGCGTAATGTAATAAATAAAAGAATTAATAATCAATTTCTGCTGTAAGCTGGCTTCCCAGGTACTTTCTATACTATGAAATTGATTCACTACGTGAAATCGATTCTACTACATATTAAAAACTATGTGTTGCTGCTCAAATTTTCAGGAAATCCCTCGTCGATATTATGCGCAGCTAAGGTGTATTGCAACTATTCTTTTGCTGCACTTTTACTTAAATTAAACCCCGTGAGAACTGGCTTAGAGCAATTTGAGGACACTATACATACAGGTGTAATGACCTAGGCAATACCTGTAGGTATGTGTAATTTAGTAGGCAACGAATTGCGATCATTAGAAGAATTGTCGAGACTGTACTTATTCGCCTCATTCAAAATGGTAACTTCACGTGTGTGGTGTCGTCAAAAAAATTCAAAAGAATGAAAATAAAAGAAAAACGGCATGCGAGGACGAAAACGAAGAAGGTGGTTGTATAGGTTACATTGTGTGAACCTTCAATGAAAATTATAGTAGGCTGAACCTGTAAGTGCGCTTTCCAGTTTCTTGGTTAATATTTCTATTCGGTCTTTGTCTTGGATGCTATCGCCTTATATCGTTTTTACGGGACAATATATTATACGAATCACCTACACCGAACTACAGCCATGTTCTTTTCTTGTGTCCTGGTTTTTCAGCTTCAAAATTATCACGCATGTTATTTACAGACAATATTCCTACCTTGTAACCGAGAATGGAAACTGAGGGGCTCGATTTTTGTTAATCAGAACCATATAAACAAAAGATAATGAAGCCATGTAAAGCTTAGAGGTAGCTTTTTGGGGTTGAGATTGAAATGTAGAAAATAACGAAGTGTAAACTTCAAATGGATGAAAAGATAATTTGAAACTAGTGCGATACAGACCAATTTATCTTGTCGTCCACTTTCATTTTCCCTTTCCCGCATTATTTTGTATATTTGAGTCTCAACCACCTCCAGTTTATGCTATGCTCTCCCTGGCTTCATTTTTCCACTTCTTTTATATGGTTGGCATTATTTACCCTGTAACTGCTGTTATAATTCAATCATTCTTACAGAATTGCAAAGAAATTAATTCTAATTATGTAAAGATATGAAATTGGATTGGTACAAAAGAAGTGCTGAGATTCTTAAATATGGTATGCATACAGTCTCATAATAAATGTTTAACGTAACTTATCTAGCCTAATGGAGTTCTCATTTTTAACTCTATATATTGTCTTCTAAACACACAGAGCCCGAAATAAATCTGGCTGAGTGAAGTCACCGTCACCTTAAATGACCTCAGAGATCTTCCGGCATCTTGTTGCGATTGGTTGTATTGTGGTGTTTCCTGTAACCTCGCTGTGCTGATAGTAAGCACCAAAAATAGAGGAGTTTTTTTATTGTTCTTCTGTTCTGCCTTTTGTTCCGTAGCCGCTTGTGAGTACTATAATACGCTTTTCAATATGTTGTGTCAGTTCCATCTGTCTTCCCACGAGCTTACTAACTCATATTTCGTCATACACGCACGAGTGACAGATGTGTCTCAGAGGTTGTATTGCGCACGCTCTACTCCACACTGAAAGTGCGCCGCAGCAAACACCGCCAAGGTCACGTCTCTGTGCTGGAACCACTCCAATTTCCGAGCGTTGCTTTCGGGCACCTTGAGCCACATCAGCCTTGCTCTCTCTCGGATACTGATAAAAGAGTGGCAAATAAGGATTAGTGCTTGCTTTTTCTTTCTTGCGATTTACTTACACTCTTCTCAGAAGGCGGTGTGGGGACGTAACCTGACAACGTGAGTGGACAGTGTGCAGACCAAGCAGACGGAAAGAGCGAAACTGAAACTTCCCGCGAGAAATTGAGATCAGATCGAGCAGCAGCAAAGACAGGCGACCGTGTGTGGTGGCGTCATTTATCACGCAGTCGAGATTATCCAGTTATGAAGAGAAATTGGCTCGCGCTACGGAGATCCGCCCCACTTCCGCCAGACGCTGTCAAGGCTGCGCGAAATCACATCGCCGCCCTCGGAACATCCAGAGCTGCCTTCTCGTGTTGGCCTTTTTTAGCGGTGTCATTGCAGAATTTCTGTGCCTGGAAATTTTAGTGCGCATGCTCGTAGGCGGAGCTAGCCAGGGTCGTTTGTTCCGCATCTGTTCAAGAAAATTGAATTGCTTAGCAGACACCGGCAAACGTGATCCAAGCAAATAAGACACCAACTTGCTTCCCTTATGATTTCGTATGGTGTAGGAAGCGCATTTATTTCGCGCAATCTTGCTCTAGTACTCTGGTGCATCGTTGAAGGACTCTTTCTTTGTGCTAGCGGGGGCTGATATTGAGAAATGTATTAGAAATGGCAACGTTCCGAAGCATAAATGTTATTTTATGCTGCTTACGAAAAGAAACAGGACATAATGAAAGACATAGCTCGAAAGTTGTTAAAGTATAAGCTTGGGCGAGTTGGGGGCTCAATATCGACATGTCTGCGCAGCGAAAAAGACTAGAACAGAAAGTAGGAGACAACGCAGATGTTCCGTGCTTCGGGAAAAGGTAAAGGTCACCGCTAGCGCTGTCCCAGCACGAATGACAATGCGCTCTCTGGCTATCGCTCCACTGGAGTGCAGAAAGTGCGTGCTTCAGTATTGCACCAAATGAAAGCCTATGACTGCAGCTTCAGCGTTCGCGGGCAGAGGGATGGGCTTTAAGCTTATGCTGCTACCGCCTCTACACTTTCCAACATCTTTGGTTTTTAATACGGCTGTGTCAAGATTGGGTGAGGGAACAAACGCGAGTTAACGATATCTTAGTTGAAATCAAGAAAAAGAAATGGGCATGGGCAGGACACGTAATGAGGAGGGAAGATAACCGATGGTCATTAAGAGTTACGGAATGGATTCCAAGGGAAGGGAAGCGCAGCAGAGGGCGGCAGAAAGTTAGGTGGGCGGATGAGATTAAGAAGTGTGCAGGGACAACATGGCCACAATTAGTACATGACCGGGGTAGTTGGAAATGTATGGGAGAGGCCTTTGCCCTGCAGTGGGCGTAACCAGGCTGTTGTTGATGATGATGATGATGATTATGATGTGTCAAGAAAGGCGGAGCTGTTGGGTAATCGGCTACCTTGCAGTGCATCGAGAGGCTGTACCCTTTTTCGTAAGTGCGTGCATACTTCCGTGTTTGTTTTTCCGTTTTTGTGCTTCGAAAGCTCATCTAGACTCATCATGTGTTGGATATGAACTCACCTTGTGGACATACGAAAGTATTCTGCGGCGTCATCGGAATAAGAAGTGGGAATACTGAAAACCTGCGTCGTCGTTTTATTGAAAGTAAGCTTACTCCTACAACAATGCGCAAAACACATACTAAACTGATACCAAATGCCAAGGCCTATGCAGTGAGTATAAAGGATACCGTCTACATTCTTCGGCACACCTATATACTAAATACTTATACTATATACTATATACTTCGGCACACCTATTATAGCTAAAGAAGCTGTACAATGGAGGTAGGGCTCATTACTTTTAGGTTTAGTGCGAAGAAAAAGAAGTGACAATAAATACTGAAACATACTGCACGAAAAGGATTCGACCAAACTCTAAAGTAATACTTGGAAAACTGTTGCTGACTACTTTAAAAAGTTTGTGCAACGCTTGACGTTGGTAAGGGGCACAGTGCTTTACCGGTCGTGTACCACTGCATCTGCGATGCATCTCGCGTAGCGCCACTCCGACATCAACATCTACGAGTGCACAGTTTCACCGATTATTTGCCGATGTCATCGGAATACCTTGTAACACCTACCTGTAATTTCCTCAGCCCACAAAACTAAACGAGCTCTTCTACAGTACATGAAGGCAACTGATTTGAGCACCCGACTATAATGATACGCGGTACCTTGCTTAGCGTGTGAATGAGCTAGACTCAACTGCTTTTCCCTCTATTTTTTTACTCCCCTATATCCTTCTTTACTAGTAAGGTAGCAAACGGGAATCTAGTTTCACTTCGACTTTCCTTCTTTCCTTCTCTTTATCCCCTTAAACATAGAAAACCAAGACTTCTGGGCAAATCTAGGAAAAAAAACCAGACAACTTATCACATTAACCTCTTTGCAAGATTTTACTACTTTACGACTTACTACTTTTGCAATTTTACCTACATTACGACTAATTCCCGCTTCTTCTCTCATCGAAACCTACATTTTGATACATTTTGCGACATTTTGATACCTTTCGCCTTGCGAGAGAGGACTATTTTTATGGAAGTGGTTACAAGATACCCATATCCGAGATACGCCAAGCCCGTGCGAAGTCAGCAAAGAAGACCTTGTCTTTAAAAGTGAGGTCTTATTCAGTAGGTGCTCTGTTACTAAAGGAAGCAAAGCTTTTGCAAACTTTCTGGCTCTTAAGCTTGCGAGAACGTTTGTTGAGTGTCTTTCAAAGAACTGACCCGTGACAAGACGGCAAAGTAGCTCGTTGAAAACGTCCATAGAACGCAGAAATAAGATATTTTAGTAGCACAAACAGAAACGCGGACTTAATAAGAAACAAATACAAACACAAGGCGCTAGCTGAGCGTTGTCTGCCTTCTTTTATTTATTTATTTATTTATTTGTGATACCCTCAAGGTACATAATTGTACATTGCAGAGGGGAGGGGCGAGAATACATTCGAAGAGTAAAAAATGCAGGATTAGTTCAAGGAATTTCCAGGGAACAATAGCAATATGAAAAAAGTAGTAATGCATTCATAACAAATACCAGACTTACATAACATAAGAAATACAGAAAGAATACACTTTAGCAAGCAGACAATGTTCAGGAATAAGTACATAATTATGCCATTTGCCACCATACATTATTTTATGTTGATTAGTGCATTCTTAAAAAGAGTGGGGTCACTGATGCTTACTAATGATGTAGGTAGATTATTCCAGTCGACTGCAATCCTAGGAAGGAATGATTGTGAGCATGCGACGGTGTTATGACGGGGTACGTTAACTTTATGTACGTGATCACGACGAGCCGAATAATAAGGCGAAGGTTGGATCCAAAGAGGGCGAAGAGATGCGTTGTGGTAGCAGATTTTATGAAAAAGGGAAATGCGCGATTCTTTTCTGCGAAGAGATAATAATGGAATTTGAAGGGTACTCTTCATTAATGTAACACTAGCAGTGCGATGGTAGTTAGCTAAGATGAAGCGAATCGAGCGATTTTGCACTGATTCAATTTCGTTAGTTAATGTGATCTGATGAGGATCCCAAACGGATGAGGCATATTCCAATTGGGGGCGGACGTATGTCGTGTACAACAGCCGTTTTAATAAAACTGGCGCAAGCGAAAAATTTCTCTTCAAATATCCTAAGGAGCGGTTAGCTTTAGATATTACGTACTGTACATGCTGCTTCCAAGAAAGATCGCTAGTTATTTGAATGCCAAGATAACGGTAGCATGTAACGGATTGAAGGGGGCAGTCATTAAGGGCGTAGGTAGGGCAAGGTGTGTTAGAACGAGAAATCCGTATAGATTTGCATTTATTAATGTTGAGTTCCATGCACCAAGTGAGGCACCAGTTGGATATGTTATTTAAATCGGATTGAAGGGTAGCTATATCAGATGCATTAGTCCCTTTTCGATATATAACACAGTCGTCAGCGAATAAACAAATTTGTGAGGAAATGTTATCAGGTAAATCGTTAATATATATTAAAAATAAAAGAGGACCAAGAACACACCTTGTGTGCGTGTTCCTGCTTGTGCTACTGGAATATCTTGCGACGCTATACCAACAAGCCTACATTGCAACACTCGAAGAAGCGAATTCACTAGTTCACGCTAGTTTGCTGACAACTGAATCGGGCTTCAAACTAAAGCCGATCCGAAAACGGAAATTCTATGGAAACGGAAATTCTATATATAAGGAAGCCCACGAAGCTACAAACAATGAAAAAAAGAAGAGCTTTAACACGAACTGCTAAATTTGGAAAGAGCAAAACAGACATGGTCGAATGTCTCATCGGCGTAGGGAAGCATGTCTCATGTCGCCTGGCGGGCTACGCTGTTGACTCGCGTTCTTTAGACCGTGTTATACAAAGCACTAAAAATTCTCTTGAACAGCCTTCGAACGTCATCGAGAGATTATTGCAAAAGCAAGAGGGAAATGCCAACACATGAAAGCACTATCAGCCCGGAAACTTCAATCGAATTAAAGGGAAGAGAAATGTCACATTGCGAGCTGCATTTGTTGAACTTTTTGCCACACATCCTTGTTATCAAGATGTCGAAATGAGTACACTTGGGCGATAAACAAGAAGTTGCGCTATGCAAGTGATGAACTACCTAGAATTTCTTATCAGCCATTAGCGCGAAGAAGATTGAAGACTCGAGTACCATTGACATTTCAACATAGCTTTCCACTCCTAGTCGGAGTAAACACGGAACCACCCGTAACCAGCACAGACTTTGACGTTACGAAAAATGTAGCGAACAGAAAGAACGTCTTGTCAGCCGCTCAGGACATGAAAAAGATGGCTCCATGAAAGGCCTGAGTAATCTAAAGAATAACATCTGGGGTAGATCTTGCAAAGAAGTCGTCTTGTGCGCCTCACTGGGTAGTATATATCACTTTGAAAGCGTTTTCCAGGTTCATGTTCGTAATTCGCGATTGTTTTATTTTGCTGTACTGCTCTTTTCCTCTCAGTTAGTTTCTCTAGCTATCCAAATCACTCGGCGTTTGTTAGTTCGCGTAGACTTAGTTTGCTATCGTGTAGTTTCCGAATGTGCCGTCATCTCCGTCATCGACTCGAAAACGCATCTTTGTCATAATTGGAGCATAATCTTATTTGTCAGTCTCATTCGTGTTTATTTGTTCCTTCTTTTTATCTTAGTGCCGGCCACATGCACATTTCTCGAAACAGGGGTTTTTATTAAAGGATAATTATATAAAAAAATAAGCATACTTCACAATTTATCCAGCTATGAACGCATTTATTGCGACATCAGCAGCCTCTGAATGCGGACGCGGTCGTCTTGCTAGCTTGTCTCCTGCTCAAGTAATCCTCTCAAACACAACTACCTTGCCAGGGGCACAACGTCCTCTTTTGTCCGTTGCAGTTTCACGGACGGTGGCCTCTGAAACACTTGCACAGACTACTGTCCGAGTGTTGCGCGCCGCCCAAATCCCGCGTGCGCTCCCACTCGGATGGTGTCGCAGCGGAGTGAGTGCCATGTTTGTGCACTCAAAGTGAGTGCACTCAAATATTTGAGTGCACAGTGCAAACTCTAACGCAACCAAACAAGTGTGTTGCCCCGGATGCGCCTCGGTTCCGCCTTCTCCAGGCGCTATATACACCTCACATGTTGCCGTGACACTGGTACAGTTTTCCAACATTGTGACGTGCCAGAAACACTTTCGCACGTGTTTTCCGTTCCTTCTGCGTACACGAAAGAACTGCAGCCACTGGTGTAAAGTTGGTGTTAATGGCTGAATATAAACATGGGACAAAGAAGTACCATGTCTCAGTTAAGCTGCTTCACCTTGCCTTAGCCATGAACCAACTAGCTCAGTTCAATTTGCCTGTTCGATCGCACACGTCGATATGCGACCACTATTTGATGAGATCATGATGTTTCATATAATGACGACTATTTCGTGTCCTTGGTCTGGCGCAAATAGCGCAGCCATGATTATCACGCCAGCTCTAGCCTTTTAAGAAGCCGCTGGACTCAGCATACGACTTTAGAGATACTGTAACCTGGTAGACTCAGCTCCTCATCTTGATAGCAAATACTAATCACTTCCTCCATTTTTGTATCGCCTACTAAATTTCACAGTACAGTGTAGCCGGCCAGAGCAAGCTTTTGCTCAGGCGGAGCTCTCTTCTTGTCTGTAAATGGGTTACTCTCTATTTCTCTTTTCTTTCTCTGCACAAATGGTGAAAGTGGAGTCGAGTTTGAAGAAGCGGCCTGTTAACGGCTTCGTGATGACAATGGCGTAACAGAAAGGACGGCCTAACAGAGCAAAGCAAATTTAACAACTTCCGCAGTATTAAACGCCACTGGGTTCCATATGCGACATATCATCATAACGAGTACATTGGGAAACTCTTTGGCATTGTATTTGCCGCGCGCAAGAAATTTTGTTAAAACTAATTCATGACTCCAAGAGGACGTTTGCTGCTTGCGTGTTGGCACTGAATGCTTCCAATATAGTTTCTCATTCTCAAGTCGTCGGGCATCACCAAGTTTGGCAAAGCGCTATCGGTGTGCAGTCCTGTACGGCAAGCTCGAACATCAATCCTCATGACAAACATGCACAGAAACATTACTCGGCGCGTGTTTTCAGTTTCGCACACTTTTGAAGTTATCTCTCAAGTAAGTGGCCACGAAAAAAGAAAGTCATAAACACGACCATGAAGCAATTGGCGGAATACGCCGGCGACTGAATCACCGTAACGCTCATTTTTAAGGTGGTTCAATAGTCACAGCACTTCTGACAAATAGGTTTAACTTGCAACAACGTAAGGTGTTTAGAGAAGCGCTGTGCTACGAACAAGATATTAATATTGAATGTATTTGATACTTGCTTTATCGGCTGACATAATGCATGCCGCTGATCTGTGCCCCATTGTGTTCTTTATTTCAAGTTAGGCACACTCTTCACACCAATGCAGAACCACCTAGTCCAAAGCTACTTCATAGATAAACGTGCGAATTGCTGCATTTAAAGGCTAGCTTTTAAGAGGAAGCTTTATTTCGGGCCCAGCTCCAATGCCACCTATTCAAATACATGTACAACGCAGAAACGCTTTTCTGAAATAGCCACTGGACAAATTTTAATGAAAGTTCTTGCATTTTTGAAAGAAAGTTAAATTATAGTTATTTTTGGAAGCGCAATCTTGATTTAGGGCCTGAATTTTCTTAAAATAATTTTTAAAAATTTGAAAGTTCAAGAAATACAAGCATAAGTTTGCAAATAATAGCTCTGCATGAAAAACCAATATTGCGGTTCTGTAAATTGCATCCATCGATCAGATCATTGAAAGCGGACAAGGTTGATGTATCAATTTGTATCTTACGTGAATCATTGCGCTGTGCACAAGGGTTCCGCAAAAGTTGTATTTCCTTAGACATTCATGTGTAACATATAAATTTTTCGCACCTTGGATGTACTATTCAATGCAGTTCACAGAATCTGGATGTCACTTTTCGTTGCTGAGTTAGAGTTGGCAACTTGATAGTTTCGTTTTCTGAAAAGTTGCAATTTCTGCCAATTTTTACTAAAAAGCTCGCAAGATAAATAAAAAATTCAAAACAAGCAGTCACTAGATTCTAAGTTTTTCTTTTAAATGCAACAAACCTCGTCAAATTTGGGGTATTGGTTGCCGAGACAAACGACTTCTCCTTTCACATTTCACAGGAAGGTAGGTAGATGAGCAAAAAAGGACCTCAACAGTAATCAAGTTATTATGATAGAAAAACTACAAAAAATTACACTAACATGTCGTTTATGCAAGTGAGGCAAGTATAAATATTAAACTAAATCTTCTACAGAACAGTGCAGATAGAGATGAAGCTTCTGAACCGAAAAACAAAAAAATCAAGAAGCGTACAGTATATCGGCCGTCAAAACACAATATAACGAACAGAAGTAACAAGGCAGCTTGTAACACATATTTCGCATTTTCTACATCTGCGTGACGTGGTGCCCTAAATATCTGAGTAAAGCTTTTTAGAAAGAACATATGTGTTGTGATTGTGGATGATATATTGCTATACTGATATTCACTGTTACTGCCGCAATATCTGAAAAAATAAAAAAAAAAAAATATATATATATATATATATATAATGTTCGCTTTGCGCACGGAATTCTGTGTTTATTTGGCCTACATTCGGTACTGCCTCGCTGTTTGTTGTATTCTGCACGGTGTGAACATGACTAAGTGTGTAGCAGCCCAGTTATGCAAACTACTGCTTTCAACTTTACCCCAGGTACCACTGCATATATCTGTATTATATATCTACGAATCATAAATTTAATCAAATACAAGAAGATGAACAATTAGTTGCTCTATAAGTATCAATATTCTCCTTATCTTACTTTATTTTCCCTGAAAAGGGGCTGTATACGTAATTCAAGCCTGCATCACACACACACGCACACACACACACACACACACACACACACAAACACACACACACACACACACACACGCGCACGCACGCACACGCACGCACGCACGCGCACGCACGCACGCACACCCACGCACACGCACGCACGCACACGCACGCGCACGCACACGCACGCACACGCACACGCACACGCACGCACACGCACGCACACGCACGCACACGCACGCACACGCACGCACACGCACACGCACGCACACGCACGCGCACGCACACGCACACGCACACGCACACGCACGCACACGCACGCACACGCACGCACACGCACATGCACGCACACGCACACGCACGCACACGCACACACTGGCAAAACGAGAAAGTCAGCAGGTGCACGACGAAGTCGGTCGACAACTGCACAGTGTCAAACCCTGAATGGAAATGTTAGCATTCGAAGTATGCAGCCGAGTCGCAGTCAGTTTCCGTTCAGAAAGTGCATGCCTGGCTAGACGCCCGAGCCTATGGAGAATTTTTGTTATTTCACGCCGAATGTAGGAAGGGAACGAAGAAGCTGATCCGAGCTTCTAATGAATGCCGCCATAATGATGCGTTTCGGAGTTCGAAACAAGTGTCGTGTTTCCAGGATAGCGCATATGTCGGGGGCACCGCAGTTGATAATTAGGCACGCCGTTGCAGAAAACGAACGCCTGGAATCGCGATATGTCGTTGTAGATATTTCAAGAACCATCGAACAGCGACTCGGTTGGGTTAGAAACTCTGTGACACGGCAATTAAGATGTGTTCTGGAGCACACGATAGTGGAGCTCCGATCACCGTTTAATTCACGTATTTGTTTATCACATGAATAGTGCGCAGTAAAGTGCATGCTGAATATGATTGACTCTTTGGGAAGCGAATTATTGCTAAAAAGCATGCAAATATAAGGAAGTATTCTATACTATCGCCGCTACTTCGTTTTGCCAGTTTTAGAGAATTGTAAGAAAACCTAGAGAAAATTAAGGTTCCGTTAGCCAGCTGAACATATATATTTAGACGTAGAGCTTTATGTTGCAACAGGCCATACACATCCTATCTGGGTGACTGGTCAAGAATTTGGTAGCTCTAGATAATAAATTATAATGTATTAATGCAGCAAAAAGACTTGTTCATGAGAGGTACGCGTTAGAAGGAAGGGAAGTAGAACTTAGAGCGTATTCATTGAAACAAAGCAAGAAAAACTGAGAACATAAACTATACTTGAATAACAAAGCTATTAGGATCCGAATTTAGTAAATAAAATTTTATAGAACCAAAAAGAAATTCCTGCAAGACAGAGGAAACCTCCCCATCACAGTGTCCAATTGTCAAGGCACATTAAGGATAGAAAAACTGGCACAGAAAACTATAATTTAAGGATCTGAAGCTGTGTTTCTAAAGGTATTTCTTCTTCTTAAGGTACACGACGTTGTTCCCACACACACATTTTACGTGGCCAATCTTGCAACACTTGAAGCACTGGAGAGGCTTCGGTACGAATGGTCGCGCTGGATGGTGAACATCTCCTACTTCGACATGGGAAGGAGGGCTGTTTCCTCCAAACCAAACCTTCACACAGCGTTTGTTTCCAAGTTTGGAAATCTTCGTAATGAAAATACCTTCTCTCGTTGGTTTGTTTAGTATTGGCAAGTCGTCCTTCTGAATGGTAACGTTGACATTATAAATTACGCCCACAGTATTTTCACCGCCTGCAGGTGCCTTTACATCGTACCTTTACATTGTCGGTGACGGTTATATTACGTAGACCCTGTAGGCCGGTATGGTGTAGCACATCCACTGGTAGGAAAATTTTCGGTGAGTTTATTCTGACGTCTTTGATCTCATTTGGTGCAATTTTCTCGAGCAATTAAGGGAGGACCTGCCTGTTCAGGAGCCGCATGTGGGTCGTCGCGTCCACGGCACGAAGAGCACAGTGTGCCGCCAGTGCTGCGGTGCAATTTTCATAGAAACATTTGCCGACGACGACGTCTGTAGCACAGGTATTTTTGCTGCTCTGCTCATCGCAAGTTTAAATTCGTTGTCCCAGGAGTCGTAGCTGTCCGAGCTCAATGGCCTCGCTGTCTGTATAACTTGACGCGCTTCCACGTTTCCTGGCGTTACACGGCTTGACGGCCGCGCACCAGAAAAGCCCTCCGAGTTCTCTTGATCCATTTCCACAGCTGCCAGGATTGCAGGGAAAGAAAGAGAAAACGTGGAGGCAAAGGTACAAGCCTTCTACCAAAGAATCACTTCGTCTTCTTTCCCTGTTGAAGTAATGTTCCACACCCGCCACCATTGTCGTGAATGGCACTGGCTAACACTGCCAAGGCTAGGTCTAGCACACATACACAAATACTCAAGAACATGTACGTACGTATAGGAGGACGTGCTGCACAATACGTCAATGGTAGAGTATCGTACCAGTCTGTGTTGGTTAGGATCGTCACGTTGCAAGGCGTGTGATGCGAAGAAGATGGAGAAGACTGTGCATGATTAGAAACACACGACAATTATATTAGACGGCGCGTAAACATGAATATCTTCAACTAGGCCCACACATACAAGGTTGTTCGTAAACAGGAAAAGATGTCTCACGAGGTTGCGGTTGAAGTCCGGAGTGTGGTGAGACGTAGAGTCCTTGAGGTGGAACACTCGCTCGTAGAGTGACGACCGGTGTCGAAGAACAGACGCAGCAGCACGGGCCGGAAAAGATGGACGCGTCCCACAGCTCCGTAGACGGGAACAGTCCACTCCGATGTCTCGAGCAAGAAGACGGCCCAGGGCAGTCGTTTCGGTGACGGTCACCTGAACCTCGTCCGTAGAAGCGGGTTCTGAGATGTTAGCAGGCCGACCTGAGGCCTCGTACAAGGCGACAAGCCGAGGCACTCCTCGTCTCGATGACGGACGCTCGCTCTTCCGAACCTCGCGCGTAGATTCGGGTTCAAGGCTGCAGCAGGCCGTTCCGAGGTCTCGTGCCGTGCAGCGACCCGAGGCGTTCCCTGTACCCAAGACGGACGTCCGGTCAAGTGAACCTCCCCGGTATATGTGGGTTCCGTAGCCACGGCGGCCCTAGTCGCGCCGGCGTTCCAACGATCTCCGTTGTGCGAGCCCCTTCTCATTCGCTGCACGAGCCTCCCTTGTCTTTCTTTTCCTCCTGTTGAGGACAGCCGCAATGTGGTCTGCGCCGGTGTTCCGTACTTTGTGAGTACTTCTTCACACCGTCATTCGGAAGTCGTTGGATCGGCTTCCACTAGCAGCAAGATGGCTTTGCCTTCATTTCCGTTTCCCCTTTGTTTAATATATCTACATTTCAATAACGTTAGCACATAATTTTCCGTGTGTTTGACTAGCGTCATTGTCTGTTGTCTTAATGTGGCTGTAGGTAACAAAACATCGAGAAACGCGGTTCTCTTTATTTTTCGCGCTGAATATCTTCTGTTGTTTCCAAAAGGTCAAAAAAGATTTAGTTCCGAGCATGTCCACCGGTTTTGGTAACAATTACAGTGCCATCTTGTATATCTTGTGTCTTTAACTACATTAAACGTAGCGAACACAGCTTGTGCGTGCTATGTCATTATTGCCAAAGTCATTTAAACACCGGTGTCAGCGGTTGCCTTTATCATAGTGTCAATCAACGCGAAGTTTTTGTCCCAAATGACGGCATCTCTTTGCATCAAGAGGCTCACTAAACAGTCTTAACAAAATCATGTTCTACGTTTCAACTTTTGCTAACTCCAAATAGCCCACAACCAGCTATATACACCCCGAAATCAACGAGAAACGCAACGTAGACTTATTTACTCTGTAACCATGCGTTTCCAAGCCACGGCTATTCCGCGTCAATGTCAACATTTAGCTCTAAACGTGAGAAGGCGCCTTTACGCCGCGGAGAATCTCAGTATCACTTACGCCGTTCACCGTCTCTCTTTTCATAGCAGAGGCTCCGCAAACACTTTCTACGGCTTTGTCGTCTTGGCCAAAGTTCGACGGCAACAGCGAGAGAGATAGGATGTAAGCCCTGTGATCTCGGAGACCTTCGCAAGTGACCCGAAAAAGACACCGCTGACATACCTTCGTGGCAAAGATAACTGAAGTTGGGTTTTCTTCAGATTAACAATAACAAGGACGCTTCTTAGTGCGAAGCATGGTTAACTGCGTCTTGGAAAGGCAGGTTGTGTGGAATTTCTTGGCGATGGCGGAAGCTCTTAAACATCGGAGAGCGCACGCATGCACAGCTGTTTTTCCAACGAAAACGTCCGTCGCCGTTTTGTTTACAGAGCCTTCTCGAAACCCTCTTTCACGCGGTGCCGAACTGCTTCACCGTAGCAGAAGCTTCAAAGAAGTTCAACAAGGCCAGGATGAAGAAACAGCTGCGCGCAACGAAGTGTGCCCGCTTTGGAAGTTCCCAGCGGTTCATACCTTCTTTTAATGCCGCTTCGTCCCCTTTGCCAAGACATCTTTTAAGACCTTTTAGCTTGATGCAATACTTGAAATGACAGAAAAACAAGCCGGAACAGGCAGCGTAAATAGATCGTCTTTCGTCCGTCTTTGGCTCTTCCTTACTAACATCGAGATTTCTTTTCCGTCGCCGTCAGAGAGCAGTGATGATGACTTACATCAAACTATACTTGTTGCGGTCCTCTAAAGAATGAATACGCACTCTCAGCCCCCACTCTTGCTTAAGAAAGAGAACATCTGTGACAAGCGCTGTTCATAGCCCATAGTATCTCCTTCGTCCATTCTGCAATTGTGTGGGGACAGCGCCTTGATGTTCACAAAGGGCGTAAAACGAAAAGCTTAATTGTAGTGTAGCGTGTTAAATTCTAAAATAAATAGTAACCGCACTACGAACTACGAATGACAAATTCGTGCGTTGTTTATCTTCTCGAAATTGTCCCTTTCTATTTGTAATAAGATCATGGCTCAGCTATTACTAGATTGGGATGCTTTTTCCATTTAATTTTTCGCTCGCTTCTGGCGCCAGCTCACCCTCACGGCGCACACGGGTAAACCCGAGGAAGTACTCTAATTTTTTTTTACTTTTTTCCATTCGTTCTCATGGTGCATTTACTAGAACGCAGCAAAGCCACCACTGATCAGCAGGAATTTGTATTGTTTTCTTTCTTTCTTTTTGGGACAATACTTATGGCCAATACGTTCAATATTAATCACTGTACATGTAATCTAATTAATAAGATGCCAATGAGCGTCACTATATGGAGATTAGGAAATAGACCTAACTACTGTTCTTCAAGTATTGAGCTGAAGCAGGCAAAACTTGTGCTTACCATAGTATAAGATTGAAGGTAAGCAGATGTTAGGGCAGAAAAACGTAAGCGCGGGAACATTTACAGCTCTAACTGATATACTCCAGAAAACAAGTAGGTAATACTGTGATGGCCGGTACATAAGGAAAGAATAGGATTGTATGTCATGCGCCTATTCAAGGAAACCCAAGAAGTTAATGCAGGAAAAGGTTGTTGCGCAAATACAGTTGCAATAAAAAAAAAGCAGGCCGTGTTGAATCGTGCTTACATATCAGTTGGTGGCGTCTAACCTTGCTTACCTTGTCAAAGGTGCTGATCGTGCGAGTGCATGCCTTTTTCACGTCTGATTTAGGTGGCTAACAGTGGCTGCCGGTTGTTAGCACGCTCTCTTCAATGCGCGAGTGAAGAAATGAGGCTGTAATCACATCAGAAAAAAAAACGCATTACTCCGCCTAATTTTCGGCTATATGAGTTCATTGCGGGCTAAACAGAGCCGTTGTAACACATGCGGCGTTCGGTGACAGGTGTGGTTAAAGAGTGCCAGATTATACGCTCAATATTATTTAACTGCATATTAAAATCTGCTTACAGTGGCGGAGCAAGATTGTTGTGTAGAATTTCTCAGTGAATGGATAACCAGGGCGTGTCGCATCCTAGGGCGTAAGATGTTTACAAATGATCTCCGTTCGCTAATTGGCTCCACTTTGTAAGCGTGCTTGTACAAAGCTTTATTCTTTCGTGAACGACGGTGAATAATTAGTTTTTCAAGACATGATCAGGGTACGCGACAGTGCCAGCGACATGTAGCTAAGATCAGTGGTTTGTTAATGGCCCCGCAACAGTTGACGCTCTAGCGCATCCATATTAATAAGGTACATAGATAGCTTACGAGGCAAATTGATACGTACCCAGAGGCATAGAACAAGCCATTTGAGTGATTCACAATCCATGGCGTCTGATATCAGCTTTGGCGAATTCATTATTTTTGGCGGGAGAGAATACACTATCTCTGATGCCCTTGCACATTAGGAATTCTAGCCTAGACGAGCATCGCTTGCGGTTCTGAACTAGCAGCTTGACCCGCTAGAATTCTGCAATGCAAGCTGATATGGAGAGAACTGAGGACACGAGTTTTGACGCGAGTGTTGGAGCGACAGAGAGAGAGAGAGACAAAAGGGGTAGAAAGACAGGGAGGTCAGCCAGTGTAAGTGCTGGCTGGCTACCCTGTGCTGGGGAAAGGTGAAAAGGCACTGAAAGGAAAAAAAAAGTTAGAAAAAGGCGCACAATGACGCGATGCTAAGCGCTACTACTTTAAAGACCGTCGCATAATTCATAAGCCCTCAAGAACTTGCGCAGTGCCCTTAAGGCCTTGAGGGCCAAAATATGTCTGGAACAGTGTCCTAGAAATCTTCCGTCTGTAAAGGGACGATCATCCAGTTTTTCGAGCGTGGTCGCGAGCGTTTTCTGGACACATTGTAACGAGTGTTGTAAGTGTCCAAAGCACACTGTTCTGAAAACCCTGCGACATTGCCAGGAACATCGTGATTGGAAGTTTAACTGTGACAGTAATCCACAGTTAAACTAGCGCATCGCGTGTGACCTTAAGCTTGCAAAAAAATAAAAGAGAAAGAAAACTGTCGCGGGATCCCGTAACTAAGACTAATGGCACGTTCTTTCTCGTAAGCTAACAATCGGAGCGCTGCGTGGACGGGAAAATAATTTGTTAGCAACAGTTACCACAAACGATTTGTAGGGACTTTCAATTTTGTGGTGCTTGAACTTCTTGAACTTTGTTATTATTTTACCCTTACGGTGACACGGCAAGAACAAACTTAATTGTTCGTTTCTAGTCGCGTTTTTTCGCGGTCGCTCCGGGTACTCACAGACATTTCTTCAATGTGTAAGCATTCTTTAGCGAGCTCCCTAGCCCAGGCATGCGAAACGTGTAAGGCGTTAAATCTGCACAAAAATACTGAATTTGCAAGCTAAAGACGGTTAATCGCTATGATAGAGTAAATGGTGATAATTGGTAGCGTTTAAGCAACAAGCAACAACTTAACGTAAAAAAATAAAATAAAGAGATAATATCCACAGATATACAAAAGGCTCCTAAGAAAATGCACGGGGAAGCTGAAATTTCCAGTTAGGCCGACTTAACCCCCCTGGGGGTGGGCCAACTTGGAATTTGTGGGCAGGCCAACTTGAAATGTGGGGTGGGCCTACCTAAATTAGGGGGATGGCCAGCTTAAATTTGCGGGTGGGGCAAGTTGAAATGAGGGGGTGGGCCAAGTTGAAATGAGGGGGTGGGCCAAGTTAAAAATCTGTGGGTGGGCCAAGTTGAATTGGGGGTGGGGGCAATTAATATTGACACGTGTACTTAGCTTTATCGGGCGACCACGTTTCGCCGCCTAACAAATGTTATCGCACAGCGCTCGACGCGCCTGCATGTATCCGAAGTTTCTGGAAAGTTATCGATGCTTCTATCCGCTGTCTGCTGTCGCCGAACCTTGTGTTATCTAATTTCATCGCCTTACGCGAATGGTGTAGAACTTTGTGGAAGGCACGCGGGTCCCAACGATTAGTCTGGAACATTCGACGACTGGTGTATAAAAGCCGACGCGCTTGACCCGCTGATCAGATTTTCGACGATCGCCGACCGTGTTCGCTGCTATCGTTGCGCTATAAGTGTAGCCTGTTTTGTGGGCACAGGTTCGCCCAATAAAAGTTAGTTTTGTCGTTCACAGTATTGCTACTGTGTTATTCAACGTCACCACCACGTGACAATATTTGGGGGTGGGCCCAACTTGTATTTGAGTTGGGCCAACTTGTATTTGGGTTGGGCCAACTTGTATATGGGAATGGGCCAACTTATATTTGGGAGTGGGGCAATCTATATTTGAGGGTGGGCCAACTTGAATTTGGGGGTGGGCCAAGTTGAAATTTGGGGGTCGGCGAAGTAGTGCTTTTGGGGTGGCCCAATCTCCACTTGAGCGCTGCTGAGTGGCCTTCGAGTTATGAACACTTTCAGGGCAAGCGAGCGCATTTTCATTGGGCCTTACAGAGGCGCAGTCAGAACACAGGTGAGAGCTTGCGTGGACAAGGAACGCTCGCATAACGCATGCTTGCAGGAGGGACAGTGAGGGTGGCGTGACTTCGTAGCGATGCGCCCTCCCCTTACGCAACGCATCACGCGCTTCTGCGGCAGCTGGTGTTGGCTTTCGACCGCCCTGCTCTGTCGAGGCGCGCTCATTCCCGCGTGCCGACTCAGTTGGTACGGTTGCGCTTAAGGGGCCGGATTCGGCGACAAAATCTGACAATTGTCTACTAAGTTAGGATGAATAGTTGGGCGTGTTGGTTAAGCATGATTTAAAGCGAAGGCGTTAAAACGACGGAGGACAAAGAAGAAACACACACACACACACAGGCGCCCTGTGTGTGTGTTTCTTCTTTTTCCTCCGTCGTTTTAGCGCCTTCGCTTCAGATCTTGTCTACTAAAGTGCAAGTATTTTTTCCCATCGGAAAGGCCATGGGTAGACGCACATAAGCTAGCAGAAGTAAGTAAGCAAGACTAAGCAAAAACGAAGTCACAGCCGAGCCAAACAATGCTTACGCATTAGTAGACAGTGGTCAGAATTTTCGTAGCCTTTTTCTTTCATACCACAGCTGTGTATAGCTACCCTCCGGCGGTGGTCGATGCGAGTCCGTCTACGCGTCGCGTGGACACGCAAAAATTATCGTCTCCAGTTTCTCGTGAGCACTCTCTAGCTCTTAGCCTAATATAGATATCTTAGAAAAAATTGTACTGTAATTTGCCAGTAAGACGACTCTAACATTACAAAAAGTTTCATTCACTTGTCATGATTAGGTAGCTCACATTGAAGTTGCAAACGTTAAGGAATTCCCGTCTGCATTCAACACATGGCCGTCTACGGAGGGAGTGTGGTTACAGAAAAGAGATGTAACTTTTCTGTGATAAAAATGATCCTAAACGAAATTATGTGACAATTAGCCGCTAAGGTGACTCTGTCGTTGCGCATAGTTTGGTCTACATTCCATAATGACGTAGTTGACAGTGAAGTTGTGAATTTCGTGGGGATTCCTGTCTGCTGTCAATACATGGGCTTCTACGAGAGGGAAACGGACAGTCCCATGCTTGCAATAATAATAATAATAATAATAATAATAATAATAATAATAATAATAATAATAATAATAATAATAATAATAATAATAATAATAATAATAATAATAATAATAATAATAATAATAATAATAATAATAATAATAATAATAATAATAATAATAATAATAATAATTGATGATGATGGTAATAATAATGATGATGATCATGATGATGATGTGGCATACTTTTATTTTGCGTGTCTGCAGTTTCCAGCTCACACTTATTTCCTGCTTGTACTGTGGGATGAGAAGGGATGGGAAGGGAGTGAACTGCAATAAACCTGCTGTACATGCTTTGGGCGCACATTAGGGAACCTTACGTGTACAAAATTTATGCAACGGTACGTCTCGTAACCTCCGCGTTATTTTAGCCCTTTGTGGAGTACGAGGCCAGAAACACACTCCTCCGGCTAACCTCTCAGCATTTTCTCTCTTTAAATCTTCTTCCTAGGCTGACAACATTCCTTTGTGATGATTGTGGTTGTGAGGAGAAACGTGAGCACAATTATTGCGAGTCTCGTCATTTAGGTGCACAGAGGCAACCGCTCGCGACTGCGCCAGCTCGTGGTGATGACAGACCATTGTCAGAGCGAACAATTTTGGAATACCGACCTCACAAATCGTTGTAGCTGAGAGCTGCGAGCACATTAATTGTTGCAATTTTTATGAAAAACAAACCTGCTCGAGCGCCTTTAGCAATGACAAGTGGTCACTGTTGTTGTGCGCTGTGAACAGGAGCGAAGCTTGCATGCGTTATGTTTCGATCTCTCTCTCTCTCTCTCTCTCGCTCTCTCTCCGTTTATCTCTATTTCCGCGTATTTCTACGCCGCCCTCCTTTAGCCGCCAGAATAGAGCAGCACATCAGATTATTGTTCTAGTTGAACTCTCTGCCTTTCTTTTCTTTGGTCTATTTTTAGCTCTGTAAAACGTTAAAATCAATCAATCGATCGTTGTGCCCATGTTGTCATTTTAATTTCTCGTTTGTTTATGCCCGCACTTCCTAGCCAAGCTACCTAAACTAGATGACCGTGCCAGTGTCATCAGTGTTCAGCTGTCCTCACACTCGTCCAAAGAAAAAGAAATGAAAAGAGAGATAGATATAACTCAGAGCAACAAAAGTGGCGGAATCCAATTTTAAAAGCAGGACATATTGCATAATTGCAGTGAGGCAATCGTGAGCGCAAATGAGCAGCCAACGCACTTAGAATGACGTAGAAGCACGTTGCGAGCAACAATTTATTGGAAAATGATATATATATATATATATATATATATATATATATATATATATATATATATATATATATATATATATATATATATATGGAGGCTTGGCTGCGAGAAACGAAAAATAAAATAATGCGGCAGATAACAAAAGAAGGAAACGAGCAGACAGACAGATGAAAGCGCCAATGAATATAAATGCAAATATGTGCTACGGAGTAGTCGACAGGCTGTGGCATAGTGCCATAGACTCTTTATTTGACGTAGCAAAGGGAATGAGCTTTTCTGAGGAAAAAAATTATTGCCGGCGGCCGTAAAGTAGGTGTGAAAAGCATAAACTTGCCCAACGGCTTTCTTTAGAGGGGTAACCGTTCACCGGCACGAGATTGCGAGATCACGGGCCGCAGCCGAGAGTGATGCCTCATCACGCGCAGAAAGTGACGCACTCTACACCCCCCCCCCCTAACTAGGAGGCGGGGCAATGTACTAGGTGGAATGATTTTTTTCTTTTTTGCCACTCCGTCAAAACTCCTACAACACGCTGAGCTTACTAACTAGGTACTGAGCAAAACGTGAACAAGGTGAATGCAGGAGCAAAGCAAAGCAAGTCACTTGTCTTCTTCAAGACAAGTCCACTTGTCGAAACGTTGACTCCTGCATTCACCTTGTTCACGTTTTGCTCATCGTCTTGAATTTCCATCTCCCGCATTCCCCGTCTTTTCTCTGGATAACTAGGTACTGGTATTACAAGGTATTCGGGCAAAATAAGCAAAGTTGGCAATTCCATCCAAGCTGTTGGCCGCGGAACGACACTACTAAGACAAAGGTTGTGACAGAGATGAGGGTAGAAAAGGAACAAGGAACACGAGGGGGGGGGGGGGGGGGGAGTTTAATTTTCCTATACACTCACAATTTTGCCTTGCCTTGTATTTTTGCCTTCTATACGCTTCTCAGGAGGTAGAGCTGTCAGAATGCCATTCACATGAGCAGCGGCTATTTGTGCGCTGCAGTTGTGAAATTCCATATTTCATTTTGTTTGCGAAACGAACAAAATAAATTTATTGGCAGTTTCACCCGAAGGTCGAAGCACTGAAAGCGAGAGCAAGGTTTAGCGTTGCGCTTGTACTCCTCGGATGGTGCTCTAACCGTGGTCCCAGCCATACGCAGGGGCGACATGTTGGCGCAACGCAACCTACACGACAATGTCTGATGGCCAAAAACAACGGTGGCCTGGCGACCAAGCTTCTCAGAACGCTGGCGTCATCAGCACCGCCAGGGGCACTGCAGACGTCTCATCTCAAAAAAGAAACCATTGAGATTTACAAAAACGGCAAGAAGGAAATCAGCAGGGTAAATCTGTACGGTAACGCATTGCACAGGGCATTGGCATGTGAGGGCGAAGCTGTCTGCATGAGGACAAAACATACCGTAGCAAATGTGTGCCACAGTAGGCAGCATCTGTGTACTGCAAAAAAAAAAAAATAAAGAAAAAACAGGAAAGGAAGTTTGGGAATGACTCGTGCATCGTAATGGAAGGCCAGAATATTTACCCAGTGAGACCCATATGGAATATTCGCCTTCCAAAAGCATTCGTGTTAAACAAATACAAGTATTAACTGGTACGCAGTTGAAATGAGTAAGACACTTTTAGAGTATTCGTGAAAAAAAAATGTGGGAAAGGATTTGATAGGATTGAGATCATCACAAGCGCAGGTACGGCACATATAGTAATATAGAGTTTAAGTACGATATATCAAGATCAGATAGGCAAAAAAAAAAACAAGATGGCTAGAGAAGCAACAAAACATGACGAAATCAAGCAGGCTAAGTGACTACTTGGCACCACCCCGTTTGAATAAGGATGCCAATAAACATCATCATCGTCAGCTCGATGCTGCACGAAATGAGACTGATTGGAAACCATAAGAATTAGTCAGCGCGCACTGCTCTGACCAAAGCGTACACACAGCAGCTCAGTATAGAAACGCTTGTGAGCTTGTAGTGTGCGTACGCTCATCGCCGAAGTAGAAGGCACAACGTAGCACTTACTAATCCACCGAGTTAATTGAGCGCAGCGTTGACGGTGCGTTCATTGAATGTATTTCTCTATGGTGCGTCGACTTCGCGTCATCATATTTGCAGTGCCACGCACTTCGCGTATCAGGAGACACTTTGAACATCTGCACGTAATCCACGCATTCGGCGTCAGCGACACAGCGCTACAACGCCCGTGCAGGCAATGACGGTGTGAATGCCCGTTCAGCGCCTGTTATTCTGCTATTACATTCAATCTGATAAAGCCCTCAGGCTTATTCAGTTAATTTTAATGTGTTAATGTTAATAAAAAGCTAAAGCTTCAAAATTTGTGCCACCCTTGAAATCATTAGCACAATGGTGTGGCCTGTAATGACGGTGCGCAAGCTTCTTTGAGCTGCCTGTGAAGGTCGCCGGCGCCGGTGAATTTACTTCACTTTCAAATTGTGAACTATAACACCTAAGCACTTCTCATAAGTTGTGAATGCGAAAGCATTATTGTGCGATTGAATTCCGCGGAGTGGTGCTTCAAGTTATTAACTCTTCCCGGGCAAGCCAGTGCGTTGAGACGCTTGGCCAACGTTTGGCTTCCAAGATTCAGAATGAAGGTGACGTGGCGTAGCGGCAATGCCCTCTCACCTCAGGCAACCCTTGGCGCGCTAGCGAGGCAGCAGGTGTTCCCTTTCGCCCGCTCTGCTCTGTAGAGGTGAGCTCGTTAGTTGGTGTAGCAGCCAATGAGAAAGGATGCACCGTTTCGTTCGTATACAGATGACCGGCACCGGCTTCTTCACTCAATGGGTCATTCTACCAATTCGCATCAATATTGTTTTGCAATTTTCACCTCAGAATATTTAAGATAGAAGGCACACGCTGTGAATGAAGCGTTTGATGACTGTTCTTTGGCGGCTGCGATTATCAGAAGTTCTCGCGAAGAATTCAGTACAGACCATAATACCTGGCCAATGCAACTTTGACATTTAAATAATAGAGTATCTATCGTCGCATACCGAAGTATCCATACAGACCATCTCGCCAACCCCGAAGCCGACGCCGGCGGCGAAAATTTGCTTGGAGTGTCTATAATTGCTATGGTAATAAAAGAAAAGGAATTAAAGAATGAACAAGGATTTCCCAAGTCGAGTAAAGCATGAGGCTCCTAAATGCCGAGGAAACTTCCGTTCATTCTGTCGGGCACGTGTGCGTACACCAATGTGCCGGCGCGTATACATGCTTGTCCGTGCGTTTTTTTTTTTTATTGGAGAGTGTGCGGGCGTGCTTGTTAGTGTGTTTGAGCGAACACGCGTCTTTGAGTGCACCCAAGTTGTTGCGTAGGTGTAAGTGTGCCTGCGCAGATCTCTGCAGGTTGTTTGTTTGTTCGTTCGTTTGTTTGTTTGTTTGTTTGTTTGTTTGTTTGTTTGTTTGTTTGTTTGTTTGTTTGTTTGTTTGTTTGTTTGTTTGTTTGTGTACGTGCATGCGTGTGCATGTAGGTGCGCTCACACACCGACTACCTGCTGTGCTCGGTGATTGCTGGGCCAGCGTTCATCGATTGGGAGCGGACATTTTGAGGAGGCCATTCCGCAGATGTGTCTGTAGCTGATATCTTGCGTGCACCCCACTTCCTTACCCATGATGCTGCCTTTCATTTTTGTCCCGTGATGGGCGTCTATGCAATTCCAGGCGCAAGCATGGTTTCATTTGGCCGCTTTTCTTACGTCTCCACGCGGCTGCTTGCTGGGCCTCATTCACGCTCGGTGCTTGGACCCTGCGGCAACAGCTGTTGTTCTTCACGTTGCCTGCTAAAACTGCGTAGATGTGGCGGTCGTCATTCCTCGCTACTCTTCTTTGTGCCGTGTCCTGGCTGAATGCGCTCGTTTCCTCTCGGTACCCTTTTTTTGTCTCGGTGTCCTCTTGTGTCAACGCCGCATGTCTGTGCCCTCAAGGAGCAACGAGGAATCATTGGCGCGTCTTTATCGGGACCTGGGGCCTTCCACGGAAGTGATTGCATTCCTCAACGCCTAGCAATAAAAAGCGCAGTTCTTTATTTTTCATCTCTTCATTATTATTTCTTTGTTTGCACGAAATTCACTTGGTTACTTCTTCCTTCTTAAAGTTTTTTTTTTCCTTTCCTTGAAGGACGTATTTGGCAAACGAAATCCTGATGATGCCAACTCTGTTGGCATAAACCATTCTTAGAAAGCCCGGAATGGAGCTCTTACTGGTTTAGGCATGCACTTTTTGCGAATTATCACAACATCTGGGAAAACATACGTGCGTTTTCAAATGCACAAATCTCTAATAATATTGTGTGTTTCATCGCAACAATCCATCCTTCTGCGTGAGGCAGCACTCGACACTGTCGTGGTAGCGTTTTTTTTTTTCTTTCATCTTTTCCGGTATGTCAGTCACGGCTCAGAAAATAGTAATAAAGTGTGACGTGTTTTCTCTTGTACATGGAGGCTTCTGTTATATAAAGCCACCAAATGCTTCGTGGGATTCACTTTCGACATACGAGTGTGACTTATTTCTGCGTGTATCTGCCGAGGAAATGCCCTTTCTACCCTAATGATACATAGCGGTTCGGCCAGCTGGTAGCATCAAGTTGTTGGGATCGGTTGTTCAGTGTTATCGATGTGCTAGTTGGGTGATCTGACAAAATACCCTGTGGTAGAACGCAAGGCGTAAAATTTAGCTACGAGAGCTTAGAGCCTCAAGTTTCATAGCAGAGACCCAGAGGCACTACGGCTGCTTGGAAAGAATAAACTCGTCGGGCCGAATTCGAATAAATTTAAGTATTCCAATGTTAATGGGCTAGGATGCGTGAAAGATAGCGGAGGCTTATTCCAGTTTAGGTCATGCAAGAGGTTTGTAAGTAACCAGTTTCGTACGTGAAGGTGCCTATAAGACAAGTTATTGCAAGTAACTTATTCTTCATTGATTTAAATTAAACAATGGATTTTGTGTTAAGAACGATACTTGCTACGCTTGTGGTTCTTGCCAGACATCACTTGTCCGTTGCAACCGCTTGCTGAATTATTTAAACGATTCACACAGAGAAACAGAGAGAGGCGAAATAAAGGAGAAAGGCAGGGAGGCTAACCAAACGGCAAATTCAGTTTGCTACCCTCCACGCGGGGAAAATAATTTAGCGCTGTGATAGTGTGTGGCGATCGTGACCGGCTGGGTTCGTGTATATGCGCTCTCTCTATATACCTGTCACTTGTCCTGATATTTCTAGGCGATTTCGGCACACTCTAAACTGAGAAAATTGGTGATAGTTTATTCTTTCTACGGCGCAAAAGAAAAATACAGGAATGGTGTATATGCTATCGTACTTTTCTTCTGTCTCTCTGTTTATTGCACTCAACGAACAATGAATTTCACGAATTACGTTACGAAACTGACATAACTCCTTTAAAAGGTAGACTCACAGGCTCAACACAGTTTAATATTCTCGAACACTCAGGCTGAACAGCGTTTCATTCTTTTTCTTACCTTGCTTTTTGTTTTGAAGAGATAAAATGTTTGCAGAATTATCTTGTAGCGAATGTCCGGGATAAGAAAAGCAAAAAAAATCAAACCAAAGTTATCTAAGGCTTTAAAACTATGGAGAAAATAATTCTATTTTTATATAGTATACCTGGTTTAACAGTAAAAGAGAAAAAGATAAGTGATAAATAAGCTTCATATTTCGCAACACATTGAGGGGGACTTCTGGCGTTCAGAGTGGCCTTTCTGAAAGATGGCGAGTATTCAGGATGATATATGCCCTTTGCTAAGCTACTTTCAGCGCTCCTTTACTAACGCTTAAGTGGCGTCACGCCAGCTGGTCTACGGCGGTATATATACATACGGACAGTTTTACTCAACTCTAACGAGGCCTTTCTGTGCACGCAGCGCTAAGCTCAATAACTCGTGCCTTGTGATGCACCGCCTGCCGTCGGCGCGCTGTGTGCAGCAAGTTCATTTAATTTTCTCGTTTGGGCCTTTCGCCGGGGCGTCTGTGAACCACGCACGCGATACCCTCTGCTCGCTGAGTAATGATCTAAGCAGGGAAATGAACGCGCATATTTTTCAAACTTGCCTGTCGCCTTACGCCGGTGCTGTATTAAAGAAACGCGTTACCGTTAATATCACCTCCAGGAAAACGAGAAAGGGAAGAAAATTGGGTCTTGGTAGAAAAAGTGCCGAATTTCGGAAGTAACAACAAACGTAAAGCGGACACGCTGTTGTTTGAACAAGTGCAAGGAGCTCTGCTGGTTTGTGTGCAGAACTGCAGCTGGTAAAAAAAAATGTTCGTGGAAATCTGCGCAACTTTCAGCCGTATTTTTTTTTTAGTCAAGGATTTGCCTCAAGGCATTATGAGAAAACACGAGAGATGCGTGTGGGCTCCGCATCTAGCAGGAAATTCAGCAACTCGCAGCAAATAACAACGCACTCACAGTCACTTACAGAAAACAATGACGGACCCGAATTGCGGATGCCGTATGCAATATTCTGCGCAAGCTAACGTTCGCTTTATATATCTCCTATCTACAAAAAGGCACCTTCCACTTCTGAGACACACCCAGCTTGTCTACAGTACTGTTTAAACTTTTAAAAACGACTTAAGTTTTTTTCTGTGAAGCTTTCTGTGTATAACCCACCACGTTACCGTGTGCGTCGGTCGTTCAGTGCCTCTAAAGATATACTTGCGTGTCCAAAAATTATATGTGCACCAGATGATACAAATAAGCCTCGCATGCTGACCTCCGACGTAGTGCCAATGAACGCACTTCATTTGTGCGTAATGAAACAGTAAATCACTATATAAAAACGCGTACAGAACGTTGCCTCATAGGCAGGTCAAGTGCACTCAGTCCTCTTAATGAAACAGGGCAGTATTTTCGACAGCTGTATTTAAACTCTGTTGTATTTTGCCTAGACCTACTCTCAGGTCACTCTTTATGTGCCCATTAGTGGCCAATCCTGAAGAATTGGTATTGCCCACTGCGCCAGAAGCGGTATGGAAACCTCGAATGTGGTCCCATATATGTGCATCGCGATACAAGGGCTGTACTGTATACCATGTATATCATTCTTCTTTCTGCATATAGCTCTCTTCATCATCCTTCCACCAGAAGAGGAGCAAACATCGCCTTGGTCCTCGTGAATACTCTGTGCCGACGTCTCGCGGTGGTAAACCGCCCGGACTGGTGTTTGCAGTTCGGCACAGCTTGCGAACGGCATAGTGTGTAAAACATAAACAGGCATCACGGTTCTCACTTGTGCTTTGCATAAAAATTGAAACAGATTACACACTGCACAAAATGAAGATACGGGAAGTTAGTTATACGCATCGCATCAGTCATATGTCATTTAAATAACTACTTCACGATAGCTTCGCCTCCCATAGCTTGAAGCATGCGCGTTGGAGTTCTTGTATGCCACACACATTCGCTGTCAGAGCATCGTAATGTAGAAATAGACCTTGTGTAATGAATATGTGTGACTAGTAGTGCCTCTTCCACATCGCGTGTTCGAATCATCAAAAAAATGAATGACAGTGCTTGAAAGGACTAATGTACGTACGTTCGGTTTTTCATCCCAACATAGGCCTTGCGTAGATATTCAGCTTGCAGACCCTGCGGGCATTTAGGTTCTACATTTTTAGGGCTAAGGTAATGGCGACTCCCTGACTGTTTTGTGCTGAGATGAAAAGGAACTAATTTTCATTCAGAAAAGGGGAAAAATATACTGGGATGGGATCTTCACTAAACGCCTCTCAGTCGCCTGAGCAAAGAAACGGTTTCGAAATATGTTGAAAAATGCCCACCCTGACAAACAAGAACACCGTCCTTCGGAAAACATATCACGTCGTATACAGAGGTGAACCCACCAGGAAAATGGAACGGACCGAACGGTATCGCAGTTCATGGTTAGTTTCTCACCGGGTCCAGGTTTGTTTTGTAGGTGAGTGATGGACTGCATATCAAGGCTTGCTTCACTTCAGATTGTGCAGTACGCCAAAGTCGATGCACTGAATAGCTTAGGACCTCAGTGCTCGCACGGCATCCCTCGGATTTTGCCCTTTTTTACATATACTCAACGCAGGCGATCGCAGGTTCGTGGTTCGGAGCATGCATTGCACGAACAGCCATGTACCTTTCCTTTGCGGTCGCCCGCTAGACGCCCGCGTACTCCGAATACGAAATAGATTGTTGTTGCTTTTAGCTTAACGTGAGTATCCATCGCAGCGATTCCGCGCACTTAGAGTAACTTACTTTCACGATACTTGGGACTTGCTGGTATGAAATTCCCCCACCGCAGAGGAACGCGCAATCTTTAAAAGATGAAACTGTATTTTAGCGTATTCTTTCTTACAGCAAAGCTGTTAATGGGATGGAAATCGCTCAAATACGGTATGTGCGTTTTTTCACGGCGTCTTAAAAAGTTTTATAATTCACTGCGTATATGTTTAGATAAAATGCAGGATATGTTGACGCAAATCTAGAGGATGTAGAGGCAAATCTTTAAGCGACTGGAGTTGTGTTAGTTTAGGCGCTAAGCGCTTAGCCATCGGTTTCTTTCTGTTTAGAGGCATTATACGAAATGCTTACAGATTTACTCCGCTGCCTTGGAAGTAATTTTATATCTGGAGAGCATATGGTCAAGATGTGAATGAACAGCTAAGAAAGTTTGAAGTGGGTAACTTAACTGCAGTCTTCACGGCACTTTACTTAACAAGCGTTATGGAGCTTAAGAAGTCTAGCTAATGAATCGCGTCGAGAGTTTGCCTAATTTCCTGAAAGAACACTAAATAAAACAGACGCGATCTAACGAGCGGTATGTCGGCACATTTGATTGAAACTCAGTTAAGTGTTGGCTTTGCAAAAAGTTTTCTAGCAAGCGCTTATCTAATGCGAAGCGGCGCTTAGAATTCGTTCGCAGTTCAACTCATACCTCTTTAATCACATTCACAATGAGGCAGTTAGAACGAGGCACTTTTGCCATCAGCTAGGGCAAGTAATTGTGATAATTTGACGTATATCACAAATAAAAACTTCAGACGTCAAAGAACAAAACAAAAGCACCGTTTGCGGACTAAGTGCCTCGTATCTGCGCTGATTTCAAACGACTAAATCCTAGGCTTCTACTCTGACATCCAGGGGCTGTAGGATAATGGCGGTTGCCCAGTCGTAATCCTGTCGTATAATGTCAGTTCTTCGCGAACTCTTAGGCCAACCAAGCATGGTTGCCTCCACCTTGTCTTATGTTCATTTATTTATTTATTTATTTATTTATTTATTTATTTATTTATTTATTTATTTATTTATTTATTTATTTTTATTTTTATTTTTTGCAGCAGTGTCGGCATACGAAACACAGAAAGCGGGATAGTGTCCCCCTTAGCTCTGTCGGTGCATGTACGAGATAGCATACCACAGGCCTTTATGCAAGGCGAGGGCTCGCAAGTAGTCCAGCAGATTTTACATGTGCTGGAAGCTACATTTGTATGGGCTGGCGGCATCGCAGATCCTTAAGTTAGTGCACCGTTGTGCGACCAGCGCGGCGTGAGATCATTAGTGTGCAGCAGAAAACCGTACCGCTGTGGAAGGCTCCGGATTAACATCCACCATGCAGCTGAAGGTTTCCAGCGTGTTCAGTGCATGTTAGCTTACCGAAATTCAGAAAGTGTTGAAAAATATAAACGCATTAGGTTACCAAATTTGTTGCTTTGGACTACAACTAGATATCGCAGTTCTTTAAACTGCATTTGTGATATAGCACCTTACGCGGGAAAATGTAGTCTATGAATTCACACCTTAAGTAAAATTGTTGCACTTTTTACGAGGCGTTTCCAAAAGTGCTACCCAAAAATTAATGGTGTATTTAAGAGCGGTGTACAGTACGAAAATTTGGCCACTGTATACGTGTTATTACGTGCAGTTTAGAAAATTGTACAGCGTTCTTTATTGTTAAGATTCGAAAATTTAATAGCAGCTTTTAAAGCTATGCAGTTTTCAACAATTTTAGATAACATTCTAAGACACGAATTAAAAATTTATTTGGTACAGTTACTGGACGTTAACACTTTTTAGTGAGGGTGGGGTGTACCAATATTTCTCAAAATTGTTGCAGTGATTGCTGAAATAAACGATTTCTGTGTTTCCGTGTATTTAGACCGGAGATACCGTGTTAAAGCTTGATCTTAAAGTGGCACTAACGTTTCTGTTTTCGTTCATTATTAGAGGAGAAAATGAAGGTGAACGCTCTACTTTCTTTATTTTTCGCCAAGACCCCAGCGCGGGCTCGACAATGTGACTTCGTTGATCTTCAAGTAGTTTAAAGCGAGTAGTTCATTTTTTTTTTTTTTTTGCTACCGGACCAGGACAAATTTATCTTCAACTCTGAGTTTTTTCTTTCCGAGCAACAAGTGGGGGTTTTCATTTTAGCTTTGTGCTAATGTCTGGTGGGTGGCAATTTTTCTCATTCTTGAACATTCCTCCGCCTTGCGGGCTTCCGCAGAACTGATTTGCCACATTTCTTTGGCTCTGTCGCCCGGTTTCCAGGTTGATGGCTGGCACTCGTAGTTTGGACCAAGGACGCCGACATCAAGATGGCGCTCGCTCGCGTTGCAGGCTGCTTTCGTTGCCGAACGCCCCCTGTCAGAGCTATTTGAAACACCCGTGCCGTCCACGTATACTGCCACCAAAGATGCGCTGGTTAATGGCTCCTTTCTCTACAAAATATCGCAACGAAACAACAAAACCTTTATAAATACCTTCACTACAACAAAGATACGTTGTTAAGCTCCCGATTCCTTTAACAAATTGAATAACGTTCATGAAGAGTTTTTGCTTGTGTTGACAATTTTCCATGGGTTCATGCGCGGTTTTAGCTTTTTTCTTTTTGTCTCAGGCTTAGTTGGCTCACTAGAAATCCCACAAACATGCCTTGTTCAGTATGTGTCTCGTTTAGAGTACAATGTACTCCGTTTTCACCCATAAGCAATTAACTAGGTCGTAGCAGGAGCCGTCAAAATCCGTGACTTCATGGTGTGCTGGTGCGGGAACATTAAGGCGGCATCGTCACCTGTCTTTCGACTTCGTGCCTGTTCTGGCTTTCTAAGTCTCTTCCCATGGTAACAGTGGCTTTTTGGTATTACAGAAGTATAATTTACTAATGCACGTGAAATTGGTTTAATGCGGTGGCATTGGGAATGTCAAAGTAGAAGAACATGTATATGTGTGAAATGTGGGAAGCCGGTCGCGTGGTATATATATATATATATAATTTATTTGTTAATTTGAATACCTTCAGGGCCCATAGTGCGTTACAGAAGGGAGTGGGAACAATAAATGAGAAATAAAGGTTACAATGGTAATGTTAGCTAACATAGTCAAGCGCATTTTTGAAGTCACTGGAATCTGTAATAGATACAATGGAGGTGGGCAAGTGGTTCCAATCATTACAAGTTTGAGGGATGAAAGAATGAAAGTGTTGGTTAGTGCTACAACGAGGAACAAGCACTTTATAACGATGGCCAATACGAGGTGACATGAATGAATGGTGGGAAAGTAATTCCTGCTTAGGACGAGGGTTATGTAGTAAATCTTATGAAATAACGAGAGACGTGCTTTTTTCCTGCGTAACGAAAAAGATGGAAGCTGTAACGTTGTTTTCATAGATGAAACACGGGAAAGACGGGGGTAGTCGGAAAAAATGAAGCGTGTGCTACAATTATACACCGCTTCAAGGTGACTAATAAGACATTCAATAAATGGATCCCACACAGCTGATGCATATTCCAGCTTGGAATGAACAAAAGGTCTAAGAGAAGAAGGGGCCACTGAAAAATTACGACGCAGGTACCCAAGCATGCAGTTAGCGTTACTGATAATATAATTATTGCGTGTTTGCCAAGACAGGTTACAATGAATGTGGACTCCTAAGTATTTGTAAGTAGTCACTTCTTCGAGAGGAGAATCATTTATGTTACACTCACAAGCATTAGTGGAAAGTTTACGAGTAATTTTCATTAGTTTGCACTTCGTTGCGTTGAGTTTCATTTTCCATGTGTTACACTAATCAGAAATATTGTTAAGGTCAGTCTGTACTAGCGATGTGTCATTATCAGAGGAAATCATGCGATATACAACACAGTCGTCTGCAAAAAGCCGAATAGAGGAATTAACACAATCAGGTAAATCGTCTATGTAAATTAGAAAAAGTAGGGGCCGAAGGACAGAACCTTGGGGTACGCCTGAAAGGATAGGACAGAGAGAAAAATCGTAGCCATTAGCAGTTACAAATTGTTATGAGTCTGTCGCGATCTGGTAGATGAACAGGCACTTGTACGTTGAGGAGGCACGTACGTACATGCTGCAGGGTCGACCGCATTTCTATAGCATTTACTGCTAATTCACCAATCATTCTTTTTTCTCTTTCGTCTCCTTTTAACGTCCACGTGTTATTCATAGGCTAACGGTTTCTTCCGCAGTAGAAGGTTTGTCGTTCCACACTTTTTTGAATGGTGTGACTCAAACAAAAACAAATCGTGTTTGTGCTAATGGTGCCTCTTGCAACAGTGTTTTTCTGATTGTTCCTATTTAGCTGTAAAACGGTTTTCTTAAGTGTATACATCGCCAGCTGTATCAAAACAAATTAATCGTTAATACTCTCTCCAAGAGGAAGGCTGCCTAAATCTTCACTGCAACAAGATTATTTGTGACTACATTTCATGGCACAAGCGATTTGCTGGCTCAGCTGCTATGTCTCGTACTTTCAGTGAGCCTATGAGCTATGAAATGACTCGCATACACACCGACGTCCGGGTTTCGGGTTTTACGAGAATGATTACTGAATTTGTCGCTTCGAAATGTAAGCTAGTTACCAGTGCCATGATAATGTAAATCCACTAAATTGACTAATCTCGGTTGATTTCATTCTGTACTTTGTAGTTCATCCCTGCAATACTTGCTTCAACGCGACGAATGCATAAAGGGAGATAATTCGAAACGAAGCAATCTTTCTATGAAACTCTAACCTTGGTACTGGAATGAGTTAGCACTTATCTCAATGACTGTATTGATTTTATTTCTTATTCTATTAGTTATTTCACGTCGGGCCTTTATTACTGCAAAAGTTATGTCCACTGTGCCTCGGGAGGTGCGGCCAGCCATGTGGCCTTTGAATGTAGACCGCATAGGCCGCGACACAATAAAGTCCGTAGACTCGAGCTGTGCAAGAGCCCTACTTTACGTAAACTCGAACTAGAACCAAAATCTGTTTACAATTAAAGAGAATCCTTTGAGTACAGAAAACAACAATAGACTGTTTCTGTGCGTGTGCTCTGAAGCACCGTTGTCGCACGGATCGGGTTTAATGAAGCGAGAAGCGCGGCTCTCAGATATACCGAACTTGAACCCGGCTAACATAGAAAACCTTTGGGACTATGCAAATTGGCACTTTCCGAGGAACTAATAACACCCAGCGCTCCAAGTTACTTTGGCGCTAGCGGCACGATTTGCATACGCTCCGCACGAACTTGAATTCAGAGCAACACAATAGACTCCCGTTTTAGAAGTTAGCATTAGCGCAGACTTACGTTTTTTGCGAACCCTTGAGGTAGAGACAAGATTTAGCAAACGTTTGCTTATGCTTTGTGTACTTTCTCTTTCATGATGTTCTAGTTTTTTGAGGCAGGTATTTAAAATGTGCGAGTGATCAAAATAGCAGGCTATCATGGTTCTAGAGAAACCACCATGAAAGAGGGAACAAGTCGGCACTGCTGAGCTTTTAACGGTGATATTGGTGGCGTTCTACATTTACACCCAAGTTATGTATAAAAATGATACTTCTCTTTTATGATGTAATGCGCATTTTTTGGTAAATGTTCTACTAAACCACCAGTTTAAATGCACTTTTTGAGAGTTATTTGCGTATCGTATGAAAATGTAACATTTCCACCATAAGGGCCAAATAATGAATACGATAGCAACACTTCGGAACAGACCAAATGTAAGACTCCTAGCAGGTAATCGCAGTATGAATTGAAGTAAACGTAACCTGACTTAGTAAAAACGAGCTGTTGCGCTAATGGTCTTCTGTTCGAATCCTGCCATCGGACAATTTCATTTATGTGCGTTAATTAAAGCCAACGTCTTTTTTAGTGACTTTAACACTGCTTTTCCGTCTCGTTTATGTTTCAAAACTTTTTTCCTAAGCCGATCCCGGAAGTAGTGCACAGCCACTTCAATAAAATGACATCATGTTCAGGTTTGAGCACTGTTATTGTTACGCACTTTTAATATATAAGTCTGATAAGATTTAAGATAAAAGTCATGCGCTGTCGGTCTTTTGTTTCATGACGTTTGTTTGGGGGCTATCATTCTTAAAATTCTAAGTAATAATTTTGTCAAGCATGTAAGACCTGGTCTGAGCAAGTTTAGTGGTAGAATGGTCTGGCAATATAACTCGCATATACCGAATGTCGTATAGCGTGGCAAGACATATAGCATACACAGAACTAAGTGTATACGAAATCTCACGTCGACGACGATGGCAAAATTTTGTTTGAGGTGTCCAGGTAATTGCTATCGCAAGAACATTGTTCAGACCTCACTGACGCGTTAGTAAGGCACATCCATGCCGATGCTAATAGCAATAACATCTGTGCTGAGTTGTACCAATGTTTTGGTCAGCATTAAAACATTGCTATGACATAGCGACGAAGTGACGAAGATTTACTTCAATCTGCTTTAAATAAAGTGTATTATTACTACTGCTACTACGAATAAGCGTTGGCAATACGCATATTACTATAAAGGCGTCTACCGTCTGGACGTAATAACTGAAAGTTCTTTAAATATGGGTGGCATTCCGAACTAACATTTTTTTTTAATTCTGCCAATTGTGTTAAGCTTGGGAACTGTGGTGTAGTTCGGCAGATACCCGCAGGGGCAATGTCCAAAATTTGTGGGTTGATCATGTCATGGGCATTTATATGGGGTGGCTTTTTTTCCAATCTGTTTTATGTGATTTCTTTTGTGAACCGTTTTTTAATGGAAAAGACATACACCATCTAATTCTCCTTATCCACTAAGAATACTAGCCGCTTAGTCTTTTCTTGCTTATATGCCACTTTTGATGTTGCCTTATGATACCCATTGCATGCTTTGAATGGCTATCACTTTGCTCGTTCCTTGGTGCGTTCCTTATGTCAAACGGCGCTTGTCGTGACGACATGGTTGCTTTTAAACTAAATAAACACAACGAATTCAGGTTTTCCGTGGCTATGTTGAATAAGAACATCGCGTTCTGTCTAGTCATTGAAGTCTACTTCAGACAGAAGGCGTGCTAGGTCTTTTCAATATTGAAGGTTTTATACACGTTATATTGGCATCTTGTGTTTCCTTTTCCTACACGATCCTTCTTCAAGTAGTACTTGCAAAGTACGCTCATGATTGTTGATCTTTATTTTGGCTCTATACAATGGGTCTCAATGCTCTTGAACGCTGCATCTTTACTAATAAATGAAATTAACTTCCCAGATAAGCAGTTTCAGTCACTTATGTTTTTCTTTCACTTGTTTAGGGATTATAAGACCATGGCATTCAAACTGATTGGATTGTTTTCCTCCTTTTTTTGCGCATTATCAATTCGTTGGCTGTGCTGTAAAGATAAGCAGTTTTCATTCTATGAGAGATGAATACCCTTTCAATTTTCCTGCAGCCCTGATGAGGGAGTTTAGGACATCTGATCACATGCTAAACGTTGGCCATCTAAGCAATGTATTGTATATGTCAAAATACCTTTGCTCATAGTACCTCTTCTCACAAGACACCATGGACTTGCTCACCAATTTTTCGAAAATATACTCATACTTTCAGTTACTGCATAACTTACAATATCTGATGTTTACTGTTCTGATATCTGATGTTTCCTTTATTCAAAAGGGCCGAAACCCATTCCTTATCGGAATCAGATCAAAAGAAAGAAAAGAGAACGGTTCTCAACGAACCTAAAAGGAATGGCTACACAAAGGACTTCATTTGAAAAACAACCAGACAACAATAAAAAAAAGGAATAAACTACAGGATAGAAACGTAGACTGTTGGGCCAGTTAGCGCATCGTGTAGTGTCGTTGAGCGGAAATACGGCCGGAAAGAAATGGAATAGACAGGACAGACACTCACTTACAGCTGAAATTTAATTAAATGTTTTCCAGGGAGCGGAGGGCAGCACATGTGCAGTCAAAATGCTGATAAAGAGCTCAAGCCTAATCACCTGCAAAAAATACTAACGCTCAAGGAGTTGCCGTGAAAGCAACTGACGAGACACTGACACACGTGGCAGATTGTGCGTATATCGGGCCAGCGTCAGTAATTTATCTCGCCAGTCTGTCATTACACTTGTTTAAAATGGATGCATTTCGAAATAGCGGAGTGCAACCGCAATCTCTGATGTGTGCAGGTAGGTGCGTACCACTCGCAATAGCCTTTAAAGACGCCAAGTGCTCCGCGAGTCGGTCGTTTATACATCAACCCGTTTGGCTAATGTTACCTTTACCACAAGCGGAGCGGTATCTGGTAAACGACCTCAGTGGCGCAAGTCACTAGGGTGTTTACGTGTCTCTTCTATCATGTATTTTTTTAACTTTTCGCTCCGCTTGAGCATTAGAGAGCACAACCTCGCGAGCTTATTGGTGGCTGTGAAAACTACGTCCCCCTCATGCTTGCGTCCTACTTTCTTCAGGTTGTGCGAAACTGCATGTAAACAAGGCATCACCACAACCTTTGTTGGTTTCCCCTTTTCATGTGGGGTGGCGGCGGTTGCCATTTTGAGCTTCTTTAAAAGCGAACCACCCACGGCCCCAAAAGACTCGTGAGAAAGCCCTAACTTTGGAGACATCATCCTCATCCCTCATCCTTGAGATGAAAAATAAACTGATTTGATTTGATTTGATGACACCTGCAAACTGAAGCTTTGCTCGACCTTGTGCAAACAGGCCTCCATAGTCAATGTGGGCAATTTTTTAGAATTGTTGAAGCGTTATTTGTGCTCCACGATAGTAAGCTATGACAACAATACCTTTTTGCAAAAGAGGGATATATGCATCGGCTCTTGCTTTGCGCCCGTGCTTTGTGAGATTTTTTAAGCCAAATTGGACCGCTAGTTGCAACCTGAACTTGTGGAAAGGCGCGTTTTAAAAGCGTACAGATACGTTAATGACATTCTTGTTTTTTTTAAGAGTACCGAATGACCAAACGCCCCTATCAATGGCTAATTGTGTGTTAGATCTTTTTAATAATACTTCATGTTCTTTGTCTTTTACCCCTGAACTTCCCTCCAACGGTGTGTTGCAATTTTTAGACCTCGCTTTGCATGTTAAATGGGACGATGATGTCTGTTGGGAATATTTACCACGTTCCAAGAAAAGTCTTCTATCTTATGACTCCTCACATACTATGCTCGTCAAACGAAGGATTGCCTTGTCTTGCCTGAATTCGGCCTTGAGAAAGTCCTGTTTGCACAAGGTCGAGCACAGCTTTAGTTTGCAGGTGTCATGTCTCCAAAGTTCGGGCTTACTCGCGAGTCTTTTGGTGGCCGTGGGTGGTTCGCTTTTAAAGAAGCTCAAAATGGCAACCGCCGCAACCCCACATGAAAAGGGGAAACCAACAAAGGTTGTGGTGATGCCTTGCTTACATGCAGTTTCGCATAACCTGAAGAAAGTAGGACGAAAGCATGAGGGGGACGTACGTTTCACAGCCACCAGTAAGCATCCGAGGTTGTGCTCGCTAATGCTCAATCGGAGCGAAAAGTAAAAAAAAATGCATGTGAGAAGAGACATGTAAACTCCCTAGTGACTTGCGCCACTGAGGTCGTTTACCAGATACCGCTCCGCTGTGGTGAAGTTTACATTGGCCAAACGGATCGATGTATAAACGAACCACCGACTCGCGGAGCACTTGGCGTCTTTAAAGGCTATTGCGAGTGGTATGCACCTACCTGCACACATCAAAATTGCGGTTGCACTCCGCTGTTTAGAAATGCATCCATTTTAAACAAGTGTAATGACAGACTGGCGAGATAAATTACTGACGCTGGCCAGATATACGCACAATCTGCCATGTGTGTCAGTGTCTCGTCAGTTGCTTTCGCGGCAACTCCTTGGGCGTTAGTATGTTTTGCATGTGATTAGGCTTGAGCTTTGTATCAGCCTTTTGACTGCGCATGTGCGGCCCTCCGCTCCCTGGAAAACATTTAATTAAACTTCAGTTGTAAGCGAGCCGTTGTGCTGTGCACTCCGTTCCTTCCCGCGCGTATTTCCGCTCAATGGCCCTACAAAGTGCGCCATCTTCAACCGTTTATTTCTTTCCTGCCCCAGAAACGAGTGTCCATCCGACACGTCAAAGGTACCAACGATGCTCTCAGCGGAATATCGAAGAAAGGCCTCAAAGTTGCGCACAAATCAATAAACACTGTCAATATCCTCCTCCCTAAACCAAAAGATCGTCCACCAAAAAAAAAAAAAAAAAAGAAAGCTTAAGGCCTCGTCTACAAAATCAGCTGTGCCGACTGTCCGGCGTCATACATCCGGCAAATAAAAAATCTAAAAGAAAGAATCAGACAAAAGGAGAATGACGTAAGAACATTCAACTGTATACTCAGCGCCGTCGCTGAACATTGTGAAGACCGAGCACAAAATTGCTTGCCAAGAAACCCAAATCCTTCAAACAAAGACGGACTTGCGAAAGAGACTACTACTGGAGTCATGGCACGGGCAGAATACGGGGGGTAACATAAAACGCTTGAATGGCGACCTACCCTCGGTGTGTATCCATGGCCTTGGTGGCATGAGAAAAAGAAAAACAAAGGCGCCCAGCCAGGTCCAGTCGAGGTTACCAACATCTAAACCTCTGCGCGCCTCCGTGCGCGCCCGTCCTCCCCCCTCCTCCGGTCCTGTCAACAGCACTCTCGTCGGTCAATCTCTCCCCTCATCGGTAATCCCAGCCGACCAGCTCCACTGCAGCCATCCAACCCTTTCGCCCCCCCCCCCCCCATTCCTGGATATCAAGTGTCTCCGCACCTTTTGTACGCTCGCCACCTTTTTATGAAAGACCCTTTAAAAGTTGCACACCGCTTCCCCCGAAGAATACCCCCTGACGAAGGAAATGAACAGGCTACGAAACGTCGGGCTAATAAAATTCACTTATTTGGTTGGAGTCAGTCTGAAAGTCCTAATCGATTTCCCTACCGGACAGGTAATTCTGTCGAAATGTTTATCTTCAAGTATGCCATTACATCGCGTTGCAGCTGAGGCAACAAATTGGGCTAGTTGGCTGGAATTGATTCTGAAGGACGGGTAACAGCGTTAATACAAAGTACGACATGGAGGCAGACAGGCACGTGGTGTTTCAGATGGCGGGACAGCCATTTAACTTCGTCCAGGAGTTTCGAAGAGTTTTTCAGCTCTAAGTGGAGTTTCCCGAAAGTATTTTAACAGGAATAAGGCGGGGTAAGCAAAAGTCCTTCGAAAATCACGTAAGAACCTAAAATCGCAACGAGAAGTCGGGTGCTATTATCTTCTGTTCGCAGTTATTGAGTTAAGACGATGAAACAGCCTCTGGAGCCCGAAGTTTCTTTATCCTGTGCTGCGTCTCTAAAGTGGGGCTCTTGAACACGACTTGTTTGAACAACTAACCCACAGGAAAGCTCTACTACACATGAGACTGCATGATTCTTGGTATATGTGCTCGAAAGTTTACGTGTAAGAACACGTTTAACCGATGGGGCCAACTTTCTCTCTCTATTCTTTAACACCAAGCCCCGTGTGCTCTCTCCGTATGATTTACGCGTGCGAGATAGTACGTGCCAGCATTATTTGTGGCTCCTGATACATCTTTTTCTTTTGTGTTATGAGCAACAGGCAGAGCGCGCTGTGTATTCCATATGTGGTGCCGTGGATACTTCATAACCACTGCTGGACTACGGATTCGCTTTGAGCATGCTAGGCTGACAGTATGTCCACGTCTTACATTGCAGAAAACGTTTTGTGATGTAATGCTCAAAGATGCGTCCCCGATTCTCTCGCAGTACTTATCTTCACGCTCTCGCTCAAAATGTCAGGTATATCTTTTCTTTCCTGAAGTGTCTGTTTTATTTCTTTGGCATCGTTTCTTGTATTTCTTGCGTGCGTGAATAGCATGAGCAAGGTTCCCGCGAAGATGATCAAGTAGAGTGCCCGCGCACGTACACAAGCTATTCGCCACTAGCTAAACGGCGTCCTGTCATGAAGGGCTTTCGGCGACGTCACCCTCAGTTCTGGTTTCATATTATATTCACAACAGGCGCTCGAGTCCCTTCAAGCCTACCGAGGTGCTTACGCCTGTTTCCTCGTTCATTCTAGGACCACTATTTGTGGGCTGCCCAATACCTCCGAGTCCGCTCTGGCATGTATACCCAGTGACGCTTGCTTTTTCTTCGGCATACGTGCTGTTTGGATAGGTCTACATCGTTGCCTTGTATTGCAGTCGTCGATCAAGTTTCAGCCTGGTAGCCATAAGGTTATATGCTTCTTATGTGGGTATAATTCAAAACAGAAAGCATATATCCCGAGATTTCGCGCATTTGAAGCTTTAGTGTTCCTCACTCGGAACCTTTAATAATCGAGATATATATTTCAAGTGCACGCTCTGTGGCGTGCTTCGCTCACGAGGGATAGTGGCTTTTAAGCTTATTATTTAGCACATGTGTACTACATTTTGGTTAGTAAAGGTTTAACGGTTCATTAACAGGTACTTTTTGCGTGTTCTGTTTAAGAAAGACCAAGAAGCCGTTTGAACACCACGTTAGCATCTCTGGCCAGTCCCAACTATCTCGTGAAGTATCAGCCATTGTTATCGCGTGGGCATGTGGCTTTCATTCCGTTGATGTGGTGTATATGACCACATGAAACAGCAGGAATTATTTAGCTTACGTCCCTGATAATACTTGTTGTTGGGCTAGTTGGTACATGCGTCATACAGCGAAAGAGACGGAAAACGCCAACGAAAAGACAAGCGAGTTGTTAATTGCGAGGTGACGCCCTTTCCTTTCGCCTGTCTTTTCCTTGGTGTTTTGCGTCTTTTTCGGTGTATGAAGCTTACTTCCTGTCTTCCTCACTTTCTTTTTCGCCCTTTTCTCCGGAAGGATCAAGGCTGTAGCAAAGTGACAAGTGGGATAGATGACAATAATGCTTCGTTTTTTTTAGTTCTTCTGTAACTAATCATTACCACAGTCTCATTGAGCGTGTTTACTTTCTCTGCGCCAAATACCGGCAAAATCTGACATCTGCTAAAGACAGCTTGACGTCGCTTACAGCGCTGTATTGTCGCCCTGCCCGCCTGTTATGTCGTCGACAGCCTTCCGCGCAAAGCACATCGACGCGTCTGCAGGAGCCATAAATTGGCGCTGAATCTATGAAGAACAGATAAAAAGGAGAGTGCGAAGAGTAAGAGACCTATTGATCTTTTCGTTAGTTTTAAATTACGCAGCGTTTCTCTCTCTCAGCTGGTAAGCTGTTCACTACACGCCTCGAACCTACGACAGCTTGCCAGTTGGGCACCTCGTGATGGCGTCGATAAGACGTCGCACAGCAGGGTCATTCTGAGCCGACACCGTTTATTGTCATCCGTAACGGGAGAGCTCTTGGCCTTGTGGATTAGTTGTCCTTCTTTTTTCTTTTATGATAGCCAAAACAAAGCTTAGCAGGGCTCAGCTACTCGTCTTATATTTTTACGTTTGAGGATGAATGTCTTCCTGGCGGCAGTTTTTATTCAGATCACTATTAACCCCTTCACATTCTACTGTGATTTCTTTTCGAAAAAAAGTTTATGTGCCTTTGTTTTTTTCCACTGCTTTATTCATAGATTATGGCACTCCTTCCTAAGCTATTACTCTCATTTCAAATATCCAAGAACACTTAGCCAGTATGTATGTAGAAGAGCATGGCGTCGCAAATATGGGTTTAGCAAACTGCTGCTTTTGGGAGACGCTCATAAAGAGCATTTTTATTGATCATTTCGAACGTCTTTCATTCCTATGAAATATTGTGGTTTTTGTCATTCACCCTTTTCATATGAAGCACATGCCATGCACATGACTAGGCCAAGATATTTACCAATAACTTAAGGCCACCGAAAATTTCTCTTTCTGGTTCACAGAGAGGACAGGAGGTTCAACAGGTCGTTTACACTGTTGATATTGACGCTTTAGTCCGCGCCAAGAGCCTGGGTCAGAATTCACAAAGCGTTTCGTTCGTTAGGGTAGTTTGGCATTGGCCGGCTGCCTTTGGTATTATGTTCGACGTCACGGTGGACTGGCATTTGGCCTTAAGAACAGTTCCAGCGTAATATTTTTTTTTAATGGGCGCTGTTCCTTAAAACAGCAAATGCCGCAGGCTTGGTCCGTTCCCTTTACAAGCCCTCCAAAACGCTGATTGAAAATGGTATTGCTGATTCTTTGATAGAATACATCTGTAGCTTCGATATATATATATAAATATATATATATATATATATAAATATATATATATATAAATATATATATATATAAATATATATATATATATATATATATATATATATATATATATATATATATATATATATATATATATATATATATATATATATATATATAGGGTTACTTGGTGTTGGAGTCAGAGCTATCGAGGTCAGGACACAACTACCAAAAAGTTCGGCGAGCGCTTTTGAAATCGCCAAACTGCGCTATATGATTACTAGCTATAAAAGTTGCTGACGAAAATGGGAATAACAATTGTGTCGCGTTTCTAGTGTTATCTGCCTGGCCAGCATCACGGCACATTTATTTCTTCCTGGTATGCTTCGCCTACGGGGTTTCAACGCATGGTGTAGGTAGAAAGTAGAGAACAGACAAAGAGCAAGAGGTATGGAAGAGTCAAACAACCAAGCTACTTCAGTTTTCCTATTCGCTCTCTCGCTTAGCGCTGCACGAGTGAACTAGGCCAATCATTCAGCCTTTCAATTCCACAATGTCCAGATTCTACCGACCCCCCGCTGTTCGCCCTATTCCTATGAACGCTTTCTCTCGTGTCTTCTCGCTGCTTGTCACGCCGCACTGTCGCCTGAGGCTTTCGTCGCTTAGCAGATCCGCTCCTTCTCTTAGGGCTTATACTCACACCCAGTTCATGTCGCAGAAGCTTTTTGTTCGGCATTTTTGTTCGCTTTATATGTGCCGTTGTTTCTTCGGCAACCGCCGTTTGCTTTATTTTCTTTCCTCTTTCTTCTCGGTGCCTGCTCGTGTCAACGTGCCACTGTTTGCTCGAGACCTAATGGGAAAACATCCGCATTTCTTTGTCCATACTCTGCACCTCGTAGTGAGCAAGAGCGAATGGCGACCCTTGGTAGGAAGCAATGAGGCGTGGAAACATTAATACTTGTTTTCGCACAACCATTTCTTTTTTTTTCAGCTGAAGAAGTAAACTTTCAGTCGTTGTTACTTTACCTACATTTCTGTAGATGTCAATAACAAGAAAAAGCAATTAGGGCAAGTCGGCTGCATTAAAGGGAAAAGATTTGAAATAATTATTCTTGCGTTCTTCTATGGGGAATGTATGCTTGTCATTGTTTTTATAGTTGTAAGTCATTCGAAAGGCATGATCACGTGCGCTTTATTCAAAGTGATGGCAGCATTAGTCTATGCGCTGAAATCTAAGACCTTGACGCACAGAAAGACGAGAAGACATGTGTGTTAGATGACCATGTTTGGTCATGTAGAGATAACTGAACATGAATGCGTAACTCAGAAAGAATCAGTGAACAAGCTTTTTACCTAGGAAGAATGCTATTTTATTTTGCAGTCTGTTTCTTGAAACATACTAAGCGTTACATTCATTATTTTAATAGATAGTAAGCAAAAATGATCGCCATGGATGTGTCGGCCACGTTGGAGCATCTAAGGCGCCATGCGTACACTGACTAATTTACGAAAACATGACCCTAGGAGAAATGCAAGAATGCGTAGCGCAAGAGTTTGTAAAAATGTTGATATTTATTCGTTAGTATCGTCCCAAATGCCAGATTACTATTAGTACCTATGAAAGTAATAAAAGTGACGTGCTTTTATCTGACTGCGCATACAAAAAGAATAAAGGCGATTTCGCCCATGTTGCAGAACGGTGACGCGATAGCGGCTTAACTATCATACGCTGAAAGCATTGCACTGTGTGGTCTGGTATCGGTTCGATTAAACATTCAAATACGTGCGCTAGCAATCCGCCTTCAAAAAAAAAAAAAAGCTTTCTCAATGGGGGCGTTTTAAAAGGGCCATGGCATGGTCGGGCGGTTATTCTGAGTTTATCGCTTAGTGTACAGGGCCCAATATAGTTACATACACATGCACACACGCGCACGTGCACACACGACGCACGGTAGCCATGGCGTATTTGCATCAGCAATCGCTTCTAGGTGTTTGTATTTTACAAAAGCATGGCAGGTCGGCATCCGTTACGCGAAGGGAGCTGTTTCCGGGAATGTGAATTCAATTCCTCACTACTCTGGGTTGTCAGGCTGCTTGTCCAATTGCGAAATAAAAAAAATATCAAATACAGGTTTTCGACCTCACCGGATGCGCTTATTTCGTGCCAGCTTGCTGTGCGATGCATACAGTTTAACTTAGAATACTTAATTGAAGCTCGAAAATTTGGTATAGGAGCCCATATAACTCTGCGCTCCATCAGAGACAGTCGACATTGACAGCTAAGAAGACAGTTCCGAGCCCAAGTTATGGGACGCATCAGATGGAAGACATCTCGGCAACTTGACCCGGCTCGCATCAATAACAAAAAAGCTAAAAAAGAACATATTATCTCTATTTCTTTACCGTTATTTAATATGTGCGGATCTATATAGAAGAAACACAACGTACAGCTTATATTGAGCGCATGAGAAAAGGGCGACTACGCTTTCTTGTGCGCAGACGATGATTACATTGAGTTCTCCAAGCATTCTGATCAGCCACCATCCTGTTCGGACAGCAAAGTAAACTCATTCTTTTCGGCTTTGATTTTACCTTCACGAAGCTTTAATATTTTTTGCCGACTTTGTCAGAACTGGAACCAGGCATTAAGTGGGCGCTATCGGCCTTCATGCGAGACACGGGGCTCTTCGACACCTGGTGGCACACATAGTGAAACTCATATCATGCTCAGGAGGAACAAGTGCCGGCTATGTATACCACCCCACCTGCTGCAACACCACCACCACCACCGCCGCTACCAGCGTCGGCCTTAACTTTCTGTATAGTCGTCTTCTCCGAGTATTGGGACATACCCAATGTCGTCTCTAGTTCACATTGTCTTATGTATGGAAGACATAACACTAGCCGGTGGTAAACAGATCAACCAACCAACCTTCCCTGCAATGTAGATCATCTTCCACGGTTCGTGGAGCCCCCCCCCCCCCCCCCAATCAGCAGCCAATCCCCCACGATGGGAATGTGCCATTTGTTCAGAGGAACAACAATCAACGTTCCCCGCTGCTAAAGTGAGGAGGCACGACTATATGTTCCACTTCTTTCCTGTCCTGCTTTTCGCATTTCACCACTGGATTCACTTAGATTCATTCAGCTCGGGGTTGTTCATACGCAAGCAGCACAGTATGGCACCCGATTTTCATATAGCAGATAGCGGCGTGGCCGCGCTCCCTTCTGTATAACAACTGTGGAATGGCTGAGAGACAAAGAAAGAATGGGCTCAGCGTTGTGGTTCAACATTGGCGTCTTCCGTAAAGTTTGTAGACCCATTAGTAAAAACATATCAAAGGGCCCATCGGGTGCAATCAAATATCGAACGTAACGCGAATTCAAATATTTTTTATTCAAAGTTCTTACTCAAGACGTCCCCCAAAAATATTGCGTCTTCCCAACTATGAAACCAATGCTCTGTTGTATCGGCGCTACGGCGACAGTTGACAGAATATACAAGAATTCTTTTTTTGAGTGGCCAAGTTTTAACAGGTCAGTTCATATTAGAAGCATGAAAGGCAATAAGACCGAGGATTTTAACCAGACTGGTATCCTCGATTGATTAGTAGTTTGTCGCTATCTCTCTTTTAGGGGCAACTATACTCGTTTTCTTTATTGGTTACTATTCTTACCAATCGGGCTTTCGTTTATTTCTAAAGTGATAGTTTTGCTTTTGCCTGCCTAATACTTGTGCACGATGTTAGCTCGCCGAAATAAATACCGATGATAAAAAAAAAGTGAAATGGCTGAGCAGTAAAACATCTGACTGCTACTTTGTGAGACAGAGGCACAAATCCACAAAATACACTGATAATTTTTTTAATTTTTTGGAAGTCATATCTTATGGGTGCTCTGTTCCGCTCGTTTTGATGTCCGCCGTAGGCGCCGTCATTCGCCCGCGTCCGTTGCCAAGATTCAAAATCGCTTTCCTGGCTTATATAGAAATAAACAAATGCGCACTGCTCAGAGGGAAATAGAACAGCGTTCAAGAAAAATAGGCTAAAATAGTTGCACTTTGAAACTTATTTTTTAACGAAAGATGCTGACTTCAGGGTTGGAGATGTTAGCATGGCTGATTGGCCGGTACGCACCTTACACCCAGCATCTTGGTTTAATTATTTTCGCGATCACTGCGTACACTAATCTGTTTCTCCCTCAAGAGATGCGGCCAATAGCGAACCGGGACGCTGCCAGAGCTTTAGGCACTGAAGCTGAATGGGCTGATTTTAATAATTTGGAATTAGCAGCCGTTCTCTATAGTGTACAAGCGTAATAATCGCAGCAGCAAAAAATCACCTAGAAAAGCTTCAGCCTTCGTTCGTCGTTGCTTCAAGTAAACTGTAAACTGAACCTTCCCTTTTCTTTCGCTAAGCAGCTTGCCATACAAAGCAGCACGGCTCGTTGGATGCATTAGTTTTCCCCGGAATAATTTAAATTTCCATAAATTATTGCAGGCGATAAATGACAAGCCGTTGTGTTATACCGGCCTACGTACGCAATACCTGCGTGTAATCTATCAGATTAACATCTGTTTATGTTCTGAAAGAACGATGAGAAATAAAATATACTTATCTGGGAAAAAGAAGCGAGAGAACAAAAGCTCTGGGTGTTGAAATAGAGCTTAGTTGGGTCCGGCAAGGATTTGCGCAACTACAGGTTGAAAAATGTACGTAGCTCATTGCACAACGGTCTAAAATAGTATCTGAAACATTGAACAACGCGCATCTGAATGAGATGTAGGACATATAAAGTTTCAGGAATACAAAATATTGTTGTTAGTGGTGCGCGTGTTTGTAAATGCATCTGCCATGCGACGCTGATGTCCAGCAGTTGCAACGTGGGAACAGAGCACGTTAGTTATGCTTACGAATAAGGATATTTTAACTTCTTAGCCTTAAATAAATGGCCGCAAATTATAGTAGTCTGGACATTCTGTATCAATTTCATGGCGTAAGAAAGGAATTATGCTATGGCGTAACACATGTGTCACACAGCTGCATCACAAAGCCAATCAATTTCTCAATCGCCTTGATCAGCTCAGATTACGCAGGTAAACTAAGCTTAATATTTGAAAAGCATCAGCCGAACGTATAAGTAAGCATTAATTCACCTGCACATAATATTATTATTTACAAAGCAGCACACGTGGTTTCAGCACGCCTGACGGAATTGCTTCCATAATATTGTCCTTTACGTGAACTTTCGCTTTCACGCTGCAAATAAATACCAATACTGAGGTGTGCGTCTTAATCACTTTTGGAGAGCTGTCGGTTGTGTTTTCGGCATGCAGCTGGCTCGTATTATACGAGCAAATAAGCGACGACAACCGTAATTCATCGTCAAAGCATAGGACAAAATTTTATTTAATTTCCATCAGCTGCCTATAGCGTGTTAGCTGATTCCGCGGTAAAACTGGATCTTGGCAACGAAGCTTACATGACTGTCTGACCTGTTGTGGCTACTTGAGCTGGTTGCGTCACTGCAGCCCGAACACGCCTTCGTTCTCAAAGACAGGCTCGGGAGCGCTTGAGCACAGAATAGCGAGTGCATACTGAGGTCCCTCCTTTATTAGTAAGTTTCCCGCCTTCACCTGCAACTAGAGAGCAGAAGGAAGGAAGGAAGGAAGGAAGGAAGGAAAGAAGGAAGGAGAAGGAAGGAAGGGAGGAAGAAAGAAAGAAAGAAAGAAAGAAAGAAACACACAAACAAACAAAGAAAGGAAGGAATACCACACTTGCTTGTACGGTCTGCTACCCTACGCAGGGGGCAAGGGGTAGCAGAAATGAGTTTTTTCTTCCTCATTGTATGACACAAGTTTTTACAGGCAAAATATTAGACTCTGATGCACATTTTTGAAGTCATGAAACTGCGAAAGTATAAAAACCAAGCCCGTCTGATTGACCTGGAATTTGAGAAATAACACTATTTTTATAAGAAATATGTATGTTTCACAAACTTTGCTAATAAATATTGAGAGCGCGCGGAATGAGCCGTGAACAAAACGGAATTATTGTAATATGAAAGAGTTATTACGTTTCACATTTGTACTGAATCGTCCGAGATGGGCTACATTGTTAGAAAGCTCGCATGAATTAAGATTGTGAAGCAACCATCTTTATAAAAGCTGAATTAAAATAATTGCGCCAAGTTGTTTTCTAATTTGCTAAACGGTACACTATATAGCTATAAACATGGCAGCCAGCAAGCTAGGCAGAAAACCCACTGGACAAGAAAGGCACATGTCCGCAATTCTAAGTGCAGCATCTTTGCTGCGCATGTCTGCCTTTATTTCCCTTTGTTTTTCCGCCTAGCTAGCGGGCTGCCCAGTTTATGATTATGTATTCTAGCGTCCGCATGAGGACGCTCGACATTTTTTTGTGATTGTGTCCAGGGACAAATGTTACAAGATAGAAAGTGCCTACAGGTGTGGCAATGCGCATAGACCAGCCCACTGCCTACAAAGAGTTAATAATGGACAACACGTTTTACTAACCATTTATAGGCAACTTCTTCACGAAGAGGAACTGCACACATTTACTGAAACAACATGCCACCGTGACAAACTGAAAGATAAATAAAATACTCCAACTTGCCCATTAAGCAAACTATAGCGAATTAACTAAGGGCACTACTCTAGAATTTATTCATATGCGCCCGTTGCGTAATAAGCACACTTTGTGTCGTAGCTTTTTTAGTGTGCTGTTTCCTCAATGTATGCTGTCTACGCCTACAATTGCGAAAGCCTATAATGAACATGCGGAAGGATAAAATAATATGCGCGCACCTAGCGTGAGTTGGCTGTGTAATTTTTTTTCTGGCTATGTGAACGGGATCGTTTGCTAAGCATCGATTTCGAGCTCACGAGTGCTCGAACGGAATGTGACGGAGAGCACATATGACACCGCGAGGTAGAAATTTTAACGAGACGCGCAAAAAGAAGCTAAGCGAAGGCCGGTGCCTCATCGAAGTATTTCGGCTGTTCACAATTAAGCAGCCACCGAGGAAGTGCACCGAATCATGCATATGGCATGTGAAACTGCGGCAAAAGTTTCTCTTTCTTCTTTTCGTCCAATAAAGCACCGTGCTGAAAGAACAGAAGGTGTGGGTACTCGCTTCAATTGATGGAAGTAAAACCACTGCTGGAAAAACGCTTTTTCAAGCGCGCACGCGCAAAAACTGTCTGTAATGTTTGAATAGTGACTGCATTGCTTATTCATTTGAAGGATGGTAAGTTGCTACAAACCTGTAGGTGACTTCTAAGAGGAAACTGTATGGGGGCGGCAGTTTGGGTTCTGTATAGCGGGAGGTGGCATTTTGGGCAGCGCGTAGGTAGAGACATATATTTAAATGATAAATTGTTATGTGCTTCGTGTGTATTTCTTGAAAGGTCTACATCCAATTTGTATTTGAGAATAGAGCCCACTTCTTAAACTATCAATTCCTCAGTACCTTCTATAAACCAGGTGGGCATGCCCAATTCGTTTTTCAGTACTCTTAATTAGCACCGTGTTATTGATAAAGGAATCGGGTGCGCTACTTTGTCAACCACCGCTCCCTTCCCTTCAATGCCTTCAATGCCGTCTGGCGCAGTGGCATTATTCCTGCTGACTGGAAAGAGGCGATCGTCGTCCGTATTCTCAAGCGCGGCAAAGCTGCCACGAGCGTCAGCTCCTATCGCCCAGTGTCGCTTACTTCGGTAGCCGGCAAAACTCTGGAGGCCATGGCTTTGCGCCGCCTTGAGTGGATTGCCTCCGCCCTCGACGCTTTCGCCCCTGAACAGAGCGGTTTCCGGCGACTGCGCTCAGCAGCTGACTCGCTCGCGGACGTCGTAGCTACGCTCGAGCACGCAGCAAGTCGCCAAGAAGCCGGATATCTCGTGCTGCTCGATGTGCAACGCGCATTTGATGGTCTCCCTCACACCACCATCATTCAAGCCCTCCGTGAGCTACGTGTCACCGGCCGCCTCTTTGACTACATCGCGGCCTTCCTCAGTGACCGCACGCTCAGAGTGCGAGTTGGTGACACGCTCAGTGCCCCTCGCAGCGTGACCTCCGGGGTTCCCCAGGGCAGCGTGATCAGCCCATTTCTTTTTAACTTGGCTCTGGCAAGACTACCTGACTACATCCCCAAGATGACTGCCCACGAAGTCCACGTGGCGATCTACGCCGATGACATTGCACTGTTCGCGTGCGGGCCTACGTCCCTCGGCTTCCAAGTGCGAGAATCCCTGCAGTCGGCGATCAATGCCGTCGATGAATATCTCGCCAGCATAGGGCTCCAGCTCTCGGCGTCGAAAACTGAGGCGTTGTTGGTACACCCCCGTGCCCGTGCGCGCTTCGAAATGCCTTGTCTCACGCTGCGCGGAAGCCCCCTCCCGTGGCAGAGAAAAGTGCGCTATCTCGGACTTGACATCGACTACCGGGTCAACTTTAACGCCGCCGTCTCCCAGATCTGCAAGAATTCTAAGAAGGTGGCTGGCGCCGCACGCTCCCTGCTCGCCCGTGGTCGTGGCTGTACACCGCAACTTGCGCTTCGAGTTTACAACTCTGTCGCAACAACGGGAGCACTCTATGCGCTTCCCCTCACGAACGCCAGAGCCACCAACTGGAACGCCATCGACATGGAGCACCGCACCGTAATTCGCCAACTTTACGGGCTTCCTCGCAACTCGCAAGTAGGAGCAACTCTCGCCGAAGCGGGAGACTGGCCGCCCTCACTTCGCGCACGGAAGCAAGCGATGAACCACATCGAGCGCCTTCAACGTTCGCCACAGGGACAACGCCTCGTTTGTCGCCTCCACACCCTCGAGGGCTCGGGCATGGGCCAGCGTGCCACCGAGTTCAGCGCACTCGTCGCGTCGACGCCGCAACTCCTACCACTGCCGGTATCGCCGCACGCCTCCGCGCTACTCGATGTAAACACCACGGTGCCAGGCGTCAAGTCCAAGCGTCAAACAGCTGTTTGTGCTATGCAGCAGGAAACGGCCGCACTGCTACACGAGCGCCTAGGGGGCCGGCTGCTCGTTTACACCGACGGCTCCGTGGCGAGTGATGGTTCTGGTGCTGCAGCGTGCACGGCGCCGGAAATTTGCGCTACACGGCAGTGCCGCCTTCGTGCTGTGTGGTCGTCGACGGTGGCCGAGCTTGCTGCGATCGACCTAGCAGCTGATCTCCTGCTTCAACAGCGCAGTGTTGTTTCTGCCGCGATCCTTTCGGACTCGCGCGCGGCACTGTGTATGCTGGCGAAGGATTTCCTTGGACCTCCATTGGTGCAGCGCGTCGGCTCAAAGCTCCGCCATCTCGTCAGCCAGGGCTGCGATTTGGCGTTGCAATGGGTTCCAGCGCACATCGGCCTGCAAGGGAATCAAGCCGCGGACGCTCTCGCAAAGCAGGCTCACTCCCTGCGCTTCCCCCTCGCTACCTCGGTCAGCGGCTTCGACGTGGCCAAAGCAACCATTCTGCGAACTCTCCGTGCGCAGCACCCGGACCAGCGCGTCGCCCCGGGTGCGTCACTTCGGCTCCTCCCCCGCGTGGGCTTCTCCCGGGCGGACCGCTCTTTCCTGCTTCGCCTGCGCGTCGGCTGCTACAGGACGGCTGCTAGAACGCACAGGCTGCAGGGAATTGGCGACCCCGCGTGCAGCAACTGCGCCGATACGGAGACGCTCGACCACTTGCTACTTCGCTGCCCTGCCTTCGATGTGGAGCGCACGGACTTGTGTACAGTCTATCGACGACTGGGACTGACTTACGATACGGCGACCGCGCTGCTATTCCCTGCAGCCCACTCGTCCATCGTGAAGCACGCTCTCTCGGCACTGCTAGACTACTGCAATGCGGCGCACTTGAGAGCGCGGCTGTGAGCCCCGCACTCACATTCTTTTTTTCCCCCTTCCCACGTTCGTCCAGTCTTTCTCTCCTTCATCCTTTTCTTCCCATTCCCCCTTCCCCGTGCAGTGCTGTTGAGGTGTCCTCCTGTGAGAGACAGTTACGGCGCTGCACTCATCTCTTCCGTTTCCTTTCCAAAAATCACTTCACACACACACACACATTACTGCAACGTTTGATTTCTCCAATATTTCTCCCCTTACGCCATACTTTTTCTTCTTGTTGTTCTGTTTCCTAGTCGATGGCGTTTATTTTGTATGTTTGGAATAGTCGGTGCTTAGTTTGCCTCATCATTTCATAATCAGCAACAAACTGCGTACTGGGTCAGACAATCTGCACGCGAGCACCTCGCAGCGCAGCATTTAAGCCAATCGTGACTGTAAAACGAGCTTTACTCGGAACGGGTGCCGCTTACGTTGCATGCACCGACACATACACTTTCGCGAAACGATACTAAACATCCATTCCGGATAATTTCTGAGTACTGCATTTGCATATACCTGGAGGCGAGCAAGGCGAGCTAGTGTTCTTTTTTTATTTTTGTTCATTTATTGATGCCCCACCACTCACAGCCGCTGTTATCTTTATGCGGCCATTGTTTTGTGCGATTATTCAAAAATAAAAGGCTTCGTGCATCATTCTCTCTAAATTGAAAAGGCTTGAAATGCACCTTTCGGGTGCTGTAATAAATTACCCGAGAACGTCACTCCGATACGTCTGTTGAGCCTCGACTAACCTATTCTGTAGTTCTCGTATGTACTGGACGGATGCTAAGCTCTTTCACTATGCCAACCGAACAAGAAACAAACTGCTCACTCTTCAATAAATTCTGATAAGGTAACGAACTGCCTGAATAACATCCATGCATGCAAGTAAACGTTAAGCAACTATAAAGCGGACAACCTGTTACGTCTTTGTGATAGGTGCATTTTAAGGGAGCTCACTCTATGCTGATGGTGTGTTGGTGGAAAGGAAGTATTGTCAAATGATGTTGAAAATGAACACCGCAGACGCACGTCATGTGCGAGGCGCGTGTGAAGTCTGGCTCCTCTCTCACGTTTCTTTTCCGGATAAGCTGCACCATCTAGTGGCACCACCACGAAGTCTGCGTTTAGCTCGTGTGTGAAATACATATTCACAGAAGATTGCTGGATGATATCAAGCAGGCCCAACATCTGAGAAATTTCAGTTTTTTTGTGATTCAAGAACAGCGTATACTTGGTGAGAAGATGGCGTCAAAGAGGTTCAGTGAACATCTCAGTGCTCAAGCAGTACCCAGTGCCACAGTGAACAGCCCACTACCCAGTGCCACAACCTAGTGACCCTAGTTGCTCCTATATGGTATACAGTGTTGGTTTTGGACCCTTTGAGAACTTTAACCCTCTGAGAATTTTAAGAATGGGAAAACGGAGCAATTGCCGTCTTTATGGATTCTCGATTAAAATTACAAAAAATTGTCTTGTTCTTCACAATAGCACACAAAGAATAATTACAAAGGTATACGTTTACATGCGTCTGTATCTTTATGGCTTTTGTTTTTGACTGTGACTGTTGCGTAGTCCTGTACAACTACTTTAGAACATGAACGAAAACCTGCCTTATTCTATCGAACGACTGTCCGGTAGCTCAGATGCTTCGATTTTCAGTTCATTTCCTTGCTGTAAACATTACTGTCCTATATAATGCTGAACGATGTACTAGTTGATTTCACGTAAGTCTTATTAGATCCGTGCAGGCGTGTGCATGTGACATTTTTGTGCGCATAATTTCGCAAGTCATTACTATTGCACCCTCCAGCTAAAAGAGTTGTGCGTAAAGTTACTACAAGAAGTGTGAGGACCCTGTACTATTCTTGCGCTTTCAATACATTAAGCTGATTTTATTCTCTATACAATCAGATATTTGTAAAATGAAGGGTGCATTCGTGCCTGTTCGAATGCAATAGAGAGAGAGAGAGAGAGAAGGGAAGACGGCAAGGCAGGGAGGTTAACCAGACTGAGTCCAGTTTGCTACCCTACACGTGGGGAGGGGAATGGGGAGTGAAAGAGAGAGAGAGCGAACTTAAAACTTACTGTAGCTTTCAGTAAAAATTTTTGTTGGGCACAAATGTCAAAGCATGCTTAGAACTGAAAGATTGAAATAAATATTCTTTTTACAGTTTATGATATACATATTTTCAATACAACAATCAAGGGACAAACCGTTACTCGTTACAATCTTCTTTCACTTACTTTGAATGTATAAGCAGCATAGTATCTTAATCACCAGTACTTATCACTGGTACAGTTAGCGAATAAAAAAAACGTGCTATCAGGCAAGGAAGGCGCGCCTAGAGATAGACTATAGGTGCAGACAGGACAAAATAGACAGAGCAGTACGACCATGTTCGATTGAATATCCCACAGGAGCGTGAACGTATTGGATATAGGACTTGACAAGACTGCAGTGAGATGAGGATGTTAGTTCAGTTTCGATTCGGCGTAATTTATGAGTACTGTTTAGCAGTTCAGGATGAAACAGTGTGTAGGAGAAGTAAGAGAAAGAAACAGAAACTGGCCGTGTTGATATTGCGATAGAAGCACATAAAATACATAAAAAAGGAGAGGTGGCTGTGAATGCCAGCTGAGGTAGGGAGAAAGGCCAAAGGTTGCAGTAGAGGAAGAAAACAGCGCGCTAGTAACAAGCCAGGGGTGGAAGTGCAGCAGCAGTGATAGTGACTAAAGGGTGACCGGGATGGACCGGCCTCGCTCCACACAAACAGCTTGATTGGGTTAGGCTGCGGTGCCCTGGAACCATCTGCAAAGAATGCCGACCCAATGGCTATGGTGTCGGCATAATAGCGGCTTAGTCCGCCTCGCTCCCTTTCTCTTTTCTGTTTTCCATCTCCCTATATTGCAGCGCTCTGCCCGACAGACTCAACAGCAGCAGCGCTGCCCAGTGAGCAGACACGAAGGCATTGACCGGAAGCCATCCAAAGATGCCACACAAGAGGTTCAGTTTCACGGGGTAGGAGATATTGTTGAAGCTAGCAGTAGTGGCAGCTCGCGGTATTGCCGCCTTAGAAGAAGACTCAAACGAGAGCGGCGAATTCGAACTGTTAGCTTTTGCTTTCTCTCTCCCTCCACTTGCTTATCAATTTCAAATATGTGGAAGGTTCTGCACGGACCCAAAGGAATTAGCACTATCAAATTACAACTTTGTCCGTTCATCGCACTTATAAAACATCGTCTGCTACACACTTATTTTTTGATATCTAATGATAGGACTTGGTTTTAAATTGGTTTTTCGTCAAATCCTCACGTGGACAGAGGCACTAGGGAAGATAAATATTCTTGAAGAGGTTTGAATGATTGCTGGGTAGCGTAGTAATAGCATTTCCTACCACCATTAACACAGTGATAAATGTTTTGGCTCGACACCTGATACATGTTTTTCTGCCACTATTATTGAGTAACTTCGAAGACGGTGGCCCATATGCGTACACTGTGTCTCTATTCGTCCGCCAAGGGTTTTCTCTGATCTCTTCGGCTTTTTATATTATGATTATTTGCATGTGGAGACAAAAACCGCATTAGATAGGTTAATGAGTCACAACAAAAAGTGTCACTGAGTTTGAGAATTTAAGACTGCGCCGCAAGCCCGTAGAAATGGCAGACTCAAGCCTTCTTATTGTCGCAGGGCACTTTAATGCCCCGCTTCGTGTCTGGGGTTATAAATATGATACCAATAAGGGTAAGCATCTCTGGCAGAATGTCATGGATCTGGACCTGACGCTGATCACTGACCCTAACTTTCCAACCCGAATCGGGACATCCACGTGTAGAGACTCTACCCGTGATCTCATCTTCGTCAAGAACGTGACTGAGGCCAAATGGAATGACTTGGCGGAGAACCTTGGTAGTGACCACTATATTTGTGAGGCCCAGCTTCCTATCGTGGGTAAAAACAGCACGAATTCTCGTACACCGTCTGGGATAAATTCGGCAAGCTTCGGCAGGAGGGGCCTCCCTCAGATTCGCGACCTATCATAGAGCAATGGATGGTTCAGGTCCAAGAGGACGTTCGGCGTGCAACCCCTAACCTCTGCACCGACCTTCTTGTTGAGAGAGAGAGAGAGAGAGAGAGAGCAAATGATAAGGAAAGGTAGGGAGGTTAACTAGGACTGAGCCCGGTTGGCTACCCTACACTGGGGAAAGGGAAAAGGGGACGGAAAGATTAAAAGAAGAAGAGAAAGTCCACCGGGGATATCGTTCAGTCACTCAGTCTGGATCATAGTCGCTGACTCAATCCAGTAGCCTTCAAATATCGCAGCAGAGCTTTTGTGGCCTTTTGTAGCTGCGATATGCGAGGCCATGGTCCCAAGATCTTCTTCAAGGTGAACGGTGTTCTATCGAGCTGATTGAGAGCTGTGCAGAGGTCATGTCTTTCGTTTTGAAAAGATGGGCAGTAGCACAGTAGATGTTCTATAGTTTCCTCGGCACCGCAGGCATTGCAGTCGGCGCTATCAGTCATTCCAATCAAAAACGTATATGCATTGGTGAATGCGACGCCCAAGCGTAAGCGGCACAGCATTGTTTCTTCATTTCGCAGAAGTCCTGGTAACAGCCGCAGTTGCATAGAGGGGTCGAGGGAATGCAATCGTTCTTGGGTGAATTCAGGTGTGTGCCACTTCTGTAATGTCATACGGTGCGCTACCTTGCTTAGGTGTTGGGCTGCGTCGGTCCGCGATAAAGGTACAGAAACAAGGGTTGCTGCTTCGTGCGCTTTCCTGGCAGCTTCGTCAGTGAGGTCGTTGCCGGAGATACCGCAATGGCTAGGCAGCCACTGAAACACGACGTCGTGTCCTTTCGCTATCATATGATGGTGCACTTCTCGTATCTCCGACACTAGTTGTTCACACGACCCGCGACGAAGAGATGACAGAAGACATTGTAAGGCCGCCTTCGAGTCGCAGAATATTGCCCACCGATTAGCGGGTTGGTTGTTAATGTAATCAACGGCACCTCGGAGGGCAACAAGCTCCGATCCGGTCGATGTTGTCAGGTGAGAAATCTTGTATTGGACGCTAATTGATCGTGATGGTATAACCACTGCGCCGGTGGAGCTGGTCTGAGTGGAAGAGCCATCCGTATATATGTGGACTCGGTCAAAGTAGAAAGTGTTCAAACAATCCAGAGCTGCTTGCTTCAGGGCAAAGGTAGGCAGGGCGGTCTTCTTTCTTATACCTGGAACCGTGAGACGCACTCGAGGTTGTTCTAAACACCACAAAGCTGAGGTTGAACGTGCTGAGGGTGTGAAGCCCGATGGTAGACAGGCACGATGGATGCTGACCTCGTTGGAGAAGGACGCCTGTGGTCGTCGTTCTGGCAGGCAGGCAAGAGAGCTTGACTGCATGCGTGAAACATGACGAACATGGGCCCTAAGCGTGTCGATGCTAATGTAAGTCGTGATCGGATGGTCTCGAGCCATTATAATGGTTCCTGCTGTTGAGGCGCTCCGCGGAAGTCCTAGGCAAACACGTAGTGCCTGTGCTTGCACGCTCTGTAGTTCTCGAAGATTTGACTTGCATGTTTTAGCAAGCACGGGAGAACTATAACGTAGCAATCCGATAAAAAGTGCTCGATATAACTGCAGCATGGAGCCCACTGACGATCCCCATGTTTTCCCGGCGATAAACCTGAAGACATGAACAATAGATGTGAGCTTCTTCTTCAAGTGGGCAACATGAGGGCTCCAAGAGAGGTCCCGGTCCACAATGACACCCAAAAACCGATGATTTTTCTTGTAGGAGATAGGCTGGCCATTAATGCATACTGGATAACGAGACATTGGTTTTCGTGTAAAAGCGACTAACGCACATTTTTCTGTTGAGATGGTAAGGCCTTGTGTGTGAAGATAGTGAGATGCCTGTGTTGCTGCTTTCTGCAGCCTTGCGCGAACCTGCAGACGAGTGACCGCTGACGACCAGATGCAGATATCGTCGGCGTAGATTGAGACACTCACTGTTTCCGGTAGGGATTCGGCCAGCCCAAGAAGCGCGAGGTTGAAAAGAATAGGGCTTAGAACCCCACCTTGGGGAACTCCTCGGCATATGTAGTGGTCGGTAGTCGGACCATCTTCCGTACGTACGAACAAGCACCTTTGTGTCAAGTAGTTTCTGATCCATCGATATACTCGCCCTCCTAGTTCAAGTGTCAAAAGTGCGTCTAGAATGGGTTGATGGGAAACGTTGTCGTAAGCGCCTTTCACGTCCAGAAAGAGCGCTACTGGTAATCGTTTCCAAGATTTTTGCTGTTCTACAGATGACACTAAGTCGATGACACTGTCAATCGATGAACGGCCTCGTCGAAATCCCGCCATAGAATCAGGGTAAATCTTGTGGTGTTCTAGGTACCATTCGAGACGCATGAGGATCATGCGTTCCATGAGTTTCCCGACGCAGCTGGCAAGTGCTATAGGCCGATACGATGCCAGTTCGAGCGGCGACTTTCCTGCTTTTAGTAGCGGTACCAGGCGGCTGCGTTTCCACTCCTGTGGGACGACACCATCTTGCCATGAACTATTGAAAAGACAGAGGAGCTCTCTTCGTGCTTCTCGGCCTAGGTGGCGCAAAGCAGTATATGTTATGCCATCGGGCCCTGGTGAAGACGAACACCTACAGAGCGCCATAGCAGCTTCTAACTCTTCCATGGAGAATGGAGCCTCCATACTGGTATCTCGTGGACCGGGGACGTCGCTTAAAGCCATGTCAGGGACTAAAACTGTGCCGCCGGCGATTAGGGCGCAAAATTCCTCTGCAACGTCTATCTCACGGCGGGTTTGATAGAGAGCAAGGGCGTTAAAAGGGTGTCGTTGTTGGGGTCTTGACCAAAGACCTCTTAGGGTACGCCACACACAGGACAATGGCTTGCGGGGGTCCAGTGACTCGCAAAAGCATTTCCATCTTTGGACCGCTAGCTTATCCATTCGGCGTTTTATCTTCTTTTGCATGCGCCGAGCTTCTCTGAGGTCAAGAATTGACTTTGTGCGCCTGTACCTCCTTTCAGCACGGCGACGTATTGTACGAAGCCTTTCCAATTCAATGTCATTCTCTGTACGCTTTTTCGAATGTGTGAAGCAACGCGTGCAATCTTGCATTGCGTCTGCAATGATGTCTTCTAATCTGCGTGCGGTATGTTTCTTGCAGGTGTCTTCTACTCGATCTCGAAAGACTGACCAATCAATTTGGCGAGATACATCCGGTAATGCGGCGTCTAGACCATTGATTCTCACATAGGTCGGAATATGATCACTTCCATGGGTTTCAATATCAGTGAACCACTGCACGCTCGAAGTCAGGCAACGTGACACCAAAGTCAAGTCAAGGCAGCTACTGTACGTCGTTCCTCGCAGAAATGTCGGACTTCCGTCATTTAGAAGACACAGGTTGTGGCCTGATGCAAAGGATACGAGTGACCTGCCCCTCGAATTTATGATGGAGCTTCCCCATATATGGTGGTGAGCGTTGAAGTCCCCAGTTATTATCCAAGGACCGGGAGTAGTAGCCATAATATCTTCTAGTCTTTTGCTGTCAAACTGACTTGTTGGAGATAGGTAGACTCCAATAATAGTAAAAGACAGCCTCTTCTTTTTCACACGAACACAGACGTATTGGTTACCGTCGTGTGGCGCTACGGGTTGCGAAAAATACGTTAGGTCCTTGCGAATGTAAACCAGAACCTTACTACTACGGACACACGTTGTTGAAACAAAAGGTTCATATCCTGACAGTCTTATGTAGGCTGATAAGTTCGGTTCACAGATCACAAGTATAGGAAAGTGGTAGTCAAACACGAACTGTCGAAAGTCTGAAATACGTGACCTTAGGCCTCTCGCATTCCATTGGAATATGGAGGCACTTCTGACATCATCCCGGAACGATCGCTGTTGCTGTCGATGAGCCATGGTTCTGCTGTAGAAGTTCTCAAGCACTGGACTTCTGAAGGCTCGCTAGAACCGGATTGATGGCATCCAGCACTTGCAACGCACTTCGAGCTGTTGGTGTCTGTATCTTGTCCAGAAGAACACGAATAGCACTCACCAGAGAGCTGATCATGACAACAATGCCTTGATCTTGGTCCGTCAGTTTATCAGGAACAGTCGAAGTGCCCCTTGCTGTAGAAGTCTGATTTCGCTCAGTAGGAGCGTGTAGCCTCGGAAGTGCAGGCCACGCGTCAGTAGCAGGGCTGTTCGTTGCATCTTCTTCCTTTGATCTGACTGCGTTTGGCCTGGGCGGAAGAGTGGGCGGTAGTGTACGTGGCTGGCGCTCTGCAGAGGCTTTTGAGGTTCGTGATCGCCGTCGGCGACGCGATCGTCGCCGCCTAATGGATATTGCTGCTTCTCGGTGAGATGAGTGGTCTCTAACCATTTTCCTCAATATTGCCATTTCCTTGCGAATTAAAGGGCATTCCTTCGAGGAGGCATCGTGAGGGCCGCTGCAGTTTGTGCACTTCAGCACACTGGCTTCGCACTTGTTAGTGGTGTGGGGCCCAGTGCAGCGAGAACAGACGGTAGTGTTCTTGCACACACTACTCACATGCCCAAACTTCATGCACTTCCAACACTGCAGCGGTTTTGGTATGAAGGGGCGAACTGCGTGTCGGAAGTGGCCCACTTTGACATGCGATGGTAGCGATTCGCCTTTAAATATGATTTTGACACACCGTGACGTGCCGAGACGAAACGCGTTTGTAATGATGGTGCTTTCTGTAGCTGGCTTGATTAAGATCGACAGATCGGAGTCGACAATGGTTCCATCAACATCGTAAATTACGCCACTACTGGTTTGTTTGCCCAGCGGAATATGAGGGCGGACTTTCATCCCGTCAAGTTCCGTGACATTGCGCAAAGAATCCAACGCGGCTGCGTGTTCTACGTCGATCGCTAGGACGTTCTTACGGGTATTCACTCTGATGTCTTTGATTTCATTCGGAACCAGTGCCTCTAGATGTGAAGACACGGCTTGCCTGTTGAGGCGTCTCAGGTTGTCAGTAGCGAGAACTGGCGCGAACAGGATGGTGAGCTCCTCGGTATTCCGCGAAGATCTCACGGTGGACTCACTCGAATTCGAGGATGCGCTGAGAAACCTTCGTTTGGCTTTACGACTCCGCACCAGCTCGAACGCTTCGTCACAAGAATCTTCACCACTGACATAGTACTGCATGGTGTCGTCGCTGTCAGTGTCGCTCTCGGTGCCATTGCGCTTCCTGGAGGCAGCCGCCGCGGGCACTGCCGACTCCGGCGGACGCGCGTGAGACTCCATCTCCATCGCAGTTAAGGAGGAGATAGCAGTTCACTGTCAAAGTCTAAAAAATCCACAAAATAAGTAGAGCTGGAAGCCTCGGTGTTCTGCCTGGACAGCAGGTTAGCAGGTCAAATAGTCCTTTCTCAACAGATGGAAGTGTCAACGACTTAATCGTATGCTACGCAAAAAGATATCTGAGATTAACAAAGACATTCAGGAGCATTGTGTAATCCTCTCTGCAGTGGGACGAGGTTTGCAATTCAATAGACGGCCAAATGCGCAATGGTAAAACTTGGAGCTTGCTTAAGCTTCTGCTTAAGCAGACTAATACTAAGTCTAATCAGAGGCATGTCATTGGTAGAACCATATATGAGGCCGCACGAAGGAGCTCTGAGGATGAATTAATCCGCACGCTTGCTAACAAATATCTCCCAGTCGGCTCAGGGCGGTCTCCTGTACATCTCGATTACCAGGGCCAGGTCCATCCCTACCTGGATGCGGAGTTTGGCGTTGAGTAGATTCGTAGGGTTCCACATGGACTCAATGGTATATCCGCAACAGGGCCGGAGGGCATCTGCAACAAGGCGTTGAGAAATCTGGATGACAAATCAATCGCATGCCTCACAGAGGACATTAATGAAATTTGGAGGAATGGAACCGTCCCATTACCTTGGAAGACTGCTCAGTACTCATCACCAAACCTGGCAAAATACCTAGCGTTGACAACTTAAGGCCCATCTCGCTTACATCCTGTGTGGGTAAGATAGCGGAGCACGTGGTCCTGAATCGACCCTCCCAGTTCCTGGAGAATATCGACATTTACCCCCATAGTATGACAGGATTCAGACCAGGCCTATCCACGCAGGATACCATGAAGCTGATTAAGCATCAAATCATAAACAACGACTCTAGCGACATTCGGGTCGTTTTGGGACTTAATCTTGAGAAGACCTTCGACAGCGTTATACATTCGCATATCCTAGCCTCGATATCTCGGCTCAATCTGGGTGAGAGATTTGACAACTATGTTAGATCGTTCCTCTCGGATAGGAAGGCTAGCCTCCAGGTGGCCGATCTCGAATCAAAACTGCTGGAACTTGGCGAGAGGGGCACCCCACAGGGGTCAGTCATATTCACTTGTTTATTCAATATAGCCATCGTCAACCTAAGCAGAAAGCTTCTCGAGATTGAAGCATCAAACAAACTATGTATGCTGACGATATAACTATATGGCGCACAGGAGGCAATGACGATTAGGTTGAGGGAGCCTTACAGGAGGCCATAGACACTATAGTAACCTATTTCGAACCCACCGGTCTCGGATGCTCCCCCTTGAAGTCGGAACTCTTGCTGTATAGTCCCAAGAAACGCGGTCCAATGCCAAAGGGGTGGACATCGTTAGAAGACAGAGACATTAGCTTATATACAAGAAATGGTTGCCGTATACGCAGAGCCAATTCAATCAAGGTCTTGGGCATGATTGTTCAGTCAGGGGGTACAAATGGCAAGACTATGCGCAAGCTAATTGCTAAAACTGAAAGTGGTGTTTGTTTAGTTCGAGGGTATCAAATCGGCATCATGAACTCAAGGAGGATAACCTTATTCGACTAATGCATGCCTTCGTTCTGTACCACTTTAGATACATGGTAGCCACGCATCGATGGAAACGAGTAGAGCGGGATTAATTGAATGCACAGCTTAGGAAGATTACTAAGTGGTTTCTCGGGTTACTCGTATACACTTGTGCAGAGCGCTTAATGCAGATTGGCATTCATAATACTCTTGAAGAGATTGCAGAGACCCTGGATCGCGCACAGCTAAGTCACCTCACTACAACGAAGGCAGGGACATCCATTTTGCAGCAACTCTGATATCACCACGATAGAGTAGCGGAGGAGTTCTATGACGTTCCTCCGTCGATTTGTGAGAACATTACGGTTGCGCCAATACCTAGGAACGTGCACCCCGATCATAATCGCGGTACAAGGAGGGCAAGGGCGGCCAACCTCCTTAGGCAAATACACAGTGATCAGCGACAGGTCAGCTTTGTAGATGCTGCTTCTTTAAGGGACGTCGGGCGTTCACCATCGTCACTGTCGATGGTCGGCAAGGAATCACCAATGTTGTCTCGGTTCGGACGAGGGACTCCGATATAGCTGAACAAATGGCTATTGCACTAGCCCTGCTGGATAGCTCACGGGATGTCATCTATAGTGATTCAAGATCTGCAGTCACAGCATTTGAAAAAGGCACCGTTTCAAAACAGGCCCTCAGACTTCTTGAGGTCAAGGCAATCACGCACCACTTCATTTATTGGTTGCCCGCACATCAGGGTCAGATAAAGGGTGCTCCTCCCAACCTCAAGATGTCGGCTCACGGGGCTGCGTGTAAACTTCCCCACTGCGTTACCTTCGACCACTCGGAAGCCGACTCTCCAGAGAACAGGGACACGCCCTCCACCTACAACGAAATAACTAAGCACTACTATCTCAGTCATAGAACTTACTTTGTTCCAAATCCCCGGCTCAATAGAGCTCAAGCATTTACGCTCCGTCTGCTACAAATGAATACCTATCCCAATCGGTCGCTCTTACATAAAATCTATCCGGATACTTACACCCATGCTACCTGCCACGATTGTGAAGCCACGTTAAACCACATGCTCTGGCGGTGTGCCCGGTCGCGCTCTATCATCGCTAACAGCTCAGCCAGATGGGAGGCGGTTCTCCACAGCCCTCTTCTGGCTGAGCAACTCTGGGCTGTCCAGCAGGCCCACGATGCGGCCGAGAGACTCGGCCTTCCGGTTCCCACGTGGGAGCAGCCCGCTTCGTAAAGACTCATGATCTGCAGGACTTCGTTAAAGTTTTACCATACAATGCCATACTGAGTTTGGCACAGAATATGAAAAATTATTATGCGAGTATCTTCCAAATGCATTTAGTAGGATTTAATATATTTACTTATTTTATTTATTTTTTTTATTTGTACATGCTGCAGCCCCAAAAGAGGGCTATTCGAGGGGTAGATTATAATAGTGATGAACAAAAAATAAAGCAACATTAGCAATGACTATTGGAACATTGGCAATCTTAAATATTAGTACAACAGTCAAAGCACTAGAAGTTCGTTTTCTTCAATAATAGAAACGGCGAAAAAGTGAAATGCATACGCATAAAGCATAAACATACTTTAAGCAGTTACATACCTTGGTTTTCATATAGAGCACTTTCGAATTCGCCTATCGGGAGTGAAAGAAGGAAGTCAGGTAGAGAATTGCACACTTCTATAGTACGGGGAAAGAAGCTACACTTGAGTGTACTTATGCGGGAACAGAAAGGGATGAGATCAAGCCCGAGAAAATTACGCGTGGCAGTTACGCATGGAAGAAGGCCTGGCGAATAATAAGCAAGCTGTGTTCGAAGTATGATAGGACCTGTTAACTATGTTGTACAAAAATTTTTAGATTCTACATCACGACGTACGAAAAGTAATGTCAGGTTCAGCCCATGGAGGGCAAATGTGGGTGACAAACTAATGCTCACGTTGAAAATATATAGGCCCATTAGCTTACTCCCTGTATTGTATAAAGTATTTACTAAAATAATCTCCAATAGAATAAGGGCATCACTGGACTTTAGTCAACCAAGGGAACAGGCTGGCTTACTCTACAAGGGATACTCTACGACGGATAACATCCATGTCATTAATCAGGTTATCGAGAAATCCGTAGAGTACAATAAGCCTCTGTATATGGCTTTCATATATTAAGAAAAAGCATTTGATTCATTAGAGATACCAGCAGTCATAAAGGCATTGCGTAATCAAGGAGTACAGACCACTGACGTAAATACCCTGAAAAATATCTACACATTCTACAGCCACCTTAATTCTGCATAAGAAGAGAAGGAAGATACCTATAAAGAAAAGGGTCCGACAAGGAGACACAATCTCTCCAATGCTATTCAATGCGTGCTTGGAAGAAGTATTCAAGCTATTAAACTGGGAAGGTTTAAAACTAAGGATCGACGGCAATAGCAACCTTCGTTTTGCCGATCACATTGTTCTATTCAGCAACGCTGCGGACGAGTTACAACAAATGATTGAGGACCATAACAGGGAGAGTGTAAGAGTGGGGTTGAAGATTAATATGCAGTAGGCAAAGATAATGATAAATAACCGGGCAAGGTAACAAGAGTTCAAGATCGCAAGTCAGCTTCTAGAGTTTGTGAAAGAATACGTTTACCTAGGTCAACTAATCACAGAAGAATAAAAATGAGTTGGATCGCATACGGCAGACATCGTGAGCTCCTGACTGGGAACATACCGTTATCATTGAAGAGGAAAGTATACAATCAGTGCATTTTACCGGTGCTGACATATGGGGCAGAGACTTGGATACTGATAAAGAAACTTGAGAACAACTTAAGGACCGCGCAAACGGCGATGGAACGAAGAATGTTAGGCATAACTTTAAGAGACAGAAAGAGAGCGGTTTGGATCAGAGAGCAAACGGGTATAGACGATATTCTAATTGACATTAAGAGAAAAAAATGGAGCTGGGCAGGTCATGTAATGCGCTGGTTACATAACTGTTGGACCATTAGGGTTACAGAATAGGTACCAAGAGAAGGGAAATGCAGTCGAGGACGGCAGAAGACTAGGTGGTGCGACGAAATTAGGAAATTTGCGGGTGCTAGTTCGAATCGGTTGGCACAGGACAGGGGTAATTGGAGATCGCAGGGCCTGCGATCTGTCACGGTCGCTGTCACGGTCTCCAACGTATGGAGACCGTGACAGATTGTGAATAAATGTTTTGCCAAGGTATCTATATTTACCAATATATACATACATTGCAGAACTCTGGTTAAATTTGGTTCATTCAAGGAAAATGTCGCAATGAACGTCGCCACTCTTCTTGCGAAGGAGAAAACAACCGCTTATTTTTACATTATTGTCCAATTTCCGTTTTCTACAACAAGCACTCAGAGGCAAAGAAAATCGTTCAGTTGCTTATGTTTAGTCCCAGAGTCAATCACATCGCATAAGACCTAATTGCCAGCATAAAGACGAATGCTGGAAGAAACATTTTGGTAGGTTATTGACATAAATTAAAAACAATAAAGGACCAAGGACTGATCCTTAAACCCCAGAGCCTACTTCAAGATTTGACGACCTTGGGGAACTGAATTCGACGTATTGGGACCGGTTAGAAAGAAAACAAGCAATCCAATCGACCGGACGGCAATTTTTAGTACATTTAATTTTTGCAAGAATGAAGCATTGAACCCAAAGCCTTAGAAAAATCAATAAATATAGCGTCAATACGTTTATCGAGATCTAAATGATAAGCAATGAAATGGATGAATTCGGGTGATTGCGTGATAGTGCTGAAGTCACGTCTAAAGCAATGCTCAACTTTAGTTAAAATATTGTATGATTCAAGAAAATTAATTATGTGTTTGTAAATGATACGTTCTAGAATTTGTACGATTGGAGAGGTTAAAAAATTGGACTGTAATTCGTTAGGTTTCTCTTGTCGCCCGCTTTATACGATGGTATTACTCTTGCAAGCTATTAGGAGGAAGGAACGGTACATGTTTCATGAGACTTATTGAACATAATTTCAGGATAGCGTGACGTCCATTATGAATAGCGAGGTAAAAACCAGTACGGAATATAATCAGAGCCACTAGATCTTTATTGTGTTTAAATTTAAAATAAACTTAAGGATGCCACTAATATCAACTACAATATGAAGATGCAATAAAATGAATAATTATCAAAAGCTGGGTGCATGTGAGAATCGATTGCATAGACAGAATGTAAATATTCATTGCATGCATCAGAGATGCGCGGAGGATCACTAACACCTTCATCGCTGATGGTAAGTGAACACGAAGAAGCAGTAACAGGCCTGACAGAATTCCAGAACTTCCAGAGATTATTCTTAACTAATCATGACAGCTCGACATGAAAGGACATCTGTGGGCAGGTTCATTTTCAGATGAAGTTCATATTTGGCACATGTGAATCTAGCAATGGCATGAGGGTCATTACTGTGTTTTGAACGTCTCAGTCGTCTAACATAGCGTGATAATTGTAAAATTTCTCTCGTCATCCAAGAAGTGGCACGAATTCATTTCTTTCTTTTTAATGGAACAAACCGATCAATGCACAGCTTTGTGATACTTTAAAATTCTTAGACGGCTGTGCTTCCGTCACAATGTTTAATGAGTGTGCAAAATTATTCGAAGCCTTTTGATAAAACTTGAAGAAGAAATGTGTCGTTAAAGCGATTTAGGTCGAAACAAGTTTGAATTTTGGCACTCAGTTTACAGACTGAACAACTGAGCAATATAAGAACTGCCTTGTGATCAGAATCTTCGTCAGTAATTTCATACTCGCAGTGCCTATCAAAAAGGTTTGAGCGAATAAATCCCAGTGGAATAAGTGCGTTTTGTCTTGTTGCGCCATCTACTTGTGTAAGTCCAAACGATAAAGAAAAGTTAATCATTTCGCTACCTAAGAAACCGCGATGTGAAAGTGAGGTGCAATGAATGTCCGCTGTATTAAAATCTCCCATTAGAATTAAACTAAATACGTGAAAAGCGTTCGTGTTGACATAATCAGCGAGAAAGAAAAGGCTATCAGGTGAGGAGGCAGGTGGATGATAAAAAAACCGAAACTATGATTTTTTTGCACAGGTACAGTTTACATTAAACAGACTCAGTCTGCTGGAAGAGAGAGAGAGAGAGAGAAACAACTTCATTTATTCGCCTGCAGAACGACACCATGACTAAATGGCACCGCGACGCGGGCCCTTACGTCTTCTGAGCGGGTAGTCTCTACTCAACTCCAGCGCGTGTTACTCCCGGGGTCGGTCGCCCTGAGGGACAACGTTCCGTCGTTTTCGCTCGGCCTTTGTCTTTCAAGAGCCGCCGAGACCTGCTGGACGGCCCAGGTTAGGACTTGGTGGTCGTAGTATTCCGCCGCAGCCGCGAATCGCGGGGGAATCGTTGTACATGTCGCAGCTTCGTCGGGGAACTTGGTGCAATCCCATAGGACGTGCGTCAGGGCGGCCCTCTTCGAAAACTTCAGATCAGAATTGAAAAAAAAAGGGGCGGGGGGGCGGCTGACTCCGCCTCTTTTGCTAATTTTGCAGTCTGGTCGGTCACCTATATAGCCGGGTGGAGTGATTTCAGAGTCATATATGTGTTCTTGAAGCCAGGTTTCAGTGACACCAATGAAATGAGGGAAATATGACACCTGGGAATGAAACAGAGGCAGCTTATTTACTAGACTCCTTGCAGGTAAATTCAAGTAAGGTTACAAGAGTCGCTGGTCAGTCAGTGTGAAGACGATGTAGCTGGAGGGGTGTTTCGTAAGCCTGCAATGAAACTGGAATTGTTTACTAGTGTTAGCAGCGAGACTTGCATCGTCGACTAGGACGTTTGCTGTGTTATTCCACCTATACTAGTCACTATTTACGAAAACATCATGATAACGTAACCTCACCACAGAACCATGGTCACTAAATGAAAAGGTTGCTGTCCATCTATTTCGAATCACGCGCACGTTAGCTGAGAAATCTTCAGTAACAGAAAATGTTGTTCTTTTAAGCTTTGAGGCAATTTTTATTACCTCTACCTCATTTCTGAAGTCCAATACTCGTAATATAACGGGGCGTGGTCGAATTTCATGTTTGGTGCCATTTCTGTAACAACGTTCAATTGGCGGGCATTGCATGTGTAGTTTTTGTGAAAATTTGGCGCACATTAGCCAAAAGCATGTTGTTTTCAACATCATTTTCATCAAGTTCGTGCAAAATTGTATTTTTGCACCTGGAAAGGTAGTCAAGGTAATCGTATTTTTTGATTAATTTTGAAACTGCCTCAGATAGAGAGGGTGCATCAGAACCAGACTGATCAAACGAGGCTCTTGGGTCAGCGGCGTTTTTTTCAAGGGCGGCCGCATGGGATTACAGTGCGTCGAAACCTTTCTTGACAGTTGCTGAAAACGCGTGATGTCAGCGATATCACGAGACACCATTTTCTATCCTCAGCATTCCGGAAATGTTTGAGTCGTGGGCGGTCTTATCAGGTTCAGATGAGCCCGAAGTATCATTTGAATTATTGGCGCTACGAGTCGCCTTTGTCCTATGTTGGCTGTGATTTCATTCTTAATCACGGATTTACGCGGTACAGTGGATGCATAAAATGAGCCATAGAGCTCTGTGTGCGAGAAAGCAGCAGCAAACAATGGTCCTCTGATCTAAAACAATGGGTTTGTTCACAGTAACGTACCTGAACGAAAAACAAGACGCGATTAAGCATCCTGTCAGCGGCACTGTCATCTTACCCACAGAAGAGGGAACCTGGGTCCACGACTTTTAAGCGTTGTCAATGACGTTATAGTCGAAGGGCATGCTCATATTGGGCCATCCGATGACGTCACATACAAATGTGAAGTATAACTACTATAGCACTTGCCAAAGCTGTCACATGGGGAGGTGACAGGGCAGTTGGGGCGCAGACCATCATACGCGGGCACAGGCTCTAGCTTCATTGCAGGGCTTGGCCAGCGGACGGATCCATTCCGAAGCATCGTGAGAAACCAGTGTTGAAGATTCCAGGTAGACAGCAAAGAAATTGCATAAAAAACAAGACTCAATTAAGCATCCTGTCGGCGCTGCATGCTGCCTACGGCAGAAGTGTGACTAAGAGGGCCATTATTGACCATTCCACCATTTTCTCGTCAGGCAATGATTCTTACATGCACTCAATAAATTATATTTCTTCTTCGCTAACCACAATGCTATAAAAACTTGGGAAACCTATGAATCCTATTATGCATGTTGCTTCTGGATTTTCATTTTCTATGCGTATACTAGAACTACATAATCCTTTTGTGCGTTTGCTTTACGTATAATGAAAGGTTGACTGTGGGCATCCGAGTTCATTTGAACTCTTTACGGCCAATCTAATACATTTTATGGTTTATATTATGTGGTTTAGTAAAGGAACTAATTTGATTTATTTTGTGGATGTTGTGGCACATCTAGCACCCTAGCTCCGTGTATGTTCATTCCTGCTTGGGTCTGCGCAATTGCAGTAATAAGAAATAAATCAATAAAGTAAATCGATAAAAACAAAATATTTTGACGTCGCCACATTGATGCAGGGAAACCATATGGGAAAAAATTTTTACAGCGCTGTTTTCTCATTCGTTATCTATTTTTCTCTCCCCCTTTGAGCCTGTGCGCTCAATACATCGAGAGTTTCGGTAGAGCGATGAGTCAGCACAGCCGTTGCTTTCTTCAATTGGAGCACTTCCTCAGGCGGTAAATCTTTTGGTGTACTAAAAGAGACACGTTCATGGTTCTCGGAGTGTGATGCCAAAGGATTAAGTAAGTGCGAGCAAAGGAGCCCAGTTTCGTGCGTGCTCCCATCTTTCACCAATATCAGGCGAAAAAGGCATGGTTCTGTAGAAACAGCGCAAAACGCTTCACGCATGATAAGCGAGGGGAAGTACTGGAGGACGAACGGTAATTCCGAGAAAGCTCTTGTCTATAGGCACCGCCAACGTAAGATTTCTGTGTGTGTGTGGAGGGGGGAGGGCAAGGACCACTTGGAGCAGGGAGCAGTCTGCGGTGTGGGGCGCCACATATCAGCAGAGTACTTGCTGATTTGCTGTTTACAGAAAGGCTTTCGGAAAGCGCCCCCGCGGGGAGTTAGTGGATTAAGCGAAGGATTACAGCTCAGCAGTAGCAAGGGCCGCGGGCAGTTGCGGTTAAGAGGAAAGTGAATGGGGGGGGGGGGTGCATTAAAGAAAAGACAGTCAAATAAATCACTGAATGGTGCAATCGAGGTTTTGAATATTTGTAAATTATTATGGAGGTGAAGAATAGAGGCCGGGAGTGGATACTGTTTGTATGATCCCACCCTGACGCATGTGATAGAAACGACCATCGTTTATACTGCCTCTTCTAACTTCATCCTCTGTACTTGTCTAGGCTCAATAATTAATATTACGGGGTTGACTTCTATATTTAGCTAAAAGGTGTTCATATTTGTAGTTTACAAGGAACATTGATTCGAAGTATTTGAATGATGAAAATACTAATCTATAGTTGGCCTATGTATTTGCTTTGCACTTTAAGCGGAAAGTAATTGGCTTGACTGTTTAGTGTATGAATACCATGTATGTGTATTTAGCATATACACGTAACCCTTATGACTGGTAATTCTCGGCCGGTATATTGCAGAGATTTCTTTCGCTTAATTTTATGCCACTCTTTTCATCCAGAGCTCGCAGCTGACTGATCCCGTTGATAACACGGGCGGTGGACCACGCTGAGCACTGACGAAGCGTAAAAAGTGGTGGCATTGGAATAGAATCGTAACATCTCGGCCCTTACAATCTCATAAACGCCTACGTTTCAAATAAGAAATCGAGCGTAGTCCATCGACAATCCACTTTAGCAGTATGTGCTCTTCGTAAGTAAAGTCTCGGACACACAATTATATTTCGTTATGAAAATAAAGTTGAGAAATTTTTACAACGCGATAAAATAAATGCATAGAACAAGTCAGGAGCTAGCAACCCGTAAGCGGAAGACACTAATGAAGCGAAGAGTCGCTGCAAGAAATCAGATAGCGAACCTTTCTTATTATTAAAACACAACGCGTCCTTGTGAGCGGAATTGGGTATTTCGTGGATTTAATGAGCCGTCAATGGGGCAAAAACCCACGGAACAGAATGAAATGTTCTCCGTCTGATTTCAAAAACATAGCCAGATACCATTCTTCAGATGCCACAAATTTAGGCAGGAAAACAAAGACAAAGAGGCAAGCGGGCAACGAATGGTACCCAGATAAGGTCGAGCTGACTGCGTATTTTTCATTCGGTGCGAACGAAAAAAAAAATAAATTACATGGATACTCAGCCAGGTGCTAAAGCTCAGAATGTTTTAAAAAATGCGGGGCACTGCATTGTGACGAGGAAACATATCTGTCCCTTTTGCAGTCTTCGTTCTTGAACAGCGGTCGTGTGGCGTAATCTATGAAGAAAATGCGTTTGACAGAGAAGAGAGGATGAGTAGTTCGTTGTATGTTGCTGAGGAGTGTGGCAACGGAATACGCCGATAGCGTTTCTGAGTGGTTTCTTTGTAGCACTGTTGGCTGAGTCACAGACCACCCGCTATTTTTGTAACAACAAGAAAAAAAACTGAAAGAAAGAGCGTTGCGTTTGAGATAGAAGGATGAATTTATCGCCTCTCCCCATGATACTATTTCATCCATGTTCCCGATTTTGCAAGTTCCTGCGTGATTTCGACAAGACAGAGCAGATCAATATGCACTGATACTTGGATCAAAGGGTTTCGCAGATGAGGTAAGTAAAAATAAAATTTGGAGACTGTTCGGCAGCGTTCATCAGTGCAGCTGGTTCAGGGTGAATGCTGTCTATCGTCTAACTATAGCGGTTTAGAATAAAAAATAGTACAAGGATGGCTCAAGATCACTCTCAAGGACAAAGCTCGGCACACAGTCAATCTTTTCTTTCCTCTCTTTTCTTCGTGTCATTGGGAATGATTATCCATGTGTCTTCATGTGACTGCACATCGACGTACAACTTCTTACAGCCCTGTATATATTTTCGGGACTGGACACGTGCAATTTATTATAAATACATTTCTAAATCAGTCGGTATGTCGTTATAACTATTGTGAATTTGGCACCATTTTTGTGGACTTGAGCTCTAACGCATGCAGTTGCTGTTGGCTGTATCCCTGAGTTGTGATGGTTGGCATAGTGCCTGTTAGTAAAGGTCGCACGTCACTGCTAGGCAACATGACACTACCAGGAAGATTTCGCCCCAACAAACACCGATTGTCTCTTATTGTATAACAATGACCAGTGAAGCTCACTTTAGTGTTACTGTGCCCTAGGTAGCATCCATGCAATTTCCTCGATGCAACAGTGAAGTAGTTCTCTCAATTGAAGGGAATCTGCTGCACTAACCGGACACGTCGCCTCAGTCTACCGAGAAGCGCCATTTATGTCGATGCGCTTTAAACAATGGCACGCTTGTGCCCATCCGTACACTCGGCAAACAAAGCTCGTGTGTTACACATAAAAAAGAAGTGCAATACTACCAAGAATGCAGACTAGAAGTTCAGCGAGCGCTTCGTTAATTGATGAAATTATGGGCTTTTACGGGCCTAAACCACTTTCTGATTATGAGGCACGCCGTAGCGGAGGACTCCGGAAATTTCAACCACCTGGGATTCTTTAACGTGCACCTAAATCTAAGTACACGGGTGTTTTCGAATTTGACCCCCATCGAAATGCGGCCGCCATGGCCGAGATTCGATCCCACGACCCCGTACTCAGTAGCCCAACATTATAGCCACTGAGCAACCACGGTGGGTGAGTGATTCGTTATGTAGAGCAGAATGCCGGCAAAATGCAAGGGAAATGAATTTTCCTTAAGACTTTTCAAAATGCGACTAGCTCTTTGACTCATATTAATGACAGTGCGTGAAACGCACAGCATGAGGTAACTAACAACCACATCAAAAACAACAATAAGAATAAACAATGTTTTGCTATCGTTTCAAATTGAATGCTGCTACCTCTCTCGCCTACTAAGCCTGCTGTCCTCTTTCATGCACTAGCTTAGCTTCAGTGATTAGCTATCACATTTTCAAATCATTTGGCATTTTCTTTGCATATTTCAAGAGCGCGAAAACAATTGGCGCTGCCAAAAAAGCCAGGCCGCTCTTCAGCCTTTTGCTTCCGCGGCTGAAATATCTTGTGGACAGTCTTGGTCACAGCATGGAACTTGAAGGTGCTCTAAAGAGAAATACTAAATCAGTTTATACAAACAATATTCTCCGAAAACTTATTTCCCTGAATTTCGCGGTATTTTTTTAAAGGCCAAAGTTCAATATAAATGAATTTCGCACCAAAACCCAAGCATCTTACTTCAGTGTGACGTCACACGTTTCAATGTATTTTCTTAATATTTGGGATTCGTTGACTCAGTACAATTATGTGAAACTTGCCAGGTTCAATTGATACCTCCTTTGGAATACAATGTCCATTTTTAGCCATAAACAACTCACTAGGCCTTAACAGACGCCGTCAATATCTATGACTTCACGGCGAGTTGGTGCGGTAACTTCTATGCCACCCGTCTTTGGTTTTTGAGTCTTTTCTGGTTGACCAAACCTCTTCTCATAGAAAGAATGTTTTCTTTCTTTTGGTATTGTAGAAGGGGAATTTGCTTATATAAATGAAATTATTTTTTTTATATTGAGCCTCCCTTTGCGCTTGCAAAAATGAGCAATTTTATTCGTGTAAACTCCAAAAATTTACACCGGAACACCTAATTCTTGTATAGTGTTGTATTGCCTGGGTGTTTTTGTTGATCGTACTGGCTTCAGCAACTAGACACCGTAATTAGGAACATAACTATTAAGTTGCATATTTATCAAGTCTTATACTCAGTCATTGACCTTTAAAGCTCTAGAACCTCTGACGCTTCGCAAGGGCGCCCTATTCACAAAAGCGTCTTACGCCAAAATTGTTCGCAAGAAAAACGTTCAGGCAATCCTGATGTTAAACATATCATCAGAGAAGCGGCCTGTCAAAGGCAATGAACGCCTACGAACGAAACGCTTTGTGAATTCGATCCCGGATATGCTCTTCGTGTCGTATGTTTTCTTTGCCAGCATGCAAATAAATATCATTAAGTGTATTCATGGTAATGAAGCATCTGGCAACAGCTATCGACTCTTCTCGAAGAGCATCACAGTCATCCCAATGTTGGGAAACTTGATGCCTTGATGCATGCTACACCAACGCCGGCATAAGGTGTACTGCTTCACTGACTCGTTTTTATCGCAGCTTCTACTCGTAGTCCGATGCTATATACACTGCGGTCCGCTGTAATATTGTCCTTTATCCGTAACCTAAGCGTCAAATTCTAGTGGCATTTTACGTCAAGCAAACGATGAAAGATGCCACTAAAGCTTATTTCCGGCTTTCTTTCATCTCTCGACAGTCACGCGGAACACTCTTCTGGGTATAGTCCAATATGGTAACTAGTTTCCGCACGTTAACATCAAAGAAAAGTGTTTCTCAGTAGGAGAACAACATGACACTTGGCACAAATATCCCCTATACACCTTATTCCCCCATGCTGGACTATGAGAGATAAAGTAGAGGGTCCCAATATATTTTTGACAATCTTATGGTTGTTTAATGTGCAGCCAATGCTTCATATACGAGCATCTTGCATTACGCGCCCATCATATTGTGGCCGCCGCGATCTGATTACTTTCAGATTAATAGGCACATTTAGTGACTCAAACGACAGCTGACACCTGAATGGTCTGCAGGTTATCAAAGAATACCTGCATGGTTAGTAGGATGATTTTCCCAGGTTGCAAGAAATCTACAAAGTAAGGAATGCAGATTTGAAACAAGTGAAATATTTTTCGGAACTTTGAATGCAAGGTACTTGCATAAGTGGAAGTCGTTATTAGTGAAGGTGTAGCAAGACCTCACTGACAGTCATAATCACTTAATTTTGCCTGAGGAGAGCTAGAGCTTCGCTCGCAAAAACAGAAGAAATAAAAAAGGCATAACACGACAAAAATACTTGTAGAGCACAGTATTTTCGCCTTTAATCTGGCACTAATATAAAATTTAATGATGGTGAGCAGGGTTGTTGTTCTTTGTGCTTAATCGTCGCAGTTCATTGTACTCATTGCAGTAGCGCCTTCATGTAGTGATATGATTCTACTGCTCATAAAGCGAAAGTTAGCGAGAACAAATAACATAAGCAGCTCCTGCCTTTACCGACAAATATTGGCATATCTCTCCTTGTGTATTGACCATCGCCAGAACTGTGCGTTTTGTCTTCCTGAAATCTAGCGAGTGACTCATCTGAGTAAGAAGCGAAATCTCTTGACACCCCAAGCGATGGCAACATAGCCGGCAGATAATCCCATGGCAATATTTAAGATTACTAATGACGGTATACAGAAAAAATGAATAGGAAATTGCTCGCTCGCAGACAAATGAATGCACTAATTAAGGCATAACCATGCTAAGCACGTCTTTTCAATGGCGTTCGACGCTACCCAAGTTTCTCGTTCTTTGACGAGGTGCACATCCAAGAACATCTAATTCGGAACTCCACTCTAGTTCCCACGAGAGGTTTCAGGAGAACGTCTCTAGTCCACCAAATCACTTTAATAGAACGAAGGCTACCTTGCAAGCAGTGAACAGGAAACGCAAGATGGCAGTTCTAACTTCGCTCGTGCTTAGAGAAAGAAGACTAATAAAATGCTTACGACGTAGGACTCCGTCTTACACGATACGTGAAACTCGTGGCCGCCAGGCGTCACCAGCGTAAACTATGGAAGATCATGCGTCATGCGAGGAGTACGGACATGAAAATGTTCACTTCGTGTTTCTTCCACACGCATTTCGAGCAACTTGGTGCTTTTGACGTTGGAATATTTCACAGCCTCCTGCTTAAGTGCTGCTCTTCAACCTACTTGCGTGGATGAGAGCCTATTTTTCTCTCTATAACCGAAACAAGTGCAGGCTGCGTATGCCTGGGGCCTTTATGCTTCTGTGACATTAAATTATCACAAAGTACTGCAGAGAGTGACAGCTTCATGGCAATCAAGCACTGCTAACTCTCACACGACAGGTGCGCTATCAGAGGACGTGCTTGGTATTATCACTAGTCGGCGTGACTGTCGCTTTGAATCTCAAGTCGTTGTGACGTTCATACCCTTCGGCAGTTGGTGCCTGCGTGCTTAAAAATTTATAGTGGCCAGTCGCAGGAAAACAGTGTTTTCATAGTTCTTTATTGCGTCTAGAGCTAAGTTGTTTAATGATACATGCGTTGATATTCTTCAAGTGCAGTTACATTACACATTTTTATTCGTATTAGTCCACAGCGACATCAAACGAATGACGCTCGAATAATTCCATGAAACGGCGGATACCCTTCTAGCTCCGGTATTTCTTGTGAAGGAATAGATGAAATTTAAGATTCCTTTCTGCCTACGCTGTCTGTCGATTAATCCATTCAAGTAAAAATGAAATAAAACGAGACCGATGAAATATACATAGTGCAAGAATGGCCTTCTTGGTTGATAAGAGAGGGAAGAGGAAACTGCCAGAGATAGTCTGTAGCACCTGACTAGGCATCCGTGTGAGTTATTCCAAAATTCAGTAGGCGGCGCTTTTGAGAAGTTGAAAGAAGCAAGCGGCCGGTCCCAGCAGTCAAGGTAGCAGACGCCGCAGCAAATATTTTATTCAAGGTGGGCACCTATATTCCAGCAGAAAACAGCCTAAGCCGGGAGGCACCGTGAAATATTTATTTTCCCGTAGGTGCGAATGTCGGCAGCCATGGCAGCTGGCTCCTTGCCGAGAATTGGAGCGAGAAATGTGTCACGCTCGTGTCGCAAGTATAAAGTATAGTAGTCGAAGCCAATATTAAATATACAATGACTTATCGGTCCTGTCCTAATTTTCTATGTTTTTTGATGCTGCTCTGGGTTCAGATTTCTGGTTTTTGCCATAGTTGAGTAATTAAAATGGGTAACTCTTTCCATAGTTACGGTGTTTTCACAGTCCAGGAATAACAGTGTGCACCTATTATCAAGGAGACACCCGGTGCGTATCCTTTCGTGAAGAAATCGCACCCAGCATTAGCTAGGCGTATACGTAATCGTGCATCTTCGGCCGCTGATATTTCTTTCGTTATTTTAGTGTCCGTATCTACTTTTTATTGTGTATGTATTGACACACTAATATAATAACGTATCACAAAAGGCGCTTGAGAGTGGTTTACAACCTCTTTTCACCCGAAGGACTCCCAATTGCTGTTGGAGATATACGTATATATACGGATAACAGTAACGGCCTCTAGAGCAATCTTGAGCAACCAGCTTGCTGTTTAATTACTCAAACCTCCAAAACTTCGTGGAAAATACATCCAGAATCCGCAGTGATAACCGAGTGCATATGTAGGCTTACCAACCCACCCTGATTTAGTAGGACAGTACCAAGTTTTCAGTAAATGTCGCGAGTCCCAACTTGACCCAGTTGGGACGGCCAAATCGAGCTACGGCGCGGGGCCAGCCCACACCAGAGCTCCACTGGCACGGACTGCTCGCTGGACCTGATCTAGAAGAGTTCTTTGTCCCTCCAGATCGCAGTCCGCGAGTCGCGTCTCCCATGGCACGGAGAAGTTTGAGTGTGAATGACAAGTTCACTGGGTGTGGGTGCCTGCCGAACTGCCACGTGATATGTTTTAGTGTCGCTAGATCCCCGCACTAGGGACAAGTGTGCTCTAGCGCTGTGGATGCGATTTTGTTCTCTCGGAGAAGGTTTGGATAAATATTGGCTTCAATTCTGCATCAGTTCCTTTTCTGAGTGCGTGTGAGTTTAGGGTGGTCGAGAGCGAGTGTTCATGGCTCGCTCCTCTGTAGGGGGCAAGGATCGGCCGCGGGGTGAACGGTAATACGTTAGTTGGAGGGGATCAGAGGGTCGAGTCCGCGGCTCGGTTGTTTGTTTCTCCATTGGGGGAGTCTGTCGCTTCGTTTACCTTCATGCCCTCGTGTGCTGGACACCGAGTGATTGTGTGGTGTAGTTGTAGGGGTTTTCTTAGTAGTCTTGCGGTCGCAGCGGACCCCTATTGAGGTATTGAGGACCCCTGCATGCCGCTTGGGAGTCGGTTAGCACGTAGGTGGGTACTTCTTTACCGTCTGCGTCGTTTGTGACTGTTGCAAAGGTCACCGTTTGTGCGGTGGTTACCGATCGCGTCTTGACTGTGGCCGTTAGTATCTGCTGGTCGTGTCTTGTGACTGCAGTCGTGCAGTAATTTCTTCCCGGGATGCGGCTCGCTTCCGTGTAGCAGGTGCTGGGATCGTGCTGGTATTGTCTCCGGAGTGCTCGAACGCGTGCTCCCCGCATGTCACTCTTTGTTTTTGGGAATGGACGTGCTGTCAATCTTGTCTCTGCTGGCTTTGTTTAGTATCTCTGTTGGGCCGCTGAGCTATTCGGCGTTTAGTGGTTAGCCTAATCGTTTCAGGACGAACCTGCCATTCCTACAGCTGCTGCGTGTTCATCGAAGCTATTGTGTATTCCCATGTTAGTGAGACTGTCGCTACTCACTACAGCTGGAAGGCCGAGCGCAGTTTTGTACGCTACTCGCAGAAGGTTTCCTTGGTACGTCTCGCACTACTGCGTAGGTTGGTATTGGAGGGCGCACGTTAGGGGGCTGACCACGAAGGCTTCTACGAACCCAACCCGTCCGTCTCCCGCATCCCGCCCCCTTTACGTGCAGTGCAGTCTATGAGGCGTCAGGCACTTTTGACCGTGCTATGCAAGTGTGTGAGCGCCGTTTGCGCGTTACCATTGTCCTGAACGTACATGCATAGAACTCGGAGTTTGTGTAGGTCCCTCCCTCTGCGCGCCGTAGAGTGCCAGTTTGGTTCGTGTGTTGGTCTTGCGACATGCTTATTTCGATCTGATCATGATGTACGATCCCTTCTTAGGGGAGCACTTAATGCCCGCTTCTGTGTACGTTTATACTATGTTCGTAGCTGTACGGAGAATGTCTTGCTTCTGCCCGTACGAACATTTGCATGTCTGCGGCTTTATGCCGTGGGCTTGTAAGGCACATCCCAGGTCCTCGACGTCATAAAGCTGTACCGCCAATCCTCGCATTCCAGTATTGAAAAGGAGAGGTGACAGGATTGAGGCCTGTGGAGTGCCTCTATTCGGGAGGTTGTATGGGTCCAATTTTGTTCATCCCATCCTAGTTGTGATAGTGTTAAAAATGCTACATTGTTCAACATTTCGTTATATTTGGTGTGACATCAATCATCACGGAGAGCATTACCGTGCACACATTGTTCTGTAACAGTCAGAATGGTTAACTTTTTTTTCGGTTATTATAATTTTCGTGCCTCGATATTTAGTTGCTGCGAAAGCAAACAAAGATAGTACAATAATCGAACAGCTCGTGTTTCTTTCTGCGATGATTACATTCTACATTTAATAACTACACTCAATATAGGCACTACAAGACATTAATTTTTGCGGGTGAAACTTCATAGCAGTCGTGAACCTCGGAATGTTCGGGATAATTGTCGAGACAATTATTTAAAGACAATTAATAATCATTTTTAATATTAATATAAATGTGAAAATTGTAGTTGTATAATTTACTTCAGCCAATGGGGGGCATGAAAACAGCTCGAAAGTGCTGCCAAACACAACTTTTGAAGAGGTACTCGAAATGTGCCATGAAACGAATTCCAGTTATATTTAGCAGTTTTCCGTTTTGCGTTTTTCTGCAGTGTGGAAACACGGAAACGGCTTTTGAAAAGTGCATGGAAGTGCACTTTTGCCTCTCAAAGGAGCAAGAGTAAAGAAAATAGCGTAAAGGCGAGTGAGCTAGTCGGGAAAGAAGTTTGGCGCGTGAGGAAGGTGATAGTCCTCTCAGTGGTAGCTCATAGGGTCCCGAAATCTAGTCGCTAGAGAGTGACGACCGTCTAGACACGTTGGCTGCGTTGCGTAGAAAATGCGCTGCACTCGTGGAAGTGCCACCGTTTTATTTGGGTGTCTGTGCTTTAGCGCGCATGTTCACTAATTTTATTTTTCAACACCCGAACGCTGTATTTTCTTCATAGTTGCAACAGCGTGCCTGGACAGGAACTAAATATAAGAAGGGACACCACATAGCACTCACTGTTAACTGAAGTTTACCTTAAGAAAGTATCCAGAAGATCATTTGACTGTTATAGTTTATATACTGGATGTATTTATTAGTTGTTGTTTTTTTCAACTTCAGTTGATAGTCAGCGCCGAGGGGTGTCCCTTCCTTTTTACTCAGCCTGTGTCCGACCGCGCTGTTGCTAACTTGAAGCTATACTAAGTCGCCCGATTTTCCATCGAGCTGATTCTTTTCTACCGTAATCTCTGGACTTCTCTCCTTCCAAAGGAGTGAAAGAAAAACGCGAGAAAAAGAAAGAAGCAATCATGATTTGGACACCTCGCTACTTTCGGCCTCGTGTCCTCGACAAGAGCGGGTTTCTTGGTCGCAGTGCAGGAACCCATGGGTAGATTCGTCGGCAAAGAGTACGATTTGGCTTCAGAGCTGTGGGAGCCCATGAGAGTAACAAAGAACACGACATTCCGAAGGTCAATCTATCCTCGAGCCAAAATAAAAGCCATATTTTCTTAGAAAACAGTGTTTCCTCCGAATAGCTGACATTATGACGAGAAGTAGATAAGGGCATGGGGCGTCTTCTTCTTCTAATGCATTTCAGAGGTGCACTGGTTCTGCGTTCACAGCTTGATGAACACGAAGAACAATATACGAGTTCTCTTTTTTAAATAAACTATTTCCGTAGTGTACACCGCTAAGCTGTGTGAAAATTGTAGCGATGAATAGGTGTTGGTCATTTGGTCATTTTAAAGAGTTGTGTACCTGAAAAAGGCATCAGTGGCCACCTTAAAGGAACATTTCTATATGTCAGTCAATCTACTATGGAACGAAAGCCAATATGATGAAGACGCCGCGATCCTAACCTTCCTTTTGCAGAGGTTCATCCATGTGCATCTAAAATCACGTTGTTCTTTCTCTTCCAAAAAACTCAAGGGACGTTGCCCAGTATAATTGCAGGATATTAGGGAAAAATAAAGTTCAGTATTTTTGCGTCCGACAAATGGTCAACGCCGTTAACATCGCAGCTAAGTTTCGGGGCAGAAGTTTGAGATCATTTGACGAAGTAATGATAAAAGGCGAGAACTATATAGCGGTCAGAAGGCAACAAGTAATTTTTGTGCCCATGTGACAAGAGGTCGTTCTAAGTAGATGTAGCAAACACATATTTAATAAGCTTTGAATGAAGAAAACCTGTAGAAGTAACGAGTGACTGTCTGGGTGGATTTCAAAAGGGTATGCGAAATACTTCGTGTTTTTTTATGAAATAGGCACGATAGAAGAGGAAAATAAAGTATTAACGCACGTGATAGAACTTTTTGAAGTAGCGGGAAAGAAAAAAAAAGGTAATACGCCAACCCGTGCGTGTTTACCCCGGTATATTTCTCGGTGAATAAACTTCAAGTTTTGCTAATGAGGATCCAATTCTAGGTCTCTGCAGAATGTGAGACTAGTAATGCTGCTGCGATTGTGTTCGTCTAGCCACCTGTATTTCTCCCCTAGTTTGTGCGCAAAGCCTACCGTCGTGGCAACACTACGATCAAGATGGAAATTGTGAAGCAAGGCAGAAAAGGCACTGTTGCTTACAATTAGTCTTTTTCGAGTTGCGCGGGGTTAGGAATGGTAGCAGAAGTTAAAATACCGAGAAAAAAAAGAGATGAAATAAACAGTAGAAGTATAGAGTTCTAACCACATGCCACAGTTACAAGTGTATTGAACAGGCTTGTCGGGTCAGCTGTAAAACTCTCATGAATTAAGCAAGCGCAAGAATAGCGGAGCCTGTACAAAGTTCACGGCAGACAGGGCGGCAAAAGAAAGTAACAGGCGTCAAAGCTACATAGGTAGCGGAAACTGGGACAACTTAAGAGAGGGAGAAAGAAAGGACTTATCGGAAAGCTAGGTGTTTGAGAAACCTGAACAAACAAGGCCTAGTTCATGACACTAAACACAGAATCCGAGCGTGGGGGTGGAGCACGTGTGCTAATTATTTTTAAAAAATCCGGCGCTTAGTGTCAAAGGACAAAAGCACAAGAATTGGAAACAATGGACCGAAGGAATTTCTGTCCTGCTCCCTTCTAGTGTGTTGCCATCCTTGCTAATCTTTTCCGCTAAGCGCAGCACGAAGGTATTATGAAATACTCTCGCTGTTCTAACTAGACCAAATTTCTGTAATAACAACGTTGGTGAAGTTACGCAGCCACTCAATGGAGCTGCTAAAGAACGCTTTAAAGGACGGGCCTCTTGGTGCTGTATCTACGTGTCAAAGAGGGATTGTACCCACATGCGGGAGGCTTGCCTCGTTTGATGCAACGGCACATTACTTCCGAGGAGGGAAATACGAGGCAGGAGCTATGAGGCTGTAAAAACCGCTGCGGGAGACCTCGTGACCATAACTGCAGCGTCTACTTGAATTTTTCATAGGCGCACTGAATCTTGTCACAGGTTGTTGAACACGAAGAATAGAATAGATGGGAGTTATTTTTTTTTCTAATGAACTACTTCCGCAGTGTGCCTCACTATGCTGTCTGAAAATTCTAGGGACGAATAGGTGTGTGGGGGAAGGCATGCAGTACTAGACATTGAGCTAAAGTAGTAATACTACAGACGAAAAAGAAAGATTCAATGAAGTCTTAAGCAATCAACATGCGAGGTAGAAGACAAAGAAAAACGCGTTGAGAAACACGCAGAAAAAAGGTGTAGAAAAGCAGAGTTTCTAATGTTGATACAAGCGCCATAATGTGCGTATGACTGGCGGTATTCTTTTTGTCGCTACGGCAGTAAGTGTTAAAATTCGTAAGAGATGTAAATAAATTTTACATGTTTTCAGGTATAAAATAGTGAGTAGAATAGCAAAACGTTGAAGTCTTCTTTCAATAGTCGAAATGCGTTATATATTCTCTTCATATAGAGCAACCACAGTTCTTTAAAGTCGTCCTTCTTTGAGGCTGAAATTCAAGCGGAATATACTTTCAAATATCTACAGCTTTCTTGGACAGACGGGATCGCCACGCCACGTTAAGAAGAAACAAGAATTAGAAACATTATTGTATTTGTTCCCTTTCTGCATTTCTATTCTGTCTGTGTGAGGTAGACAAGAGGTAGTACACCAACAAGCAGTTGTCGACATAAAGAACTGCGTAGAACGTCACGCGAAAAAAAAAAGGTGAGGAAGACACACTACAGAACATCACAATGGAGTGGTGTGCTAGTGGCACTTGCAAAGCTTCCTGAAGCCTGCAATTTTCATCTATACAAAATTTGATATTGTTATAGTAGACTATGAATATAATATAAATCACCCGCGAAAGTAGTACTCCGTAGGACGTTTATTTGCACTGGAATAATCGTGCTAGCTATTCTTCGTGTTCTCTCCTTGAGCCGCTTCTACATCGCCTTCTCCTGCTGATCCTCTTGGATCGCTATATACTGCAGCGCTCTAGTTTCCATCACTCCAGAGATGGTATGGAACTATGTACGCGAGCTACGCCTCTTCGATATTGCCATGGTGTAGCTGGTAATAGATGATCTTCAGTACCGCCTGCTGCGCCGCAATATTTATGATAATGTAAAGACATTTGGACAGATATTTCGAATCAAGACCCTTGCTCGCATGAGCCATACTTCCAGCATGTACATCAGGGTCCTCTGAGCGGTGACGCTCATCAAAATTCCTCCTCGTCGTTTGCCGATATCTCTCTTTCTGCTCTTCCACCACAGATTTTTCTTTGAAGACTATTTCGTCTACTAAGCGACGCTCTTGGTCTACAGGCAACCAACACACTTTCCCCAAAATCGCGAAATTAGGGTGGCGGCCGAGTCTTGCTGTGTAGAACGATTGTGATGAAACATGATTGCCTCAAGGATGCATTTCCATCCGCCTTTGAAGTGTGTATAGAAAGAAAAAAACATCTGCACGTCCCTAATCACCCTTTCTGCAAAGCAGTTAGCTTCAGGCTGGTAAGGTGCTCGAAAGTGTAGTTTGATGCATTTTTCTTCTGACCTCATCGAAATATTGCTGCGTCGCAATATTTATGATAATGTAAAGACCTTTGCACAGATATTTCGAATCAAGCCCCTTGCTCGCATGAGCCATACTTCCAGTATGTACATCAGGGGCCTCTGAGCGGTGACGCTTATCAAAATTCCTCCTCGTCGTTTGCCGATATCTCTCTTTCTGCTCTTCCACCACAGATTTTTCTTTGAAGACCATTTCGTCAACTAAGCCACGCTCTTGGTCTACAGGCAACCAACACACTTTCCCCAAAATCGCAAAATTGGGGTGGCGTCCGAATCTTGCTGTGTAGAACGATTGTGATGAAACATGGTTGCCTCAAGAATGCATTTCCATCCGCCTTTGAAGTTTGTATAGAAAGACAGAAACATCTGCACGTCCCTAATCACCCTTTCTGCAAAGCAGTTAGCTTCCGGTTGGTAAGGTGCTCGAAAGTGTAGTTTGATGCATTTTTTTTCTGACCTCATCGAAATATTGCTGCGTCGCAATATTTATGATAACGTAAAGACCTTTGAACAGATATTTCGAATCAAGCCCCTTGCTCGCATGAGCCATACTTCCAGTATGTACATCAGGGGCCTCTGAGCGGTGACGCTTATCAAAATTCCTCCTCGTCGTTTGCCGATATCTCTCTTTCTGCTCTTTCACCACAGATTTTTCTTTGAAGACTATTTCGTCAACTAAGCGACGCTCTTGGCTAACAGGCAACCAACACACTTTCCCCAATATCGCGAAATTAGGGTGGCGTCCGAGTCTTGCTGTGTAGAACAAGTGTGATGAAACATGGTTGCCTCAAGGGTGCATTTCCATCCGCCTTTGAAGTGTGTATAGAAAGAAAGAAACATCTGCACGTCCCTAATCACCCTTTCTGCAAAGCAGTTAGCTTCCGGTTGGTAAGGTGCTCGGAAGTGAAGTTTGATGCATTTTTCTTCTCACCTCATCGAAACTTAAGACTACGGAAGTAGAGACTATTATCAGTCACGATGACGTTTGCATCTTTGCACAGGCTTCGTTCGAGGAGCGAAATTTTCTTACGCCCTTACTTTTTTTTGTGTTTTCTACAAAGTCGAGGTGCAATACTTCGTAGCGTACATCAGAATACATAGACATCACCATTCTATTTGCTCATGGTTGTGGATCGCTTTTTAGATATAACATGCGTGTTACGTCTTAATGTATTTAGCGACATTCGTCTTCATGTTCATCCAAAGAAATTTTTGTGTGAGCTATCTGCAAGTCCTCCAAAATCTGTCATGTCCTCCATATTTTGAATTATTCTGGTATAGCCTTAGAATACTTGACATTTCTGTTTCAGAGAAATGTACCTTCCCATTTTGAATATCACTGTTCCTTGTCCTTCCCAGAGTCCTAAGAGGTTCACATGTCCTGATCCATTCCCTTGTCGTATGTGAAGTTCGGAAAACGAGTCAGCATCCTGCAGATGTTTTCCAGGACGACAATTTACCTCGACCGTATATATGCTAAATCTCGCTGGTCCATCTTGCAACTCTCCCCTATGGCTGTGCGAGATGCAGAAGATGATTCAAGGCCTGGCTGTCAGTAAATAATTCGAAGCATCTGCTCACCAAGCATGTTCTGAAGTATTTCGAGGTCTTCGCCAACACCTCTTTTTCGTGGCGCAGAAGTTTACTTTGGCCTTGGTAAACGCGTACGAAAAATATGCTGTTACCCGTAGTTGTTTGACCACAGGCTCCTTGGCATCTCTCTTGTAAAGAGCAGCCCCAGTTCCGTACTGTGAAGCGTCAATGTATAGCTCAAAAGGTAAAGTGAAGTAGAGCAAACGTTAACACAGGGTCAGGTGAGATGATGTTAACCAGCCCTAAGTAAGAGCGTTCGCATTCAACAGCCAACATGAATGAAATGCCTTTCTGAGTTAAAGATATTAAAGCACTTCGTCTTCTTAGCGCAGTCCTTAATAAACGCTCGAAAGTTCCCGGTAAGGCCTAAAATTACACGCAGGGAATGAACGTCGTGAGGCTTCACAAGAGACCTGATTCGCTGATCACTTTCTTCCTTAGTACTCCTGGTCTTTCCGTCAAAACGTCAGCAGAGAAATATCACGGCTCCTTGCGTTGCTTTTGAGCTGTTCATTACGGAGTGCTTGCAGCACTACGGAAAGGTGAGTTGTCGTTTCTGGTCCTTAAATGAACCAGAGCGAATACGACCAAACATACATTGCGTAGCTTCCCAATTAAGTATTTGAGTACACAATATTCATCATTTTCTGAAACCATGCATGCTAGTTTTTCTATCTGAACGGGAACTGGTTATTTTCATACACATAAAAAAGTGTAACGAATGCCTTGAATTTATAATAATAATAATAATAATAATAATAATAATAATAATAATAATAATAATAATAATAATAATAATAATAATAATAATAATAATAATAATAATAATAATAATAATAATAATAATAATAATAATAATAATCATGTTTTTGGTTATTTGTCTTTTCCTAAAGGTATTTGCCAGTATTCTTTAGACAATTCAATTCTTGAAAACTATTCGCGCATGCTACTCTCATCAATTATATCGTGAATTATTTAGATTACAATGACATCCGTTTGCCGCTGGATGATCTGGAAATCTCTACAGAAGCGTAACGATTGACCTTGTCTTCTTCTCGTCATGGCATATGACTACTTTGTGAAAACACCTTTGTTTCGCAGTTCGGGGTTCACTTCAACTGTTGTGATAGCTGCAGGATATGTGTCAATAAAGATAAGCTCCGGGTACTCCGGCCTTACTTCGTCGCCAACTGCGGCCATTCTGGGTGCCCTTTCATTAATATGAGAGCATTTCCCATGTGATCACTTGTGATCACATTATTCCATAGCATGCTCATTTTGAGAACTCATGTCGGGCTAAAACAAAATCGAAATCGACAAATCGACATCGACAAGGTTCTTCATGCGTAATAACTGGTCTCTGAAGGTAACTTATGGCTCGGTCAATCTCGTGAACTCCCTGCGAGCAGAAAGAATGAGCCAGAACAAATAGCAAACGACACTCGGTCGCACCTAATTTTTGTCTTTTGTATAAGAGTTCTTGTTAGAAACGCTACATATAGTATGTTATTCTTCTTCTGTAAATTAGAAAAACTAACGTCACAGAGACCGGATGCAGCGATTTAATAAATTGATCTTCTATTAAAGCGTCATTTACAGAGTGAGTACACACACAATATGAACTGGAAAAAACGAACACTCGCTGAGCGCAGTAGCGCCACGTTTACCGACGCTTGCGCGCTACTGCATCAACGCTCATTTCAGAAAACAAAAATCATAGGTGGTTGTTACGTCACTGCACTTGCTGCTTCTAATTACGAAAAGCATTGTGGCGCGCAAGCGCCTAGCATATCACCCTATTGATTACGCTCAGGAGTCCGGGAGGAGTTAGCTGCTCGAGCGTAAAGTCCTGTGCCGCTTGGAAGCACAGCTAATCAGCATCGCATCGCGTTCCCAGGGTAGCAGAAGGCTGCGCACTGACCCTGAGAAGAACCCCTTGCATCTGTCTTGCTGGTGCTTGTTTATAGAATAGCTGAATCTAAGTGTGCCGAGTCTTCCTCGATTTATTTATTTTTTGCCGAATGCATGACAGTCTTAGTCTTCTTTCACGGGTATTCTGCTCACAACGTTATAAAATCTGCGTAATGGCCGCGTTCTTCGATGGCATGTCCGTTGAACAGCACATTGCATCCAGCGGAAGGCTCGTCCAGGGGACAGCGTGTTTTCCTTTGCCTCATACACTATTACGCGTACGCGGCCAGCCTCCGTCTTCAAGCCATAACGTTCCCTGCAAAGGGTGAAGAAAAGCGCTGCTGTCTCTTTTTATTTCCATAAGAAACTCCACGAGAATCGCACTCCGAATGCCAAATGCTGCGCTTTCACACTGACACTTTATAAAGGGTTTGTCGCTTTTATTTCCACGTGAATGAGATTGTTCGTATTCCATGGAGCACAATACGTGCCCGCGCTAGAAAGTGAGAACGTGACGGAAAAGTTCTCGTTTGGGAAAAATATACGCACCCCTTCAAGATGCGCATGCCGAGAAAAAATATTGTGTATTAACAAGAAAATATTCTTAACTTTCTGCTTTAAGTTATTACGTTCTCATGTTTTTTTTTCTTTTTCTGTTGACAGTGTTAGTTTCCCGAGACACATATTCTGCTTTTTACCGACTACCGACTATTTCAACGTTGTACGAGCCAAATGTACGTGCACAAAACCATGCTTGTCATTTTTACAATATCGACGCTGAGGATGGACTTGGCGCGCCGCGTGATTCAGGCGGAACTTCGTTGCCTCTCAGGATGTCAGATTTTATGGACATGGTTTTGTGTCGGAGCAGAGCATGAAGCAGCTTCCTACTCTATCTTTGCTTTCGGAATCTTTTCCACGAAAAGCTGAGTTTTATATATTACACCAACAAGTCTTAAAGGAAAAAAATGGCCACTGCAGCTAGGTAATAAAAAGTGCTCCTGCATTACTCGTTCAAACAGAAACGCAAATAAATGTTTCTTTTATTAAATGGTGTAGAGGGGAGAGAGGCGTAGGATGTTCTAATGTCCCTGATATTTTTGCTGCTCTGGTTATTTCCGGCAGTGAGACAAAAGTTAATTACTATGCTGCTTCAATGCGAGAATTCCAAAGAGGAAGTGGATTCTACGCTCTATCTAGCCCAGTACGCGCTGAGAGACTCCTCTATGAAAGGCGGTGTTATGTCTAATGTCCACAGTGAATCATAATTGAACGTAATGACCATTTAGTAATCATATTTAAAATTAGGCTGAACATACGGACGGGCTAACGCAGCGGTATCTCGCTACCGATATAGATGTACTCTGAAGGATGCGCTGTCAATAAACCAATATATGCAAATAATGTAGTCTGGTAATAACAGAAAAGGCTAGCGCTGACGTGCAATCAAGTTCTTGGCCAACACATGCGATTAGCCGCCCGTACTCATTGACGTGTCTCCCCAGGCACGTCTGCCTGGTAAATCTGCCCCGAAGGGCAGGCTAACTTACGCTCGTTCTACAGGGCAACAACACATGACATTAGCTTGCTAATTATTAGCTATTGGACATGCGAACATGGTGAAACTAAACCCGTAACAGCTGTAGAATATTCGATAGTTCAGCATTACCTGACTTACTCTTGCCAGCACTGCATGGAGCCTTTAGCCCTAGTAGCGACAAAGGAAAAACAAGGAATGGTGGGGAGGCTGATGGACGATCGCCTGCATTTAATGTCGACTGGGCCCGGAGTGAGAATGATGAACTCCCTTTCTACTGCTGTCCTGCATCGTTTTCTACATAATAAATGAACAAAATCGACTGTATGACTGAAAGTCTGCTTTGATCCACCCTGCCAAGTGCAGTGCCATAGTTTTGTTGTCCTAGAAAACCATAACCGTTCATTCCCACATCAGGATCATAGTCATAATCATAGTCGTAGTCAGGATCATGAGATAAGGCAAGCACAACCCTGGAAACAACTGTAAGTCTACCAGCTGCTTTTACGGAGACGAGCCAGTATTCCTAAATACGGTATATAGTATACAAAACAAGAGTGCACAAGACTACACGAGCTCAGCGCTTGTGCCTGTCGTGTGTGTTTCATTGTCATCCTAAAATTCTGCGCTCGAAATTTAAGAGTTATAGAGTACGTAAGGAATTTCCTTTTTCGGCAATACATTATTAGCAATAGCAAGCATGTTGAAACATTTATAATAGTCGCACAACTAATCAATTGTACACCTTGCGCTACATATTTTTTGGTTTATTTCCTCGGAGTAGATGGGGTGATTGCAGTAATAAAGCTTGTCATGGGGGGGGGGGGGGGGGACTCAAGATATGTCCACTGTTATGGTTCGACATCTGCCATCGTAGATTTAGGAAAAAATACGCATATATGCTGTGCGTTACATTCGTGCCGAACTTTTCTTGGACTTTGATGGAAAAAAAATATAGGGGCCTTCCTGGTACCTCAGGCATTCTCCCAGTTTAATTGTGGTCAGAAACATTGTTGAACGGTTTGTCAGGCATGTTCTACGCTTTAGCCTGAGCCCATGGCGTACAATCAGTTGTTATCAGCAAAAAATTTTAGAAAGGAGATGGTCACTAACTTCAATTCAAGCAAAGGCCGTTTAAATATGTCTCCCAAGTGGACAAACAAGATGCAATGAAAGTTGGAGCTTATTACCAGCACGAAATTTATGCGAAAAATAACTTGTATGATAAATAAGCAGTTTTATATGTTCAGGTACGTGCGCTGCTTGGACGTATACTGCATCCTTAAGTGACACACTCAGCGAGAAGAATGGTTGCCATATATTGTAAAAAAGGCCCCGTCCGTAAAGATTAATGAGGGCGCTTTACTTTTGTGGGCACCAGTTACTAAATGTAAGCGCCCAAGTGAAGTTCTCGTTTTAGCTTACTTCTGCGGTGTCCTCAGACAACAATGAAGTATTTTGAAACTCGCTTGTTGTTTTCGTTTAGCAAAGCCATGCATATCTTCTAAAAAGCTCAAACAGCGCTCTCAAATTATTCTTTCCGGACATTGAAAACTATGAGGACGAAAATGTTTTTGGGGCCTCCCGTAGGAAGTCTCCCGTGTATGTGTCGAAATTTTCAACCACAGTTGCTTATTCATTTTTCAAGAGCGATGCTTTTTTTTTTGCCTACTTTCCCGGGTTCGAAGTGGCTGTCTGGCTTCTGGGTGTTATGTTGGTTGTTATTTCGGTGAATATATTTGTTTATACAGGCACAAAGGTTATATGAAAGTACGAGCAAATGGACATTTATAACGCTTGTATGCTGATCAAGTACACGCATCTCTGTTCTGCGTTACAATATAAAAATTCACCGAAGGAGGAGGAGGAAACAAAGTGGAGGAAAGACAGGGAGGTTAGCCAGTGTAAGTACCGGCTGGCTACCCTGTGCTGGGGAAAGGGGTAAAGGGAATAAAAGGAGAAAGGAGAGGGGAACAAAGTGAACTGGAAAATTCACACAGTAACGCGAAACTACGCGCTACAATACTCAAAGACGGTCGCACAATTCGCATGTCCTTAAAGACTTCAGCAAAGCCTCCAAGGCTTTGAGTACCCGCCGTGGTTGCTCAGTGGCTAAGATGTTGGGCTGCTGAGCACGAGGTCGCGGGATCGAATCCCGGCCACGGCGGCCGCATTTCGATGGGGGCGAAATGCGAAAACACCCGTGTGCTTAGATTTAGGTTCACGTTAAAGAACCCCAGGTGGTCAAAATTTCCGGAGTCCTCCACTACGGCGTGCCTCATAATCAGAAAGTGGTTTTGGCACGTAAAACCCCAAATATTATTATTATGAAGGCTTTGAGTACCGAAGCCCGTCTGGACCAGTGTCCTAGAGCTTTTTCCTATCAGCTCTATACGTGTTTTCATTTTGGGATATATTGGCTGGCGCGGACAATCTGTATCGTGCGGCACGTTGCAAACGGAGCAAAGTGTGACGTGACTGCCTCGCTAATCGGGAGATCGCGACAGGCAGCGTGTTGATGACACGTGGGCGCGATTCACAGTAGCCACCGCAGACAGACTTCCACTCATGCAGCACGTTGTTTCCATATCTTCTATCGTACGCGCTCGCCGCATGCCATCGGTGAATAGACGACGGCGCGTTCCTCTGGTGCCATATTGTAGCGGTTGTGACAAGTCTTGCGCGGCACTACGCTTTTCTGGTCACGCTTTCGTCATACGTTCCTCCGCTTTCCGCCCCATGGTTTCGCTATACTCTACTCTCCGCCTTCCTACTCACGCCTACTCGCTCTCGACGATTTTTTCAACCCCCCGATGCGCTCCGCGTTCACTCTCATCTGTCGGTGTGCTCGTTCGCTCGATTGCGCGGTAGGACAACGCCGCAGGACAACGCCGACGCTCGCCACAGGAACGGGCACCTAAGAGCTGCGCTATAGAAGAACAAGAAAAACTTCCTACATAAAAACTGAACGTGTAATGTCGGCTGACAGGCACCTCTTAAGCACACCTATCTAGTAATGGAAGGGGGAATTATATCGGCACATGTACTTGTATATCTCTATCGGGCGACCACGTTTCACCGCCTAACAAACGTTATCGCAGAGCGCAGGACGCGCCTGCTGGTATGGGAAGTTTCTCGAAAGTTATCGATGGTTCTATCCGCTGTCTGTTTTTACCAAACCTTGTGTTATCTGATTTCATCGCACGACGCGAATGGTGTAGAACTTTGTTGAAGACACGCGGGTCTCAGCGATTAGCCTGGAACGTTCAACGGCTGATGTACAAAAGCCGACGCGCTTGACCCGCTGATCAGATTTTGACGATCGCCGATTGTGTTCGCCGTTGTTTCCGTTCTTTAAATGTAGCTTATTCTTGTGGGCACAGGTTCGCCCAATAAAAGTTAGTTTCGTCTTTCACAGTATTGCTACTGTGTTCTTTATACGTCACTACCACGTGGCAGTATTTACCAGATTCTTTCATTTACGTCATTTTTGTTGATTTTCTCTTTTGATATGTGCCGCTGGTGCGTGCGTACGTGCGCGCGCGCCTGTTCTTGGTCAATTGTTCAGAACGGGCCCGTACCACTATGATTGCTACATAAAACCTTAATATATGTTGTCGGCTCACAGACAGCTTCAACGCACACCGACGTCTTACTAGAATGGCGAAATATCTTTTACGGATTCCTTCTATTTAAAAAAAATTTCCTTTGATTTAGCCATTCAGTATGTGCCACTGGGCGTGCGTCCGTTTTTGGTCAGTGCTCCAAAATTGCTATGTCTCACAGTGACACAAGAGGTAAGGAGTTCCTAAATGGGGTCTTTATACGCGTCGTACTTATTTGTGCATACAGATGTTTTCAGAGAGAGAGAAATAAAAACAACTTTATTTACGACATGACGAGGTTGTTAAATTATCTTGTCGGTATTCACAATTCGTCCCTAGACAAGTGCATCGTCGATCGCCTTCGCCCTTGTCACATCATTGCGTATGCGCTTCACATGGCGCATCCGCCTCATTTGAAGCTTGCATTTAGGCACTGCTTTTGAACGATTCGAAGCATAAACATAAAAATATCACAATAAATTTGTGACCTGTGTGGTAGATAAAATTCATAGGAACAGACGTTGCATAGGATAAGGGTAAACAAAATTATAATCATCACCGTTATTTCTAAAACAGTTAATTAACCACTTTACTAAAGAGTCGCTTTACATAGATTCCAACATATGCGTTCAGCCCGCGTTTTGCTTCCTTGAATAATTGTAAACTTCATGTTAGTCCTCCTAAAAATGATTTACGGGATTTGTCAGTTTGGAGTGCCTTAGCACCCCGATGCAGCTACAACTCTGAAACTAATATTATTTTTGGTATGAATTTGTGAATTTGAAATGTTAAACAAAATGTGTTTCTCCCTCAAGTTTATTTTTTTTTAATTTCTTCATTCTGCCAAGTAAAGGGACAAGCACCCACTGAAGCTGTAGCTTAGCAGTTTTTTGTCCTCCTACCATTCTTCTGTTTCTTTCACAAAAAAAATGTTGAAATAAAGTTCAAGTTCAATTTGAAGTAGTCGAGAGTCTCTTTAATGCACGCTTTATCCCCATATGAAGTATTGATGTGCACGGCTGTTCGCAAACGTATTTTTCTTTCTACAAGCGTCGCAACAGACGATAATTAGCAAAATCATCATAACTTTCCACGACAGCGTCGAGCTGCCTAAACTAAGATTCCCACTGTGCGTTTTTCGTAACACGAACTTTATTTCTTGTCAGTTTCTTATAGACCAGTTCGCGCTAGTTAAACGACTAAGTGTTGAATATCGCATAAAGCTTCAAAGCAGTATTAAGAGAGCTCTCGTAATTTACTACAACGTGCCAAATAACTATTGACACTTCTAAGTTTGCCTGCACATCACCCACAAAAGGTCCAGCAACCCGCAAAACATCTCATATTTATTGCGGCTACCTGCAATGATTCTCTAAATCAATTCTTGTTCGGTTAGATGTTTTCGGCGAACATTCTGCACCACGCATTAACTAGGAGAAGAGTACGCATTCGGGTTGGTCGGTTCCTGAATACGAGCAATACAAACAGCGCTAAAAACAACAGGACGAGTGCAGGAACACAGACAACTTTGTCTGTGTCCCTTCACTCGTCCTGTTGTTTAGCCCTGTTTTTATTGCGCGCATTAACAGTTTCACTGTAAAATGTTTCTTGACGAAGGCAAAACAAAAAGGCAAGAATGAACAAAAAAAACTCATGACCTAGACTAACCGGGTTACTTAAATCTGTTCAAGGACCACACCAGAATACAGCGACTGTCGCGGTGTGCGCAGCGCACCGCGAACAGGGACGCAGGGTTGCATGCGTGCAGCTAACGTTCAACTACTTTCAACTGCGCTACGCGTGTCCCGTCCCCTCTCTCTCTCTCTCCCCTATCGCACTCTTTTAACGCACGCTATCTGCACCGAAGCCCGCATTACCAACTCGCTCATACCGCTTCACCGGTCAACGCCTGAAACTGTTTGCATGCCTGAAATATGGCAGGAGACCTTTATCGCTTTGGTTGCACTTTTCTAACAGTGGCAGGAAGCACTGCTGAGTTGCCGTGGCAAGTACATATATTTCAGGAACTGCTTCGAATAAAGTTTGTCGCATGCAAGCTTTCCGTCCAAGGTATTTCGTCTAGAGATCCGAAGTATATGAGCTTTCAGAGTTTACGCTGAAGACATGTAAATTCGGTTCGAAGAGGGTGATTCTACAGACCGAGGATTGCGTTCTGCAGGGTATCTTTCTTTGTCGATGAATTCGCGTGTTCAGTTTGAAGTGTGCTAACGCTGAAACGGCAAAAAATAAAATATTCTTTCGACGCAATGGTGATTCTCTGTTTAACGGTGCAAGTTCAATTCTTTCGCTGAACTACCAGAGAAATATTTCGCTTTTGGGCAAAGTAAACAGCTGGTGGCATGTACAAACGAACCCGGGATGTTAACAAAACATAATGTAACCTGAAGAAAACCTGCTAGTAGCGTAAGCACAGTTCCGTCTAAAATAAGTTTAAAAATATATTAACCCACGATCGCTTTCCACACCTGTTGGAACTCTTAAACTAACGGTCTTGCAGTGAAAGCAAGCATTGGAGTCCGAATAAAAATGAGTCGGGTTCTGGCAGTTGTACTATAATGTTTGTGTAGGGGCTGCCATGAACGCAAATACATTAGACCAGAAACATCTGGTTACTCCAGTGCAGTTACTTTCTAATATATTCAGATTTTACTCCAGTTCAGTTATTTGTAAGAGAAGATTCTCCTATGTTGTTGGGTCGTAAATGAATAGATTTGTGTATCTCGTCTTTAGGCGATCTATTTTTGGTTATTGTTCAGTGAGCAGAAACTGAGGAAATTCTGCTTCCAATCTAATATCTAAATATCTAATTTACACTAGCACAGGTACAGGCACGCAACTTCTCCAACGCGCATTAAAATGCAGTCTATGAAGATTTTAAAGGTTTTCACCGGTAAGAACGAAATTCCTGAATAATTTGAACGTAGAAGTAAAGAAAATAAGACAGGTGCCAATTTGAGCAATTGATGAATCAACGACAGCCAAGCTGTATAAGGGAGTTCTCATATCCTATGTAGCAATTACTGGGGCTCCGTTTGCAAGATGCTCGTACGGTTCTTTCATCATCAACGCCTCTTGCGTGTTCTCACGAACCCCCATGTCATGCTGCCGCTTCGGGGCACTCAAATACCACCGCTTTCGTCATGCCGCTTCCGCCGCACAAACTCTTAGTCCACCTGCAACGTAGAGCCGCCACTGAAACGCAACGTCACAAGTAAAAGGCATGAATTACTGGCTTTTCGGAAGTTTGTGCATTCGAGTGAGGCATACGCAAGGTAACTTTATTTTATAATCATTGATAGTTACCTTTCAAAGCTGGCAGTTCTTTGAGATTTTTGCGGAGCACGCCACCGCACGTCGTCGGTGCCCGTCGGTGCACCCCTTAGCAGCTTTGTGAGAAAATATATTTAGGGTTTCTTGAATTCTGAACAAAGTTTGTTACTGCAGAAGCTGCCACCGCTGAGTCGCTGAGGACTAGTGATACCAGTAATAAATAGGTTTGCAAGCATATGACACTGAAATATGCTTTAAATTTAGAATAACAGCACATTTCCAAGTCATATGGATTGTGACAGAAGCCACTGAAGATCGTCAATGTCAATGATAGCTTTCTTGTGTGAACCAATCTTTTGAATCACGAAACCTTATGCGCTTCAGCAGATACTCGAAGTAGCAGTATGTATCACTGCCAACCATAATGTGAAATGACACCAGGACAATCTATATCTTCTTGCAATCACAGCACCCCAGTTAAAACCCCGTGGTAACTCGTATTATCCACAGTATCTTGGCAGCAACTTCACTGCAATGGCTATGCATCACACGGCCGCGATAGACGCGGAAGGAAGCGTCTGTTGGGAATTGGGTGCTAACAATTTAGTACATTTTAGGCTACACACCCTTTGTGTCACCTTGAGAGGCGTGAAGTTATGACATCCGCACGAATTCACACTGATAGTACCTTCTTCCCTCCCTCTCCTTTCTTTTCATCGTTTAAACCCTTTTCCCTGTGTAGAGTAGCAAACCGGACGTGCGCCTGGGTGACCTCTCTACCTGTTTCTACCAAGAATGGACCCATACCAGCGTCACATACGCAGTACCGAAGTCGTCTGTTCCAGCACATACCTAGTGACGCGTACCGAGTGACCCAAACTAATTGTCTTCTAGGCATTAATTACTACTAAGAGGCAAAGAAAGCTTTCGTATTACTATAACTGAGAGTATAGTTTTTATTGCCTTGAAAAGTCGTATAGCCAATAGCACACTTGCAAACAATTATTCTTCCGTATAGACTATTTTACGGCGAAGCTGTTGGTCTTTATTTGGCTAGAATTTTTCATGGCATGCTCAGCCCCCCCCCCCAAAAAAAATATAAAGAAAACTCCACCTGGAATAAGGGTTTGTGTTTAAGTTTCCGCGTAAGTAAATTATGTTTTCTCGTACATTCGAATTACAATCCAATGCTATCATGTCTGCACGTTGTGTAGAAGTCGTACTTTACGAATTTTTTTTACTCATTTTACCTTGAGAAATTAAAGTAGTGCAATAATGCCCTTGCGCTAGGCAGAGGGCCTACAAGAATGAGGATGTATGCTGTGCTAATGATATCGCCACTGTTACGTCTCAAAAGAGCGATGAGAATTTTTTTGACGCTTTTCACGGCACGAGGCCGTCCTTTCATCAGCGCACGCCCAGACAGCGACGGGGCCCGAATAGACTGACGCGCAAACAAAGGAGCTCACTTCGAGGCGACAACAGCAGCCGCACTCCGTGGAAGCCGTAACTTCCGCGAAGGCCAATCTACTTGAACCTGACCGTGATAAGCTGACCATCACGGAGAGCGCCCTATTCACGAAAAGGGCCAATGTCGAGGACTTCTGTGCGAAAGGCGTTGATGTCAGGTTACAGCATTGCCACGTCGTCGCCTCGTACGCAGGTACGATCGCGATAACAGACGAATATTTCAAACATACTGACTAATGTGTAGCAATGTAAAATATTAAGATCATCGCACTTCAATTGTGGCACTTGTATTATTAGACTATCGTCTAAGCATGAAAGAAGCTTTTCGCAGTGTTTTACAGAGATAGTGTAGCAGAATCACAGAAGGCCATGTGACACTTACAGGGTACCTATAGCATCTGTACATGCTATGTTCGTTTGTAAGGGGACAGTTTGGCAGCTCAAGGTTGCTCTCTTTTTTTTTCTTCACGGCCATGAAGGAAAAATGAAAAAAACATTCGAGCACAGCACTGCGTGGAAGCACACATTAATTGCTACAGCAGCACCAGGAATGACGTAAATAGTCATAAATTTTGAAGGTTCGTGTACAATATGTCTAAATACATATACATATAAGTTTTAGACTATCATAAGGAAGACGATCTCAGCCGGATTCAGAACATAATCATGTCTGTTTGCGGCCAGTATGTCACTTGTTAATTTTCCGATATCCAGTGGAGCCTACAAGAGCAGAACAGTAATCTTAAAATCTTATATTTACTTGTTTAGGTTGCACTGCAAACAGCTATCAACATGCAATGAAAAAAGCATAAAATAACCACAAACAGATAACATATTACCACAGAACATATATTTAAACACGCAAACTTTAAGTATGTTCTATAAAGGAAATTTCGGTAACAATAAAAATTTAAGGTTAAATATTTAAAAATATTAATCCATTCAAACTATTATTGCAATTTTACTCCCAAGTCAGTTCGTACTCCACTCAAGTACAAAAAAACAACACCGCAAGAATGGGACGCGATATGAACTGATTACAAACTGAATTACTGTAATTATTATTCTCTAATTAACGATAGTTTACAATTCATTTGTAAACATATGATTATATTAGCACAAAACACCAGTTACGGGCATGAGGTCTAATGCTGTGTGTACGCACAAAAGTGGAACGTATACTCGAGCTTTAAGAATAACCAACACGGTGACTCACAGACATTTTTTAAATGTGTTTACGAAGCGAGCAAGTAGTGCGCTTCAATAAAATTCAGTAGCGTAAGCATGAGCACGAATTAACGGTGAAATATACCACACACACGCACACGCACACACACACACACACACACGCACACGCACGCACACCAGCAAATAAATAATTGAATAAGAAGCACTGATTACCCGGGTCACATTTATTGCTGTCTTCAGTATTCGCTACAGCAGTCACAACATAAGCGGTACTCGCCACTCTCCCGTAAGCGAAGAACTTTTACCAATGTCCAACGGCAATGCGGCTCCTTGCAGCGGCCACGCAGCGTACCAAACAGGCCGCTGCTCCACGGCGGCAGTGCTTCTTTTCAGCGGCTCGCGCACCTTTAGGAGTCTTTTCGGTAACTGTATAACCACGCGTCACGAGCAACTCAGACACACAATACGCTTGGTAAGCGCACGCCACGAAATTGGAGGGTGGTAAAACGTAGTTAAAGCGATGAAACAAAGCGCGACACGACCGTTACAAGAAGACCGCATCGGCGATACTCTTCCCGGCATGCTTCTTGAGAGCTACATAACGCAGATAAGATATGACTTCGCTCATTTTTGGCTGAAGCTGAAGCGCGTTAGACGATGGCTTGCATCTACAGAGCGCAAATAAAAACAATATTCAAGCTACAGTTCCGCCAAAGTGTGACATAACCGTATATCAAGATTCTAATATTCTATAGTTTCAAGATATTGCTGTTCGTCTGTATTTGTATATTTTCCCTCAGCTCATTTGGCCGGCCGCCATTGAGGCCTCATAAAGTAAGCGTCCCTTCATCTCTCTACGAGACCTCACTGGAGCGGCTGTCGCCCGCTGACATGTGAATGTAGCGGCGTCTTTCTCGCGTGTTAGCGAGCGGGAAAGAGTGGTTCGTGTATGGCGTTCTCAATAAGGAACCCGATATTTGCTGCAGTTTAGGAAGTGTCCCCTATTAAGCGTTAGAAAGGCAAAAAATAAAAAAAACAGCTGCATATAACATTCTGTTGTAGTGCACAAAACATTTTTCTACCCCACAGAATAGTTATTGGGCCTATTTGACGTTTTTATGCTTTCGGTCGTCGAGCTTTTAGTACTCCAGCGTGCGCCTACCTGTGCCATTAAGTGTGCGTCCTGCTGTCAAAGGGTGTCGCGTTTCAGGAGAAGATATACAAAGACTAAGGGAAGTGTTGATGCTCAAAGAAATAAAAAAAATATTGGGTACAAATGTATATTCAACCACTATAAGGCATCTGCGTTTAGTTTTTGTGCAGGTACGTTTTATACCACAACGTATGATGATTGGAGTGGTGGCTTTCCGCCACACTGAACCGTAGTTACAATTTATGCCACAGCATTGCTCGCCACAATATTCTCCGATGTTTGTTTAATGTTTCTCTGGCTTGCTTTTACATTATAATGCCACGTATGCAGTATATAAATTTGATCAATGAATTGCTTCGGGTTGACTTGAGCATGCGCTCGTGCAAGATTTAACTTTTTCTTTATTTACTTCGAAAACAAACATTCCGACTGGAATCAATACCATTTTAATTTAGTCAAACCTGCCTCCGTCCTGTGGCCGCACAGCATATTCTACACGTTAGTCCTGGCTGAAAATATCATATCGAACGAATGCGACACAATAATCAGCAGACTTCAAATCCACACAATAGATCCCCTGAGCCACGCGTTACAACTTTCCTTTCATAAGTTACAATCTAAAGGTTATGAGACATTTGGCGTTGCAGTAACACTTAAAATAGTACCTCGAGGTTAACCTCGAGGTTACGTAATACGTAACCCCGAGCCGCGACGGTAATTAACAAAAACAAAACTATCAAGTTGGTTTAGTAACCTAGTAACCTTTATGTTATAGGTTACTTGCAACTAGAGGTAAACTTAAACGTTACCGCGCTAAGAGTGTGTATGTGTTTTCATTTCACCGTATATTGGCTAGAGCGAACAGGTTGTCTCGTGCGGTTCGTTTCAAACGGAGCAAAGTGTGGCGCGGGTGACTCGCTAATCGGGAGTTCGCAAGCGGCAGCGGGTAGGCGACGGGTGGGCGCGATTCACAGCAGCCGCTTCAGACAAACTTCCGCTCATGTAGCACTTTGTTTCCATATAGAGGACGCGCGCATCTCAGGCGCCATCTCGTACTCATCGTCTCCGCACAGCCCCACTGTGGCACTACGCTTTTCTTCTCACGCTTTCGCCATACCTTCCTCCTGCGCTTTCCACCTCATGGTTCAGCTGCACCCTTCCCCACCACTCGCCTCCTTACGCTCTCTTCGGTATCACCCTCTTTCATCTCCCGCGGTATTCTGCGTTCGCTTTCATTGTTCGCTGTGCTCGTTCGCTCGGTTACAAAGTACGACGCCTAAACGCTGCGCTCTAAAGGAATCGGTTTGGCGGTCGACGCCGGGGATGTGCGCCAGGACACATAGCAATAGTAAGGTGTCCTTGGCGCGAGCGGACCACCAAGGTCTGTTCCAAACCCATAAGCATTTCATACTGAAGTTGGGAAACTGGCTGCCGATTTGGTGCAGGCCGACGCACTACCACAGTTTTTTGGTAAATCGTCCGACTATTGCTACTATTGCAGGTAGAACATATCTGTTGCAAGTTCTGATACTCGTCTTCGGTGCAGCATTAGTCACGTATATCCCTCTACTTCTGATGGCCATCCTCCACTCGACAATCTATGTCGCTTTTTGCGTCATCGCGGCAATATAGAATTAGCGCCTTAGCTAATGTTGACAATGACGACGGAAATATAAAAAGGGGTGGCAGGCACATGCCAACAAGCTCCTTCCTTTATGCTTTATAAGATGTTTAAATATTTAAACAGCCTTAGACACTGATCTGCATTATTTGCAATAACAAGTTCGTTTCATTGAATGCTTCTCCTTCATTTGCACCACAGATCTTATCGTCGTCTCTTCTTGTACTCCACCACGGGTTCCTTTGTTTTCTCTACTGTTCATAAATACTATCGTTTGGGTGAACCTAACCATTACACATTCATCGTTGGATAGTTAAACTGCGAAGAATGTGGTGTGCGGCGGCGTCGCGGAGCTTAGACGCTGAAAAGAGTTACCCAGACATCTATGGCTGTAGGCAGTGGAAGAAATAATTGTGCTTATTCAAAGTAATTGCAAATTTCCTCCGTTATATCTGCGCACTGTGCGAGACTCACAAAAGCAAACATAACTATGCATCAATTCCTACTGCTCCAGATTATTCAGGTAAACGTATTACAGAAAAATTAGGAAATTATATCCGTTAAGTCATTCCTTAATACAAAATTACGTTACTGAAGAAAGCAGCAAAATAATGAAAATCGTACTCCAGTATAAAATGACTTGACAAATATTTTTTAGTTGGTAGATGAAGCATCAGAAAACACGTATGAGCTATCCAAGGGAATGTCTTCGGGCAAAAATAGATAAACAATGTAGTTCGAAAATTAAGCGCAGTTATAAAAAGAAAACAAATCTACCAAGGAAAAATATGTAAATAAAGATTTAAACAAATGCTGTTATTCAAATGACACTCCCCCGCTCCGATAGGGCTTATTCAAGACCTGAGATGTCTAAAATCGCAATCTTTCTACGGACGGACTCAGAAACGTGTCTCTTTAAAGAATCCGCAGCTCGCATGTTGCAATATGCATACAAAGCAAGCAAAGCTTCTTTCTGTATGGCTGCTCTACTTCCGGCTTCGATATTTACTTCTATCCCAACAACGACGTTCTGTACTTCCACACGTGTAGTTCTGCATGGGGAAAAATTCATACACGAAGAAATTTGATTTTCTTTGTCGATACGAAACGCTTATTGTCGCGAAGAATGTTCAAAGCCTGTTTTGTCGTTCAGATATATTTGCTGGACGCTAGACTATGTGTTCAAATGCCTCGCTCGATCTTCAATTCACGTCTCTCGCGAAATGCGAGGCTCTTCCGCTATGTGTAAAAAGCGAGTTGGCAACATTTTCTTCCAATGGTAGTGTGCCTTTCCGGGAACGAAATAAAATGTGAGCTTGTATAAAATCGCATAGGATGACAATTGCCACATAGCCATCAGAATAACCGAAGCCCTCACGGAAAAAATTTCTCGCCAATATCTCCCTCATGGCCGATCTTTCTATTGGATGACTCGGACTGTCACACAGAAGTGTTGAGACTGTGAATACGTTATGGATATAGCGTTCTAGAAACCAAAGGCAAAATGAAATCACTTGACTTACATACCACCCCAGTGTTAACGAGAATACCGGCCACTTCCTACGCGCGCATGTCCCCTCGTTGACAGGCGATAGCTCAGAACTATCTCAACAGACACTGTGTTACACCAGCAACCAGAAATATATAATAGGATTTTTTCCAACCCGCCCAGAGTGGCCTGCAGACGCAACAAGAATTTAAAAGATATTCTTGTACATACGACCCTAAAGACAAAAACGAAGTTAGCAACCAGTCCCTCTGGCAGCCCCAGGTGCTCTACATGCAAATATATTCAATCTGCGACTACAGTAAAAAGTACAGCGTCGAATTACTCACAAAATATAACTGCGAGTTTCAGCTGCACATCAAGCAACGTAGTTTACTGTCTAGATTGTGCCGCTTGTAGCAAACAATACATAGGTGAGACTGGACAAGAAATTCATACAAGACTCAACGGTCGCCACGCAGATACAAAACACAATTTACCTAAAGCAGCAGCCAGCTATTTCAAGGAACATGGTCATATATTTGACTAAGCAAGGCTCTACACACTACCGTCAAATTTCCGTTCATCTCGCGATAGAAAATATACGGAATCATACCTCATACACAAGTTCAAATGACCCGCCGTGGCTGCTCAGTGGCTATGGTGTTAGGCTGCTAAGCACAAGGTCGCGGGATCGAATCCCGGCCACGGAGGCCGCATATCGATAGGGGCGAAATGCGAGAAAACTCGTGTACTTAGATTTAGGTGCACGTCAAAGAACCCCAGGTGGTCAAAATTTCCGGAGTCCTCAACTATGGCGTGCCTCATAATCAGGAAGTGGTTTTGGCACGTAAAACCCCATAATTTAGCTTTTTTGCAAGTTCAAATGCCTACACCCGACGGGAATTAATTTGGCACGTGGCAACTTGGAATCATTAAATCTGTAACTTAAATCTGAAATTCTCATTTCATCAACCAAGACACAAACACTTTGTGCCACCAGCTAACATTGATTCTCAACCTTGCCTAATCCTCCATTTCTAATTTTCCCCTGCCAATTGCAGTCTAAACAAAGGGAATATTTGCTCGTGGCATGCATATTGTTTTTCATCCGTCATTTGGCAGGATGACATCATCCGCGTAAACCGCTTTGGCCAAAGAAAGAGATGCTACTAAAAACTTTATTACAACCTTAGGAGCTCAATTTAAAATGAGTGTTCATGAAGAGATGAAAGAGAGCTCAAGATGCTTCTTATATGGGATCCCGAACAGGAAATGTGCTGCAATAGAAAGACGGACCGTCATTGGCGAGATACCCGTGTGAATATGAACTGTGAAAAAGAAAGAACAATATTATCACAGCTGCGGTCCTGTGGAAAGAGGTGCAATAGGGGCTGAGGCACATGAATAAAATGTAGAAGCGATGAGATCACTTAGAGGGCAGCCACTGGTCGTACGCAATGTTTACCGAAACTGCACTCAAGAAAACTTCAAGAGGAAAGCCAATGTTTCGTTTTCCTTTAGTGATACTGATTTGCTCATCACATTGTTTTATTAATTAATAATAATATTATAAGCAAATTAATATAAAAATACGTTATTTGCTGTAATACCAACTAACACACGTTTATTTCAACTGTAAGCGCCGCTGCCTCCACTGTGCTTGTCACTTAAGTTTGTGTGCTTGTTCAGTCAACACTAAAACTTTGGAAGCTTAGCTTCTGACTGATAGAACCAGATAATCTCTAATCTGCAAGTTATTTCCAACTGCTACATGCCCTCTCTCTCTCCGTCTCTCTTCAATTCCAACGCATTTAGACAAACACAGAGCTTTTCCATTAAGAGAACTGCGCCTTGATTCCCGCGTCGCACGGGCTTGGTCTTCAGATAGACTGTGGGCTCTACCATGTGATGATCTCGCAAGGCTAATCCCAGCACACGCGAAGGAATACACGCCCCTATTTCCTGCCATCATTCTTGTTCACATGAAGCCATCGATACTTACCCCGCGCCGTACCATATATGCGTTGGGTGTACGGTTTAGCGGAGGCAAGGAATACACGTTCTGACTGCTTGAGAACGGGGAGTCGACCGGCTTTATTCAAAAGTAAAAGTACATTTGCCGAGTAACTGTGGTGGCACCCCAGTCGGGCAGCCACTTCGGTTCCAAGAAAGATCAGGTGTCATTGACCCCCAGGGCGAGGCAAGGTGACGTAAACTGGATTTCCGAAGCATGGTGCAATGACCCCTGCGGTGGGGCACGCCGAATTGACATCGCTACATATATACAAACGCATCCCCCGCCTGTCTTTAACGATTATCTGTCTAGGCTTCCCGCAGCTTTAGGAACTCTCCGCCTGATCAAATTTTTGTTCCTTCTTTTCTCCGGTTGAGCCTTCGTCATCTTTTCTATTCGTGCTAGTTTGTAAAGCTCGTGAGTTCGACTTCAAGTTAAGCACGGTCTAGTTAGTCCATCGTTTCCTGTAGATGGAGAAGTGACTCCCTGCTTCGTTTATTCTACACTCCTCGTCTCTCGAAGAAAGCGGGCTTGGTTTCCATGGATGCGGACACTGGAGCGCCGGCGTGTACTGAACAGGGCGCCGCACTGCCCGATCCCCCAACCTCTAGCCAGCTCGGGGCAGCTCTACGTGTCACATGGCCACAGGTGTGTCATAGGTGAACCCTGGTCTTCCGGTAAAATTTTAGATGTACCCTAAGTTCAAACATGGAGAGGGACAATTCTCGGGCTCATTAGCTCCGGGCGCGTTCAATCACTCCCTCTAAACTGTTCGGAGTCGATCTTTGTTGACTAGTAACTGCACTACGTGTTGTTAATGCCGGGAAGAGGTGCTACAGTTAAAAAAATTAATTGATGCTCTATCTTCTTATTGGTGTATCAGGAGGTAAATCTTTAGCTGACACTTGGTTGTGCAGTGCGATTACCAGTGCTCGATAGACAGGTAAAATAAGTAAGGAAACCAATGAAAGGAATGCATAGATAAAGATTGTGAGGTAATGCTGAATCGGTATGGTTACTAGTAGATAAATATCTATTCCTCTGCTTAATAAAGGACGCAGTGGGCAGGAAGAACTTTTATGCCTTAAAGAAACCGCTCAGTAAATTTAAAATTAACGTTTAATTTCACCTGACATGAGTAAATGTTTACTTAGCACCTTGTTGTCTTAGTACCATGCAGTACCATGTACTTAGTTGTCGATAAACAAATATTGGACGATTGTAGATACCAAACTGGAATGGAGATGTTTTCCATCCTTGTTGAAGGCTTGAACTTCACGTTAAATTTTTTTCTACGTCCACCAACAACGAATTGTCATATGAGCTATCCATTAGTTAATAACCTTTATTTGGTAGACAAGATTTTTACGAGCTTTTATGCGTGTAACTCAGCTAAGCAGTACATTTGCACATCGACAGTGGTGAATACGTTGAAACTGGTGCGAAAAGGGCAGCTACTGCCGCATACAATCACCTCCGGTACACAAGTCTAAAACGTTCGTGCTACGTCGTAATGAATCCACTAGCCACCACTAATAAGGAATGTACTGATAATGGAATGTGCGGCGAACACCTTGCCCTACCCATAGAGCTGCTGACTCATCTATTTCCTTTGCAATCCTAATTGTGAGGCGCACGCTTTTTAGACATGCACGAGTGCAGCGTAAATCATAACGTACTACAGTAAGCAGAATAAATTGCTTCGGCTCGTTTTTATGGCATATACACTTAGGGTTTTATGCTGACATTTAGTTGACGACACAGGAGGAATCACTTATTGTAATTTTATAACTCGACAATCCAAATAAGAGAACTATTTCCCGCAATGCAATGTTGTCCTTGCTTGCTATATATATATATATATATATCAACGAGCTATGGAAGGCAGAATTATAGGTGCAACGTTAAGGCATAAGAAAAGAGCAGATTGGGTGAGGGAACAAACGCGAGTTAATGATAATGACATCTTCGTTGAAATCAAGAAAAAGAAATGGGGGTGGGGGGCACGGGCAGGACATGTAATGAGGAGGGAAGATAACCGATGGTCATTCAGGGTTACGAACTAGATTTCAAGGGAAGGGAAGCGTAGCAGGGGACGGCAGAAAGTTAGGTGGCCGGATGAGATTAAGAAGTTTGCAGGGACAACATGGCCACAATTAGTACATGACCGGGGTAGTTGGAGAAGTATGGGCGAGGCCCCTTCGCCGTGCAGTCGGCGTAACCATGCTGATGATATATATATATTGAAAAGTAATAAAAGTGAGGAGAGGTCGGCATAGACCAGTTGACTCATTGCGGTTGAGTTCAATAGGCATGATCACATAGTGTTGTTTGGACCATTTCTGGATTTCGGGCATCATGTAACCCGCAATTAAAGCCTGTAAAAGTCCCAATTACCATCCGTCTGACGTGAAGTACAACGGATGCCCGGGTTACCGTCAACACTCCCTACCAACACGAAATCTCATCGCTGCCAAATCATTCTTCAGCTACTCAGAAAGTGAAAAGAGCGCGTGTAAACACATTTCAAAAGTCCCTTTCATCACCCACCTAGGAGCAAGTACTCAGGAAATACGATCTGCACCAACTTTACTAACGGAAAAAATATGGGTGGCTCTGTTCTGAACTCTGTGAAGTTTGACCGCTTTTAATATAAACGAGCGTTTTTCAAAGCCTTGGTCGATATATGCGCTTCGAGCTTCACTTCCGAATCTTTCCTTCAAAACGAATGGTCTTGTTTTCTAAATAGGCTTATGGTTTCTGAGGGTTTCCGGAGGCTGTAGACCCTCTTACACTCGATTGAATATTCGCCCGCCTGGCTGCCGTTGTGGCTAGGAACTATCGCGCTCGTTTTGAGGTGAGTAAACATTTCGGGAGCTGTGAATTAAACATAAGTATGAGGTATTCACAGAAGTCTCTTCTATAAAAAGGGTTTTCACGAAGAAAGGATGTCGTCCTCGGTATAGAAGCCACTGGTGTTCTAGATTTCTTTTTCTCATGCAGTGCTTTGAGATTTACGAGATATTTATTTTTCAGATTCAGTTTCCAGGGCATGAAAGACGGAACATGAGGCTGTGTAAACAACGTTCATTTTTCTGCTACGTGGATGTTTCTTCAGAAAGCAAAGTTTATCTGTTGAAAGCTTTGGATTATTTGGATGTCTGATGTTATTTACCATGCACAGGAAGCACGCTATATGAATGTTCAAGCATAACCCGCCCCCCTAAGACGTGGTAACTGGTGCCAGGAATGGACACCACTACCGCACATCTTGTTTTATGATAAGAATAATATGAGTGCGAATTCTGGTTCCGACTTTCTCAATTAATTTTTCATTTAATTTATTTTGGCTGTGTGACGCGACGCATTTCTTTCCCTCATCTTCTTAAATACTTGAAAGCATTTAAGCCCATTATAGCTGCTGGAACGGGTGGCTGCTGTAACTTTTGCGTATTCATATTTTCTTCCGAGAGTTTGAGGCAAAAGAGCCGTATCCTTACGAGTTACGTCCCAGAAAATCTTATGGGGGTGAGATCGAACACACTAGAACTAGGCAATCTCTTAACAAGAGTCAATTTTCGATAGTTGTGCCAATCTATTTCTCCTCGAAGGAGCAATGGACCCTTAGCAGCCGAAGATCGTTCGCAGGACGCCATCCTTCAAGGTCCTTTGACGTTGAATATGAGTTGTACTGACGTGCATTTCAGGCTTTTTTTTATTACAAGGTTACTAACCTCCTCGTAGATGTATTTGTACCCATGATATCTCGCCATGGCATGGAGGGAAGTGAACAAAATCTAGAGACAGAACTCTTGCGAATGTTCTCGTCAACAGTAGAAGAATAGTGTCTAGAAAAGCCGAACCCGCCACTGGACGGGACTAACGCCGAGAAAGAAGATGATGAATAAATATGTAATCGAGATCTCGCTCTAAAGACCGTTTCGTCATTTTGACTCTACGATTATTGTATTAAGTTTATGAGAAGAAATGAAATATGCCTCAGTGAAGCTTTAGAACAGTAAGCTGATGGGCTAGTTGGTTTTACATAATTTTTTGCAAAGAGGAGCGCAAGAGCTTCTTTCCTGTCCAGGTCTTTTTTTTCCCCAACGCTTCTGCTCTCCCCTTCGCAAAAAATTATACCTCAGTGAATTGAACACAGGTGTGTTCATTTGCAGCTGGACATGGCGCACCGTTGGAATCGGCTCTAATTTTGCACGAATAAAGGCAACAGAAAGATAATGAGCTGGTGAGCAGTATACACAAATTAAAGAAAAGAAAGGCGCCCTTTTGAAACATTGTTTAGAATGTCTTGCATAAGACACAACACAAAATTAGTTATCCGATAGCTCAGGAATACTATCACCTGTTTATTAGGCAATGTCCGAGGAAGAGTAAAAAGAGCAGACCCAACACATTCGCACTTTATTTAGAGCTACGACACAGACATTCTTTACCCAGATTTTTGCCTGAGTTGTTGTATGTTCTAAAACGCACGTGCATTCATGTTCTATCTGATGCTTGCTCCGTTCTGTACCTTTAGGTATATGTATATACGCTCCAAGAGGTTCCACGCCTATTTGCTGTAACAAGCACGAGGTCGCAAGATCGAATCCCGCAATTCCGGCCCCGGGGGTGAATTCGAAAACACCAGGTGGTCCAAATTTCCGGAGTCTCCCACTACGGTGTGCCTCATAATCAGATCGTGTTTCTTGCACGTAAAACCCCAGAATTTTTTATGTTGCGTTCAGCATATTCTTCGTTAAAGAAATTAAGTTTTTTCCGGTTATTTATGTACGTAGTTCGTTCCGCACAAAACGCTCGCAAATCAAAATACAGCGCAAACAAAAATAACAATAAAAATTTTACGCGTAAGCTTCTCTGGAAGTTGTCTGAGAATGCATAAGCAATGTTCACTTGCTCTTCTCCACGCAGCCTGATATCATGATCAATGTTTCGAAACTTGATCGGACCAGTAAAAAAACCCTTATCAACCCTTACAGGCCGTTATCAACCTTATCAAACAATATCCGACCCTGATCAGACCGTAGCAGTTGTTATCAACCTTATAGGGCTCGTTCCAAGCCTCATCGACACTTATTGGTCGGTATAAACCTCATCGAATTCTATCGGATCCTTATCAACCCTCATATAATAATATAATAATAGCTTTATTCATTAAAACAAGGGGTACGAAGTGCCAAGATAGGAAAAAGTTGCTACAAAAAAGCAACTTGACAGGTCCTAATAACCAGACAGTCCAAAAGGCAGCAGACAGCAAGGAGCGAGAAAAAAATAAGAAGAGAAAAAAAAAGAAAAGAGGAAGCACGAAAAGAGAGAAAGGAAAGAGAGAGTAAGGGCACATAGTTCATAGTGGGGGACGGGGACGGCGGATCTCATTTAAACAAATTTGCTTCGCATATCAAACAGCTCGGGAAAAACAAACAATATGGATATTAGGTACAAACAACTCTTAAAAAATATTAGGTATATGGCCAAGCTCAATTCTTGGGGCAATAGAAATTATACACTTCTCTGCAAGAACAATTGGGTACATCGTTGGATGCAGATCTGAGATTATTCAACAAAGTGGGAAGAGTGTAACGAATCATCTGGTTACCATATGTTGAACGCGCATGCGGCACATGCCAGTATTCCGGGGACCTGCTGTTATAACATGGGATGTTGTGTTCTAATCTAGCCAGAGATGAAACAAGGCTTAAGTTTTGTTAGGTTTTTTTTTTAGGTATACAATAGCAAGGCGGTAGTTAAACATATCACTTACTTTAATTACGCGAAGTTTCTTAAATAGGGGCACAGTAAAAGGGCATATTACTAATTATGCGAACAATTTTCTTTTGTATTACAAGCAAATGGTTAATAGTTGTAACAGATGTGGTGCCCCAAGTAAGGCAGCAATAATGAAGGTGGATCGCCAACAAAGCATTATAAATTAACATTTTATTCTTCCGAGACATGTAGCGAAGAGAGAAAACGCGCCCAGTAATTTGGAAGAGTCTGCCTGCAAGAAGATGAATGTGATTGCTCCAGCTCACAGTTTTATCAAAAAAGACCCGGAGTGTTTTCACAGAAGGGAAGAGTTCAATTTTAGAAGGCCTTAACACCACGGTCCTACAAATACTTATATCTGTCTTTGTAGGGACGTGGTGTTAAGGCCTTCTAAAATTCTAGAGACCATAAATATGGTCTCTAGAAAATATTATCTTATGGCTTATGTTGTATATTCAAAGTTTGATCGACCCTTATTGGTCGTTATCAACGTTATTGGACGTAATCCGACGCTTATCAGCCCTTATATGTGTTTATTAACGTTATCAGAATTTGCTCCGATCATTATGAGCCCTTATCGCTCTTTAGAACCCGATCCGTCCGCGTCGAACCATTATCAACTGTGATAAGCCCAATCTGACCCCTCACCAAATCCTTATCATCCTTGAGAACTGATCGATGGCTCACTGACCATCGACAACGTTTTTCCTTTTGAACTTATTATGTTTTATACAATTCCTTTATAGCGATTTGTCTTACGGGACAGACGGACGGGCGGGTTTTCTCGTTTGGCAGGCATAGAAATGCTCGCTCATTTACGCAGCAATTCTACTAGATTCATTGTACCTAAGTTCTCTTGAAAAGGGTGACTGAGTTCTGTTTACGGTCAAGGATAATCTATGGCGAACGAATAACAAAGAAGGAAGAGCAGGCAAGTTTCTGAATTTGGGAGAACGATTTTACTTCCAGTGGACCGAGCGCCTTAATTTCATGCCAAGCGAACGTTCTTTTTCTGTGGGTGAAATGGGATCGGATTCCGCATTGCGATGGCATTGATGTTAGCATTCGCTTCAAAATACAGGCGAGTGAGATGTCGCATGTTTGACTCTGTAGTACTACCCTGCTTTCCGAATATAGTGGCGCAGTAAATGTTGAGGGTTAAGGGCGGAATAATTACGCGTACTCTATATTATGCAGTATAGAGTTACTAGCCTGCGAGCACGTTAAGCGAAATTCGTAGTTGCGGGTCGGATAGACGAGAGCCGTACGCGTACAGACACTAAGAATTAGAGTTAAGCTTCACTGCCCATGCAAAATGTGGGGGCCTAGAAAAAAAGCTACTTTCTGCAACAACACTTCGCTTTCTCGCAGGCAATGTTGTGCATACCATTATGACAAGTGATTCTTCAAAAAAGTTTGGTTTGTGACAGTAATCTTTCGCCCAGGATTACCCGAAAGTCATACTGATGCGCGTGAGCTCTGTAATGTGAAGACAAGGCAAAAGCGGCGCCTGGCTGCTTTTGTCTTACTTTAGTAATCGTATATGCCGATAATTTCAACTTCGTTGATTTCACTGTATTATATATCCGTTTAGACGACGTTGAAGTTCAAGACATCTCAATAAATACACCGTTCGGGACATATCAAAGTATTCGCCGGCTCCCGGGTTGCGACAGTGCTACACATTTAAATAAGAAAATTAAGTCCGGTATATAGCTAGAACGCCCTTCTGATATAGTTTAATTCCTACCGCAGATATTGCTTACAGGCAGTACCGTATGCAACACTCAGGCGTTGAGTGCACGTAATATTACGCTAGCCGCCACTGCTGCCGCTGCCTCGCACTATTTAACTAAACTGCCATATTTCCCGGCGGAAAAATTTACAGCCAGCTTACAGCTGCAATGACGAAGTCATCGCGAGCTAACGCCTGCTAATCTTTCTCAAACTATGTGACGCAAATTGCTTTATTGGAGACAACCAAAATATCTTGCCTTGCATTTTCGGTTCTCCTCGCTAGCAAGCGAGGACGCCACAGACATATTTTCATTGTTGATAGAGCTACTGCTGCAGTAAAATATAAGAGCCGTAACTCCCAATTTCATAACGCAATAACGTTAATTGTTAGCACTCTATCAAGAAATTTACTGAGTAATCCAAGAGTAAAAGTTGCATAGAATAATTATTTTAGTGCCAACATGTAGCCTGAGCCATAATTGCTCTGAAAATGATTCACCGACGGTTACAATACTCTGTAGTGCGAAATTTGAGCGCATCCGTATAGGGTGGTTTATTTCGCGATATCTTAGCTGGCGCGGACAATCTCTCGTGCTACACGTTGCAAATTGAGCGATATTTGGCGCGACTTCCTACCTAATCGGGAGATCGCTAAAGGTGGCGCTGACAAACCGGCGCTCATGCAGCGCTTTGTCTGCATACAAACGACGCGCGCTACTCTGACGCCATCCCGTAGCCATCGTTGCCGCAAAGCGCGCCTTGCGCAGCACCACGCTTTTGTTCTCGCACTTTCACCATACCCACCTTCTCCTCTTTCCTCCTCGCGCTCTCTACGGTGCCGCACTCTTTTATCTTCCGCTATGTTCCGCGTTCGCTTTCAACACGGCAGCTAGAACAAGAGCTTTACTCCCTTGATCCTTACCGACCTTTCTCACTCGCAAAATTGCTGTGCCCACGGCCATGAAAATAGTACAGCGAAAAGCGTTGAACGTACTTGAACATATTTACGAAGACACAGTCATCTTTAACAAGTATTAGATATCGCATTGAATAGTCACACGATGTAAGTGCAACTTGCGTTTATTATTTTTAATTATTAACGCTTGTATATTATGTGTTATACTATTTTGTGTTCTGTGTATTCCCATGTGTTTATACGCTCATGACAATCGACATCACGGCCGTTTGTGAGCATTGGTTACCTTGTTCGCAAACTCCTTTTGGTGCGACTTGCCTTTGCTTTTCATATTTGTACGTTCGTGGGTGTACCGTACTCTCTACTTTATTTCTGGCCCTATGACGAAGTTTCTTTTCATTTTCTTACTGCATACATATTTTTTATATTGTTGCTACTGCTATGCGAAAAGGAGTAGCCATCACCACTACGGAATGACTGCATCGCTTGCTTTTCTTTTTCATTTCCATAAAAGAAATATAACTGATGGCCATGATGCATACACGTCCGCTCCACTCGTGACGACGTTCCACTGGTGTTCTCACGGCGGCTAGGTGTTAAATATATACGTTAAAGATGCCACGCAAGCTTTATCGTAAGCTTTGGCCATTGTGCCATCAAACAACATGTAGTATTATTAAGTTGCCTGATACTGTGGAAAGCCTGAGTGTAGAAAAATAAAAAGAGAAAAGTACTCTACCATGAAAATAAATTTTTTGACGCTAACCTGCTCGAATTTCTGGCACAACACCACAAAACGGCGCCATTACATATTCGTGTAGTGACGCACGCCACGCTCACAGTTCCAACCCACGGGATTTCGTAGCACAGCCCTTTGCGCCAAGAAACAGACAGAATTTTCTTGACAGCGTTCTAGCTGAAGTCGATGGAATACAATGTCTTGCTAGGTGAGTGCGTGTGTGTGGGGGGGGGGGGAGGGTAGTGTATGAATAGCATAATTTACTGTGAGAGCCGCGTGCTGGAGTGACGTGTATCGGCTTCAACTAGAGGTTGAATCCCCTTCCAACGTTTTTCATCAATTCTCATCGTCCTCATCATAGGCCTTATCGCCGCACTCATCTCCATCAATATTATTGTTCGGAGGACCCTCCAAATTGCAAGTAGCGAATACGCTACCGAGCTACGCTTCCGAGCGCCTCATCATCACCGGCGACTCCTCGGGCATCGTGAGACAGCGCGTCTGTTGTACAGGCGCACGAGACGCGCCCGAGTCCCTCGCCGAACTAGAAACCACGGCGTGTCTCCAGATCTCCGGGGCCCGAGAAATGTGCGTTCTGCGAGAGGACGTGTTCGTCGGTTGTGGAGGATCCGGTTGATTCTTCTTGCAAAGTGTGTTTAACCTATAGTTTCCGGGCACCCAAGTTAGCCCACAAAAGAAAGTTTACTGTCCTACGTTGAAACGCGCTATAATGTCATCATCGTGATAGTCATCGCATACCCAGTGGCACACACCTAACGGCACATACTTAACAGCACTTACACAAGTTTGCGCCAAAGAGGTTCACTGAAAAGCGGAACGTGACCAGTGACGCAAGCTCAATAACCCTAAGGGCACGTACCCAGCGGCCGCAGTGGCACTTTTATGTGGGATGCACAATCTCCGGTCTTGGCCTACGAAACAGGCTAGAAACAGACGTCAGAAACAACATACGCGATACGGAAAAGTGGCAGTAACTTGGCAAGGAAGAGATTGGCTTCAAAAGAACTTTCCGTAAAATCAATGCCTCTTAGAGCGCGTAACAAGAGCGTGTCCTTTAAACGGAATTCACGGTCATGTGTGAAGCTCGCTTTTCAGCTACATCATGCAATACCGGATAGCTGCGCAGCAGTTCTGGAAAATACGGCGAATGCTCGTTTAACAGCCTAATTTGAATAATTGTAATCTATCTCGTGAAAAGACAATGTTGTGAAGCATTAAGCACACGCCTCGTAGACTCGAAAACATCAGTAGCACATGGCATGAAATCCTCTATTGGCATTCTGGCATTTGCCTTCCTACATTTATGTGAATGCTCATTTTCGCTGCCCTTAGCCCAAGCTCTGATTTGGAGCGGATTCAAATCAGCCACCCCAAGCCATGTTGCATATTCTTCACCGAATTCCAATCTGAAGAAGCTGGCGGTGATAGGGAAACCCTGCAAACATGTTGTGCTTCTCTACGACTTGACCATCTATAAACCGCATGATGCGATAAACCGAATCCCAGGAGCGTGGAGTATCTCTTGTACGCTTAATGAGGGTATACTTACAAGATTACACAGTAAAACGAAGTTTCATTTGCCTCTTGGCGCAGGTGTGCTTCATTAATGTGTATTTCTAAGTAAGGACAAGAAGAAAAGGGGTTAACTGAGGGGCCCGATTTCTTATTAATAATATCATGAGAAGCCAAAATAAAAGACACCAGGAAAACATAGGGGAAATTACTTGTACTTAGCAATTGAATTAAAGAAATGATAAATAATTGCAATGAAAGTGGATGAAAAAACAACTTGCCGCGGCTGCGGAGCAATCCCACGTCTTTGCATTACGCTTGCGATGCTTTAACCAATTGAGCTACCGCGCCGCGGTTTCCCCCATCCACTTTCCTGGGTGTTAATGTGTTACTACTAGAACTTACCTTGGGAGTGTTAGCCAGCGCCGCCACTCACCTACCTTGGCGGCGGAAGTGGAACAGCCTTTCTGCCGCAGGCGTCATAAGTACGTGATCTTTCTGGGTGAAGGCAGCTGGTCAATTAACCCGCACATGCTACCTGAAGGCATCAATTTTGTCGGATTCGAGATTCTCGTTAACATAACGAGGTTAGAGCATCGCACGCGTAATGTGAAGACGTGGTATCGTTCCCCACCTGCGGCAAGTTGTTTTTTCATTCATTTTATTGCAATTCATTTATCATTTTTAAAAATTAAATTGCTTAGTACAAGTAAGTTCCCCTATGTTTTACTTGGTGTCTTTGTTTGTTCGCTTCTCACGATAATTCTAAGTAAGTTATGTACGTAGCACGGAATCCTGACCGACAAAGTAACGCCCGTGTACGCACCTCCGTTCCATCTATTGAAATTATAAATGACAACGTAAAACGTGCACATATATTGTCAACTCATATGTATATTTAAAACAGAAATACATCTTAATAGCGCATAATATTTCCTTTAGTCTATTACTTGAAAGTTCAAGGGGAAACGAGAGCTAAAGGCTTGCATATCTGACAAAGGTCCCTGCTCCCACATACAGTTCAGACAATAGTAATTCACACACAATAATAATTACAACTCTGTCCTACTCAAACAGATATTGAAAAGTGAAGGTAAAAAAAACGACAGTATTTTTACAGTTGTACGCCCACGGCAATATTTCAACATAAGGAATTCATATCCATTGGTAATTTTAAAGGCACACTTATTACAAGGATACATAATTTGTATAAATTGATACGATACTAAATATTACCGAAATATAAATAAACAGGTCAACTCTAAACGCAGAGGTACATCTGTCACCGGGAACATAATATAGTAGAACGGTAAGTATATATGTAGACCCATTACAAATAAAAGCGTAGTAGCATATTTATATCCGAGCATATTCAAAAGCATCAATGATTTTCTTTATCTTCTTATTCCGATCCATCTAATTCCTGAGCTGTTTGGTATGTGCGACTGGGTATGTGGCTAATATTGTACAATCGTCCAAAATTGGCATGTGCCAGAGAAGGATGGAATGCTGGACGGGTTAAAACAGATTTCTGATTTACATCGTAAGAAGACGGGCCCAAGGGAAAAAGTTGGGATGAGACAAGCGCTGTCTTTCAACTGCAGGTTTATTGAAAACATCTACTGATTAAATATACAAGGTAAAAAAAGGCAAAAGATATCACCGACGGTTACGATACTGCATAATGCGAAATTTGAGCGCAAGCGTAATGTGTTTTCATTTCGCGATATATTGGCTGGCGCGGACAATGTCTCGTGCGGCACGTTTCAAACAGAGCGAAGAGATCGCGAGAGGCAGCCCGTGGTTGACGCATGGGCGCAATTCGCAGCAACCGCCCCAGACAGACCTCCGCTCATGCGGCGCTTTGTACCCATTGTATGGTATCGGTGGCGTCATCGGTGAACAGACTGCGCGTGCTACTCTGGAGCCATCGTCGTTGCCGAGCTCGTCTTACTCGGCAAAACGCTTCTCTTCTCTCGCTTTCGCCATACCCACTTCACCCGCTTTGCGCCTCACGGTTCCGCTACACCGTCCTCCTCCGCTTACCTCCTCGTCCTCTCTGCGCCATCGCCGCCTTTCATGCGCGCTCCGCGTTCGCTCTTTCATGCTTGGCCCTGCTCGTTTGCTCGGTTACAAGGAAGCCGAGGGAAGACGACGACGCCGACGACGACGCTAGCCGCAGAAACGGGTGCCTAAGAGCTCTCTAAATAACATTTCTAGCTATGTGCAATAAAGAACATCAAACAAGAAGAGATGGTTAAAAGTGGGGTCACAAAACCAGCCCTCAGAGGTCAGTACCTTTATTACCAGTCTCTTTAACTTCAGCACAGAAGCACAGAAGAAATACAGCCGATAACTGCCACCGAATAATATCACAGCACAGGATCACTTGCAGCTCAACAAACACCAATTCAGGCTAGTTCAGTTTGTGCACATCTGCTGTCCTTAACCCTTTACTGCACAATTTACTGCACGAGCAGTGCCTTCGTAGTCCTCTGCTGCGATGACTTAGAAAATAGTTCAGCAGCAATGCAGGTGCGCTACCTTTTGTGGTAACGTAAATATTACGGAGTGTGCTTGCTGAGTGCTTCCAAACTGTTGGCCATCGTTCACAGTGCGTCTTATCACATTTTGCGGAGTAGCCGACAGCTTCTTAGGCTGCCATTAACATGCGTTTCAGTGCCGACAGGCAAGTGAGGGTGCAAACAGACAGGATGGTCGTTCTCTATGAGAAGGGAAAACTTCAGGCCAGTGCTCTCAAATAAACTTCAACAAGCAGATTAAAGCCATGCCACTCCAGTTCCGGAGGCTGAAGGGCCTATACACTGTAGACTCAGAACACTGCCTACTATCCCTGAACTGCATGCGCACTGCATGACCTTTGTGTTTCTGTACCCTGTGGATCATAACCATCCGTAACAGCACCCTTCGTTATCCTGCCTGCTTTTACTCGCCGGGTGGTGCCTGCAAATAAAATAATTATTTACGCCCATTCAGGTGCTTGTAACACATTCAGCTATTTTTGTTGCATATTTCGTCATTTTCCAAACGTAACTCCCCTGTGCAAAACTGAGTCCTATCGGAAGCGGTCACAGCCTGCCTTCCCCTCAACGAACGTGGATCTCTACAAAGTTTAACATATTAGAATCAGGAAAAAAAACTTAACCCGTAAAATTGCAATAATCCTAATTAGAAAGAAATCTAGGGCTTTTAAAAAAACAAGAGGAAAAAAGCAGGGCAGCTTCGCCCCTGCCTAATTAGCTATCGAAAGGCCACCACTCTTTGTATGACTTCATCAAGAGAGCTGCTGCCCAATTACAGGACACCGATTAAACAGACTTTACCTGATTACTTCCCGTCTTTCCTGCCCCTCTCACTCACTACCCCCACCCCTTCTGTTTAGAAAGAAACATATTGGAATGCTATTGTCAATAAAGTAAATCGTCTTAGCCTGATAAGTCAAGTTCTCAAGTGTACTGCTTAAGAATCTCTTGTACGGCACTGAGATTTACTTCAGGCATGCCGTTTCACATGTGCTTGCAACGAAATCAACACATGTGGCTGTAATGCTGCGTTCGTTCTCGGAGGTAGTTTTCTTGAAGGTTGGTAAACTTCATTCTAACACAAGAAATAAACTGAAGGTACAATAGTTCACCTGCCTTTGCTATGCGTAACAAAGAAAAATGGAACGTACGATAATAGGAACCTGTGACTTCAGTCACTTTTACGTCACTTTCTATGTTGAAAATGCAACTTCGAGACCCCGAAACCTGACTTGTGTGGCAGGGAATGAACAGCCTCTGTCGTGGAACTTCTGCGTGGCAGGTGTAGCGGAACACTGCCCATTCCCTTATTTTGTTGTTGCTTCTCTGCTTGCGCTCCGCCTTTCCGGCCGCTTGTTTTTCCTGGCCAGGGCTGTGAGGCCTGTGGGGCCAGGTTTGGCTAAATGACGGCGTTGCCTTTTGCCCTCGGTGTTACCTGCACCTTATTGTCGAGCTTCCAGTTCTTTCTTCTTTTAGTTTCTTTATATTACCCAGAAACAGCTCGGCTGGAAAGAAATACCAAAATAATGAAAACTAGGTGACACCGCTCTTGTTGCTCGAGGCCTGGTTTATGGCACCACCGATGGCCATCGCATCTCTCCTCCGCTGCCTCCCCTATCGAACAACCGTGGGTTCGAAGGTTGCAGGCTTAGTCCCCGTCGTTTACGATCTGTGCTCAGCTCCGTAACCCTGATGAGTGCCGAAGGAGGCGACGGTGAACGGGGCGTACGCATAAATCCTCCCCAACAAATCAGCGCAGTTTGCTTGGAGAGGCGATTCGCGACAGCCGGTGTGCGCAGTCCGAAAGCGCATCACAGCAGAGGTGCAGTGCTTGCGGACTTCCTTGGGACTCCTCTTATATTTTCCATTGTTTTTGCTATCTCACTCATTCTTTCTTTCCTGTGTTTTCAACTTCCTGTTCCACTTGGTCTTCATTTTTATTTATTTAAAGTTGCTGGCATTTTATCGAAGAGCTGTACCCGCGGTTCAAACGGGTTTTGGCCGGCAACGGATTTCGGAAACTTAGTCTTTGGGTGCCAGTATTCCTAAGTCATAAGTATAATAAGAACGCATTAAAATAAAAGGCTTCCCCCCTCCCCCAAAATAAAAAGACGCTTCCAACGTCGCATCTGCCGCCTATAGTGAACGCCCAACACATGCGGACTTCTCCCAGAACTTCTCCTGCCAGATTCTGTCATGGGGACGGCTGACTTCTGGCGCAGCTATGTATTAAGCAAAGGATGCTTTCAGTCCTAAGTACAGTTAAAACAAAGTACGAAACTCGGCAACCAGTATAAGACTCATTCTTTCTTGTTTGTTTTTTTATACCAGCAGCTCGTGCACTTCGTTATTGCGGCTGATGAGATCGCATTCGCCGGTTAATTAAACAGAAGTGGTTGATTCTGTTCACTTGAATTTACGCATAATAGATATACGTAAAAGACGACTAACTCAAGGCAGACAGAACAGCGAGAGATTCGCTGACTCCGGATGAAGGAAAAATAGCCCGCCCTATTCCTTTGCATACATATTGGAATTCGCGCAATAAAATCCTTTACGCGCTTTTTTGATATTGTCCGAAGAGCACATTGGAGCACGCTGGAGAATCTCCAAAGAAGTTACTGCGCAGGTTAATGGAACAAAGGAATCCAGTGATTTCCGCAATTTACAGTTAGCTTCAGTTGATGCTTGTAATGTTATTTCTCCTGGCAATAAACTTACTTAGTGCGTTTTTCTTTTCTTTCTTTTTGGTCTCCCTCTTCAAGTATCGTTTTTATTGTGTCGGAGCATTTTTTTATTCCAAATAATGATTCTTGCCCCTACGGAGAATGCATCAAGCAGCTGGCGGGGTTTGGGGTGGTAACTGGGACCAAGCTATTTCGTTTTCTTTTTTTTTCTTATGATTGTTTGCAACCGAAAACTTGAACAAATTATCATGCTCACGATGTACGTACTAAAAAGGAATTAAACTTTGTGAAACGCAGAAACATCGCCGGGAACTCAGTACAAAGCCCCTATTTCATTTTGTAACCACGTGGCGTACAGTTCATTTCTTAATACTATGGAAAAGCTTATTACGCGTCCTGTACAGGCTTCTGTTCTGTGGTTCGTCATTAGAGTGGTATCATGCAAAGTCCAACATTCTGGGACATCGTGCTCCTGCATTTAAATCCGCTTTCGACGACTATTATTGTATGTACTAGCCGCTAACTATCATAACAATCATGTAATTTTTTATCTTACCCTCTCCTGTAACGCCTTCTGGCATTGGTTTGGAACTGAAACTCGAATTCGGCGACTGTTCCAAGTTTCGCAGGATCAGGAAGGTTGCGATCTTTGGAAACAACATGGTCCAAGATTGTCAAGGTGCGAGCTCTAAAGCGGCACTTTTTGATATTCAACTGAAGACCAGCGTTCTTAAGACATGTTAAAATCTGGTGGAGACGAGAGAAGTGCGACGAGAAATCAGAACAAGTCGATGTTATCAAGGTAGCACAGAAAGATGTTCCATTTGAGACCACGAAGTATGTTATGCATCACGCGCTCGAAAGTTGCGGGCGCGTGATGTTATCACGCGCCCGCATCACGCGCTCGAAAGTCCGAAGTTATATAGCCCATCAAGGGTGACAAACGCTCTCTTAGGACGGTCAGATGCGGCAATAGGAACTTGCCAGTAACCATATCCCAGGTCCAATGACGAGGAGTACTCGGCGCCTTGTAAACAATCAAGTGCATCGTCAATTCAGGGAAAGGGGCAGACGTCCTTCCGTGTTACTTCGCTGAGACGGTGGTAATCGACACAGAGTCGAATAGAACCAATCTTTTTACGCACGAGCACAACTGAAGAAGACCACTGACTCTGGGATGGTTGAATCACGCCACGCTCGAACATGTCATTCACTTGGTCGTTGATTACACGACGCTCCACAGCTGAGGCATGATAAGGGCGTTGCCTGAGGGGAAGCTGGGACCCAGTGTCGATGTGGTGGGAAATACGGTCCGTACGACCAAAGGCGTGTTCCGTACAGTCGAAGGAAGATCGGAAACTGACCAGGAAAGACATAAGTTGCGTGCAATTTTCAAGGGAAAGGTTGGCGTCAAAGCATGAATTGAAGACATCGGTAACCAATTGGGAGCTCCTTGGAAATGGTGTCATGGCATAGAGCGAAATTCCAGAAGAGGAGGCCGGCACATCCACACATCCAGATATGTCATTGGGCTCGACAGAGCCGAGAGACTCGTCGCGAAGGAGAGTGAGCGGGTATGCGAACAGCTTTTGCACTAGCATAGTTCTTGTACCAGAGGCTACGTCAATAATGGCGAATGGAAGTGGTAGAGATGAAGAAAAGTAGATGAGGTCGTGAACAGTACCTGGGCGTCGGGTGCAGATGGACAAGACAAAGGGACTGGTGTTGAGGTGCTTTGCGGCAGATCAGCTTTGGCGGCGACAATAATATTTACAGAGGCAGGAGAGGCGTCCGTCAGAGTGTTGTTAAGGACAGGCAGAGCGATTTCGGCGCGGGCGCAGTCAATGACGGCTTTGTGGCGCAGGAGAAAGTCCCATCGCAGGGTGACATCATGAGAGCAGGAAGGCAGCACAAGGAACTCAGTCGTATAAAGTACGTCCTGAATGACGATCCTAGCGGTGCATGGGGCTGAATGTTCGACGGGCTCCGTGGTGGCAGTATGAAGTACAAGGCCAGAAAGTAATGTGGTGATCTTCCTGATTTTGCGGCAAAGAGCCTCGCGTATGACGCAAATTCCATGTCATTCCATGTCGCAATAGTGGCCTCAATGCTTCGGAACCACAGGTTGGCGACATCCGCCAGAAAAAAAATAACGTTGGTGAGCTGTGTCGGATCGTCCCATTTGTTATGGTTACACACCCGTACGTACGACGAAAGCCAGTCATCGACGTCAGTATCAGCGGTGCCATTGAACACACCTGGGTCTCTTTGACGAACGCCACCGTAGGCAACTGGTCCAGTTGAAGCGGTCGCTCACCGGCATTGTGTGGCATGGTCTTGGTGGTAGCGGTACGCAGAGTGCAGCTCCGGAGTTCCAGTTCCAATTCTGGCTAGAATTGGTCAGGTGGTCAGCATGGTGGTGAAGCGAGAAAAGGCGGTGGACTGAGAAACCCATCAGAGAAGCATGAAAACGGTACACTTTTCTCCAGGAGATTTGTTAGAGGGCGTGCTATAGTGGCAATAGATTTAACAAAGCGGCGGAAATAAGAGCAAAGACCCATGAACTTCGGACATCTTTTGTGGACGGTGTTACATGAAACTCTTTAACGGCGCGAATTTTCTCCGGGTCCCGTCGGTGCCACTCGGATTCACGACATGTCCAAAGACAGTAATCTCACGGTACCTGAAGTTGCATTTCTTGGAGTTGAGCCAAAAATATCAAGTACAGCTGAAAGGCGCTTAATGTGTGAGCTGAATGTGGGCGAGAACACATCATCATCTAGGTAGCAGAGACAAGTCGACCACTTCAATCGTTGTAGTAATGAGTCCATCATAGGCTCCAAGATAGCCGGAGCGTTGCACAGCCGGAAAGGCATAACTTTGAAGTGGTAAAAACCATCAGGGGTTATAAAGGCGGTCTTTTCACGATCGAGATCATCCACAGCGATTTGCCAATATCCGGATCGTATGTCGATGACAAAAAATACTGTGCCCCATGTAGGCAATCGAGGGCGTCTTCAATACGAGGTACTAGGTAGACGTCCTTCTTCGTGATGCGGTTGAGGAGGTGGTAGTCGACACAGAATCTGCATGCGCCGTCCTTCTTTTTGATCAGCATGACAGGTCACACCCAGGCACTTGACGATGGCTCAATGACATCTTTCGCTAGCGTCTTGTCTACTTCCGTTTTGATGACATGGCGCTCTGAAGCTGAAACTCGGTAGGGTCGCCGATGAATGGGTCGAGTATCGCCTGTATGTATACGACGTTTGACAAGTGGCGTCTGGCCTAAGGGTTGGCTGTACAGGATGAATATGTCCTTTTACGAAAGCAATAGACTACAGAGCTGTTCAGTCTCTGCAGGTGTGAGATTCGGGGCGATCATTTTCGGAATGTCGTTGTCAGTACAATTGGCAGAGCGCAAGGGCCCACAGGAAGCGTCGATGGCAAAAGTCTCAACGCAGCTAACGACTAAAGCAGTGATCGTAGCCAGAGTGACATCTTCAGGCAAAATTTGCATAGTGATCACCGAAATTCACCACTGGGAGATAGGTGCGATTGTCTGTGACTCTCAGTTCTGTATACGCAACAGTAACGTTGTGGTTGAGAACGATAGCAGTTATAGGAGCGGAGATGTAATCACCATCGGTAACTGGCGCAGAAGGCGACATTTCGATGTATGTGAAGACCTGCGGTGAAACGTGAACAAAATCAGTCGGTCTTACGCGAATTTCGTGTGGTGTCGGAGGAACGTCCAGTAGAGACAGGTCAAGGCACATTGTACTTGAGGAACAATCGATGAGCGCTGAATTGGCGGAGAAGTCTAGGTCTAGGATGAGGTCATGGGGGCATTAGTCAAGTACAGTGAAACGGACGACAGTATGGCGACCGGAAATGCTCACACGTGCAGTACACATTCCGACCACGGTCACCGTGCTACCGTCGGCGATTCGTGCGAACCGCGCAACGGCAGGCGTAGCAATATTCCTTAAATGGCGGCGAAGCCGGCTGGTCATAATCGACATGTGTGTTCCGGTATCTGTGAGTGCTGTGACGGGTGTACCATCAACTTGGACGTCAAGCATGTGCCCAGGCTGGGTGAGACGTCCGCTGCGGAACTCCGTGACGAAGACGCCTACCCCGCACCTCCACCAAAATGTCACGGGTATAAAACTATTTACACGTTGTATTTACAAGAGATATATAAACAGCAGCTGAGAATCCGGAAATGCTGTTGCCACTTCATCGTCTTCCCCGTCGTCGACATTCTCGTCCTTTCCCACCGTAACACGAGGTAAGTAAATCAATAAATAAAATTTAGGCACAATGTTTGCCGGGTAGGCTGAAGTGCTCGTCCCGTGACAAATTGATTACATTATGTTTTAATGCTAGATTTGACATGGAAATTTATTCTAGCATTATTATGAGTTATAATTAGCGCTTTACAGTATTTCGCTAGCAGATCGCATGAAGATACGACAATCCGTACAGATACAGACCGTTTGAACATGCACTCTTTGTTATGTCATCACTGGAAATAAGTGTGCATGAAAGAATAACAAATCTACGAACCAGCATAATATTGAAATTTTTCGAGTTTGACATTGCATTCTGATTCCAACAATGCGTCAATTTTGTGGATCGTAGCGCGCGAGGTTTTGCAGCCTTGTCAATCCCTTCCGGTGACGCAGACTTTCTCCTACATAAATTTAAACGTTATACATTGCATATTATACCGCATGTTTTCATTCATCGTTCACCTTTTCATTTCGATAATTCTATCGGAACTTATCTCGGCGAATATTATGCATTACTGAAAGCAAGCTAAAGTGCCTATAATTCTTAAATTATTTAGCGTTTCCCTTCTTATGGATTAGTATAATGTTATCATTCTTCCAGCTCTCTGGTATACTTGAAGTCGTGAGGCTTCTCACAACTTCAAGTATACATAAGGCACAGCACTCATAAATACCGTCTCACCCACCCCTTTTCCCAGGACAGGTCTTGAAAGGCCATTCTAAATTCATCGCTAGTTGTACAAGGAGCCTGTGTAAGCTGTTCATCACTACTTCCAATGAATATAGCGTGGCTGCTCTGGGTACATTTACAGGTCAGTATATAATGCTGCTTTTGCTGTATCATTAAAATTGCTGATGACATTGCCCTGTTTATCTTTTACTGCGTACATCTTGCCTTGTTCAATGCCAAGTTTTCGTCTCACTGATTTTATGCTGCTACCACTTTTTACGGAATCCTCAATTTTTCCCGCGTTATTATTTCAAATATCCCTTATTTTCTTATTGTTGATTAGTTTTGACAGTGCTACAAATTCTATCGGATCTCTTGAGTTAGACACTTTCACGCTTTGTCATTTCTTTATTAGGTCATTGGCTGCTTGGAAGAGCTTGCCTACTGGTTTCTTTGATACGTTACTTTCCACTTCAATTCCTGCTTCAGAAGTCACCCTAGTTATGGTTTCATTCATTACCTCTATGTCTCTTCATTTTCTTTGTATAAAGCTGCCTATATTTTGATGAGCACCAGCAGGAAGTTGTCTGCTTTGGTCCTTACTGCATGTAGGTTGGCCTGTTTGTTCTTGACTAATTTTACTCTTTCTCTCTTCAAATAGGGAGAAATGCTAGACTTCACTAACCGATGGTCACTGCCTTTTAGCCTAGCTAACACTTCTACATCCTGCACTATCAAGGTATCGCCGGAGAGTATGAAATCCATTTCATTTCTTGTTTCTCCATTACGGCTTTTCCAGACCTGCTTCCTGTTCCTGCGCTTCTTGAAGAACGCATTACTGTTCTATTACTGAAGTATAACATGGTACGAGAGAGAGAGAGAGAGATAGTAAGATGTAAGCTTCATTGCTATAACTTGTGCTGTATGAGAGAAAGAGGTTGCGCTATGGGAAATGCGCGTCGTAGATAGGAGAAATTTAGTTGCGGACAAGGCACGAGCAGCAGACACCTTACATGCTTGCTAGCCCCACCTTCCGGTTTATGCAAATGCAGTCGCCTCGAATTACGCTAAGCAAGGTGTTTATGATTGATTTTCCCAGAACGAGAAGAAGCTCGTTTGCATAAGAGTGCCGGAGGCACCATGCCCACGCACACGAACGCCGAGGAAGCGCCGACTCGGCACAAAACTTGACAACCTCAATTTTGCCAAACCGATCGCCTCCGGCAGCGTAACGACGACGGCGTAATGTCGACACGAGCGCTTCGCACGCACGTGGGGAGAACTTAGACGCGCACATCACAATGAGCAGCAAGGTTACGTCGTCCCGTCACACATGCGAAGCCTGGCCAAAAGATTGATGGCGCTACGTGAACCATCAGGACATCAGCGGCGTAAAGAAGAGCAAGAAATTGCGCTCATGTTTAGAGAGGTGAGTGCTTGGTTCAACGCAAAAAGAAAGCTTAAACGTGTGCCGAAGACAAACAAGTTCGCAAAATCTGGCAACATGGTTTTCACCTTTTTTTAACGCACCTTTTGCCATCCGGCCAATATGGGTTAAATAAATGTGCATAGCCTTCGCTAACAAGCTGCGTGAGCTGCGTAGGCTGACTGCGGAACTTATCGTTCATAGAGTTCCTATAGTCTGTAGGCTGGTCTGACCGTTTTTCGGCACATAGAAGCATTTTCGTTCTTGTGGTCTTTGTCCCCAGAACGTCCCAGCGCCTTTGAATCTGTTGGTTTAAAAAAAGTACCGTTTCTTTTTTTTTTTTTTGCTGTGGGAATCTTGTCGCCAGTTGTTCTGAAGTAGAAAGGATCAAAGTTGAATTAGCCAGTATAATTAAAGAGGGAAGCATAACATTAGATACAGACAGACAAAGTCGTACTATAGGGAATATTTCCCTGTTTAAAGAAACATATTAGCATTTCTTATGTTTTGATCTGCATTCTGTAAGCCTATTATACCGCTCCAGTATGTCCACTTAACCTGGTATGTTCTGCAAATGTGTTATTTTATCTTCGAGTTTCCGCATTTACCCACCCTGCTACGTCTCGTATGGAGAGAGTAGTACTTGTAAATAGAACAAACAACTCAACTACTGGAGCATGTAAGCAAGAAAGATGTATGAAAAGAACAATTATCAAAAGAAAAGTGCGCATACAATAAAGCGCAAGGAAATTTTAAAATAAAAGGAAGATAAAAATATTTAGACAATACATCAAGCTATAATATAGTAACGCTAAGCTCGGAAAAGAACAATGACAGTAACTTCTAAAAAATTATGCGATCCTGGAAATACGCGTTATAAATATTCTGTATTTTACGGAAGGTTGAGTATTTGGGATGACAGGCAGGAACGTGGCAAGGTCTATGTTCTCTGGTAATCTTGCGCGGAATACCAATCATAATACAACTGAAGAGCTGGAGGCAGTTGAGGAAACCTTGAAGGAGTTTTTGTAGTCCCAGAAGGTCAGTGCGGTTACGTCGGTAGTGAAGTACGGAATGGAAATAATCCAAAATTGCTGTAACAAAGTCCAGTGTTCGTCTTAGCATGCATAATCCTTAGAAAAGTATCCTAATGACATATGTAGCACGGATTGGTCATGTCATTATGGTACTCAAGATTGCAATAAAGCTTAGGAACGTTTTCTTAATAATTATATTTCTTTATCCCAAAGACATTTCCTATGTGTGCCCATGCGATGCTTCAGAAGAGCTACAAAGCCAAGGATAAATTGTGATTAAAAAAAAAACAAGGTGTACCACACAAATATCAAATCTCGCGATGCGCAGAAACCAGCTGATTTGAAGGTCTGCCGCAACAAGCTCAACAACTGCGTTGGATATGCAGGAGAGCTACATAGTCGACTGTTAGAATAGTTCTGACCTATTATGAAAAAGTTGTCATCATTGCTTAAACCAAACCTACTATCAATCAATCAATCAATCAATCAATCAATCAATCAATCGGTTGGTCGGTCGGTCGCTTTTATTTACCAGGAACAAAAGGAATTGGAGAGACACCTGGGCAAAAAGCTGTCGCAGCAGCTTGACGGGGGCCCAGGGTCTCTTGCATCGCACTAGCACTCACATGATATGTACACAGAACATTTATACACAACAAACATTACACATCGCACGTGTGTACAAAAAAATGTCATTTTACACTTGAATACAATATATTAAAATGTTACTATAAAGAGAGTAATCGGGCAAACCATCTTTATTTAGCGTATCTGTGTGCTTATATTTGTTTAGTACAGTCGGTATATTATGTGTTAAGGACTGCAGGCTGTAATTGTTTCGAAACCATGGTACTTTCACCCGCAGAGTTATTGCACCGGCCCAACCAAAGGCTCCCCCTATTTTTTAGGAGGTCACTTTTGTTTGCTTTCAAAACGAGCAGCATTGCATAACTTGAAAGGTTTCTCTTTATCTCATTGGCTGACAACACGCGAGTAGCACGCAGAAGTGGAGCGGCTTTCGTTGTGGCCGGGCTAGCGCAGTGAAACTAGTCAACCGAACGATTAGGATGATGCCGGCGATTGCGATTGGCTCATTTCTCGGCCCTCGCTTAGCTTGCGGTAGCTGGCCGGAAATCGCGGCTTCGCGCAACCGAAGAATAAAAAGGCCACTATAACGTATCCTCAGCGAAGAAGAGTTGGCAAACTTCTCGATAATGTTATATTGCGACGAATTTTTTATTATTATACTCAAATAAATCCATTATCCTCAGAAGGTTCGAGTAGCCAGTGCCAGAGCGATCGCTGAGCAGACATCTATTGCTTTCGGAATGGTGCAGTCTCTGGCTATCCAAAAAAGAAATTATCTTGTTCGGCATATTAATGCACCTTTACTGCCTACATGTAACTTTAACGTGTTGAATTTTCACGATTTTGTGACATCGCGTGACAGATGAAGTATGCGAAGCCCAAAAAACATTTTGACCAATCGAGGAAGGCTACTTCTAAGATAGGCATGAAATCGTAAGAATCGTTTTTCATCCGTTTGTTTTAATCATGCATAAACAATATGTAGGCCTCACGCTAGGTCGGGAGTTTTCGTGGTTTTCATGACGTTGCGTGACAGATAGGCGAAGCTGGGGTGGCTAAAAATTTGACCATTTTTGGAGGTTTGATTGCAGTAATGGAATATAAAGTTTGAAAAAGTTTTACGTTAAAGCGCCCTGTATCTACATCTTCTGCATTTCAGCATATATTTCTGAATCTTAAAATCTATTGTAAATTTTCGTCTTTACAAGCAACCGTTATGTCACTTGTAACTTCTCTGTGACTATTTTTATGAGCCCTTGCCCTTTTGTCACTGTATATGTGGAGGCCGTGGGCAAGTCAAGCTCTTGTAGCTTTTGTCCTCGGCTCGCTGATCCTCGCGGTGAAATAAATGAAATCAATCATTCAATGAAATCAATCCAGTCACGAGACTTGTACGAAGTAGCGTTGAGTGGTAATTAACGTTTAAATCGTTCCTTTTTTTTTCGTTTTGCTGATTGTGCTGGTGCTTTTTTCAATGCGTATGAACAGTGTTGAGCATGCTAGTTTGATTGCTCCTATTTTGTAACACTGTTGCTGGTGAAATAAGGTTGTATACGTGACCTTTTCTATAATTTCTTAATGTACTCGTGACTTATGGACATGATCTAAGAGTCATTAGCCGTTGCGCAGAGGCTTCTTTCGTCATTCACTGTCTACCTATTATTTCTTCGTTACTCGCGCGTTTTACTCGTGGTCCTCACAATTTTTACTTAGGCAGCTTCAGTCAGCGCCTGCTAGTAAGACACAAGACAAACGATGGTGATTATAGTAATTATTGCACAAGGTGACAGCGACGAATGAATGCATAAACTGCGAGTTAGGAGTGAGATTGAATTCTCACCCGTTGATTCTAGAAGTTATGTTATCCTAAAAGACGGCATTGCTTCTATGGCAGTGCACCTTCTGAAAACTTAAGTGCCCTAATTTTTTATGCTTTGTGATTAACGTTACTTAACTTGCTGGCTTTTATTTCGTACTGGAGAAAAGTGACTTAAAACTTCCACTACTGCAGGTACTTTGGTTCCATAGATTAGAATTGGCGTGAAAAATAATATTTATGAAGTTTGGTAAACAGTCACTGGCGAGAATGCAGCGGCAACGGAAATCTCAGCAGATATTTTTAGCTAGTAGTTACGCGAAGTATGCGTAATTCAATATTCATTCACGCTAATGCTTGACTGATAGCATATTATAAAGTAGGCCATTTTTCTAAATGTGTGCAGTGCTTAGCGATTGAAATGCGATACTCGGGCAGTATGGCGGCTGGTGATTCTTGCGCCACCGGTAAGCGCTGAGTGATCACGGAAGGCACCCGACTGCGTGACGATGCATTGAAATAACTCTCGTTTTCGTGTGACACGAAAGTGTCTCAGCTCACTGTCCGGAGCGTCCAACGCTGGCGCAAAAAGTGCCGGCCGTTCTGAACTCGTTCTTGAATGCCGCGGCTATCTTTGAATATTATTAGCAGCAACAGGGGCTTCGGTGTCTTGATAATATTTTGCTGCCTGCCGGCAGACCAACTCTCGGCAGTCCACCAGGCCAAGCAAGCCGCCGAGTGGAAAGAACTCTTGGCCGTCAACTCGGCGGGTGCTCCAACCCACTCACTCGCCGGACGCGAATCGATCTGATTCAAATAAATGTTCGGGGGACAAACGCCAACTACGTTCGTGCGATTACCAACACCGTAAATGGCATTATCGCCGTCAAAACTTAATGGTTAACGAGATAACACCGAAGAAAAACATTTGGAGTTTTAGTGCGCCCATGGAAGGGGCTTTCTGGTTACAGCTTGACGGTTACTTTGCGTTTTCCTCAGACTGGTATTTGCCCCATGGCGTGGTATGCAGACAGGTGCTCAACAGGGACTCTCATATCATCATGATCATCGTCATCATCATCATCATGGCTACGCCCACTGCAGGGCAAAGGCCCCTCCCATACTTCTCCAGCTACCCCGGTCATGTGCTAATTGCGGCCATGTCGTCCCTGCAAACTTCTTAATCTCCTCCGTCCACCTAACTTTCTGCCGCCCCCTGCTACGCTTCCCTTCCCTTGGAATCCAGTCGGGACACCTGGCGCTTGTGTCCCCTCCTTCATACTTTGTGGTTGCATGTGATTGCGCTGTAACAATTTTTATGTCAAGTATGCACCAACTCGCCCAGAAAGAAGTTTTAATCCAGTCCGTAACCCTTGATGACCATCGGTTATCTTCCCTCCTCATCACATGTCCTGCCCATGCCCATTTCTCTTTCTTGATTTCAACTAAGATATCATTAACTCGCGTTTGTTCCCTCACCCAGTCTGCTCTCTTCTGATTCCCCCCTTAACGTTAGACCTATCATTCTTCTTTCCATAGCTCATTGTGTCGTCCTCAATTTAAGTAGAACCTTTTTCGTAAGCCTCCAGGTTTCTGCCTCGTAGGTGAGTACTGATGAGACACAACTGTTATGCACTTTTAACTTGAGGGATAATGGCAACCTGGTGTTCATGATCTAAGAATGCCTGTCAAACGCACCCCAGCCCATTCTTACTCTTCTGATTATTTCAGTCTCATGATCCGAATCCGCGCTCACTACCTGCCCTAAGTAGATGTATCCCCTTACCACTTACAGTGCATCGGTGCCTATCGTAAACTACTGTTCTCTTTCGAGACTGTTAAATATTAATTTAGTTTTCTGCAGATTAATTTTTAGACTCACTTTTCTGGCTTCGTCTCTCCAGGTCAGTGAGCATGCATTGCAATTGGTCCCCTTAGTTACTAAGCAAGGCAATATCATCAATGAATCGCAAGTTACCAAGGTATTCTCCATTAACCCTTATCTCCAATTCTCCCCAATCCAGGTCTCTGGATACCTCCTGTAAAGACGCTGCGAATGCACCTTTGACTTAGGCAGCACGAAATAACATAGACGGCAGCCACAAATACAGACACTGCGCTGTGTTTGTTTTCTTTCCCTTCGTCTGTCATTTTGAACTGCCTTAGTCAAGCACTCATTTGTTCGTTGTTCCAAGTTGAGGGAAAGGGAGCGTACTCTCGTGTAAGCGAGTGGCGGGGAAGAACGAGAGGGAAGAGGAGAGGAGGCTGTCGCTCGCTCGCTCGTTCCCTCGCTCGCTCGTCCGTTGCACGTCTCGCTGGCCGTAACTGCGGTGGGCAGCCCCATAGAGTTTCATACAATAATTACTAGAGGAAACTCTGGCGCCGCAGTCGTTGTACCACCATGGGAATGATGGGAAGTTCATGGATTTGTCTGACCTTCGTGCTTATGGATTCAGACGTTTTTGTGGCTTTTTTATATTACGTTATATAAACATTGCTGTCGTACATTTCCGCGCAATCTATACTCTTCGATGTGCATAAGACGCCGTGAACACGCTGTGATGTGTGGTGCGCGACATGGTGCGGTGATAGGGACGGTCAGGAGCAGACGACACTGAGTGCACGCGCGCCGAGGTGGAAGAAGGAAAACAGCGACGCCGAAGAGCGTCCGGCACGAGAACGCGCGGCGCATGAAAGACAACAAAAAGAAGAAAAGCAACCAATTAGAAAAGACCACGGGGCGTCAGGCAGCCAATCCGAGAATGCCAAATTGGCCAGACAAGAAGAAAAAGCGTGATGCGCTGTCAGAAGGGGAGGACACGCAAGGAGACGCAGGGGAGACGCCAGGAGAGTCCCAGGAAGCTACGGCAGGAGGAGGTCAACCACCGGAGCGGGCGTTGAAGACGGGCCGTCGGGTTCCGAACCCGAGCCCACCAGGACTTCACCCGACCGGGGCCTCCTGCCAACCTGTTCCTGTGCGTCGCCAGTCTACCCGAGCGTGCCGTCAGCTCCTCAAGGCCGGTGAGCTTCTGCGCCAGTGGGCAGGACGAGAACAGTCGGGCTACGGGCCCGAGTTCTACGCCAGCTGCCCGGCCAGAACGCCGCCCCGTCTGTGGTGCCGCCTGCTGCCCGAGGCCGGCGTTCGAGCTTCTGCACCCGTGGGCGAGACGAGAACAGTCGGGCTTCGGGCTCGAGTTCTACGCCAGCTGCCCGGCCAGAACGCCGACGCCGTCTACTCGTGCCACCAAGCCGCCTGCTTTACCTGGCCTAGCCAGAGCTGGCGCGCTCCGGTCGCCCGGTCGGTCAACCTACACCGCGACCTCTGGTGAGACCGGCGCCCCTCCTTTCGCCAGCTTGTCGCCGCGTCGCCGCGTCGAGACTGTTACGCGTCCCCGCCCTCGTGGCAAGCCCGGACTCGCGCACCCGTTAACCACATGCAAGCCCTATGTGTGTTCTTTGCCGCAATGTCTTCTTGAGTGTTTGTTTTAGGCATGCTTTCCATTTCCTTCTATTTGCTTTATGCCTCTTTTTAGTTTGATTAAAAGTCTTTGTGTGTGTGTTCAAACCAACGGCTTTGTCCTCAATTGGGTTCTCGGAGGCTCCGCCTAGGAGAACTAACCGAACCATTGAGTACACGAACCTTTGCCCCATATTAGGTTCATCACACACGCGCAATTGCTATTAATTGCAATGATTTGAGCTTGGCCAGGTGGCTAAATCGAAACGCGCCAAGCGTCTCAAGGCACTGGCATGCCTGCGATAAATTCATAAGGGCATTTCATTCGCTTGTCGATACGTGCGTCCGTGGCTTAATGGTTTCAATATCAGGTTTATGTGCTAGAGTTTCTGTGTTCGAAGACTGTCGCTCGCTCGCTCGTTCATAGGTCATGCGAGTTGTTCGCTTACATTTACAATCACCCCCGATGGTTCCTTCGTATTTTTTTTTCGCCCGCTGCACTTGTGACCAGGTGGTGAAGTGCCCGCGTTGACTGCGGGAGGTCTAGGGTTCGAATCTCACTACTGCTCTTCACGCACCGGTTCACTGCAATAGATATAATTGTCCTCCGCCTTGGCACTGGGCTTTTAACAAAATTAAATTATATTCTGGGGTTTTATGCGACAAAACTGCGATATGATTATATGGCATGCCGTATTGGGGACTCCGGGGTATTTTTACCATCTCGGATCCTTTACTAGCTCGGAACCGCGTGCGCGAGCGTGTGTGTGTGTGTTTGTGTGTGTGTGTGTGTGTGTGTGTGTGTGTGTGTGTGTGTGTGTGTGTGTGTGTGTGTGTGTGTGTGTGTGTGTGTGTGCGTGCGTGTGCGTGTGTGTGTGTGTGCAATTTGCCGGAAATGTTACTTCGAAATGCGACCGCGGTGAGGTTCTCGCATACTGTTGACGAGATGACACAACCAAAACCGGGCAGCCCTGGACACCTTGAGAGATGCAATCACAAACGTTGCTGCTCTTGCTCCGCGCTCCATATCCAATAAACTGCTGGTGAGAATTTTCAGGTGTTGGTGATACATTCGTTTCCAGTGGGAAGGTGCCGACGAATGTGCTTCCGCTGAAGGTGTAAAGTGCTTTATGTGTAACCGGGAATTGCCAGTAAATTTATACCCAAATTGTTGAATCCTCCAAACACATTGCATATGAACTCGCCAAACGCGGATGGTATCCGAAAAACGCGCCTAAGCGCTCATAAAGCCACCAAGTGAGGGAGAGGGTGTGCCATAATCACTTTGACAGAGATTACGCACAGAGTCGTTCTTTGACATATTCAGCCAGTAAGAGGTCATTTCCGGTATTACTACACGGACGTGAGTAGTTCGCATAAAGTCTTCAAAAAAATATTAGATGTTTACACTGCAATGCTCTTGCTCAAATTTTGCATATAACGCTTTGCGGAGTCTACGTCGTTCAATGGAACGCTTGCTCAAGCTACTTGACTGGTATTTGGGTGAAAAATTAAAGGTTGCTTTTTTTATGGAGATGCAAGCTGCTGCGGTGGTAACATAAACTTGTGTAGCCGTCTGCTGGCAGCTGCTGAAAGCAGCCATTCAGGGAGGGTTGCCACGCCATTCCCCCTCCTCTGGAGCACGCGGCAACGCTCCCTGAATGACTGTCCACTGTGGGAACATCAAAAGGCATACGAAAACGCTTGAAATTGACCTTTATCGCAGCGCGCATGGCACAGTATGTAGCACAGTATGCAGCTTTGTGTTTTTCTCCCACATTTTTTCCAGCGAACTAGTATATCACTAGCCAATTCATCCGTCCGTCCGTCCGTCCGTCCGCCTGCTGGTCGCCTCTATGCCGAAAACTCCTCCGGCGCAGCACCATGTGCATGCACAAAAAAATTGAGAAAAGGAAGCACGCGATTAGCCAACACCACCTAGATAGCACAAGGTCTGTTTACTCCGATCCATGACGTCACATGACGTTTGTCCGTCACATTTCCTGAACCGGTCAGTTTCAAGCACTCACCAATATTACTTCACGCCTCTATTCACTGCATCAATAATATCTTAACGTGTTAGGAACACGACGTCTGCTCATTTAAAACGTTTTCCTTTGTCGAATAAAACACTCATATTATCAATCATTTCACAGGTCATGACTAAGAAACTTAGCGCAGCTTAATTGACGAGACAGTTTCAATTGAGAACATAAAGCTAACTACGACTATATAAATTAAGGAAACTGCTAACAACAATAAAAACAGGGAAGCGCTCTGTCCTGTTTACTCGCTCGTCCTATGTTGCGCTGTTCCTGTTTTTATTCTAAAGATGAACCAACCAGCCCCATTGAACATACTGCTAACAACAATGCTTACGATATGCTAGGCTTCCCTAGGACGCTGTTAACAGGGCTAACGAATGTAATAAATTAATTGTAATGATGAACAAGAGTAGATGAACAAGGCTACCCAGATCGTCTATTCCATGTCTGTAGTGCAACCACTGAGCCAGCCGGATGGCCAGTGGTTGCCACGAGAGAGAACCACTTGGCCATCCAGCAGTTCCTGCTCTGTGTTGTCTGGCTTCTCGGTTACGCTTGACGCTAACAGCTTAACTGTTGAATACATCCCTTAACAAAATAAATAATTAAATAAATAACAAATCAAAACACTTCAGGCAAATTTGCCATAATGCACCGGTTACCTCAAGGGTATTACCAATTCCTGCTAACTCTAGCGTCGCGATATTGCGCACACAGTTCTTTAATTGAGCAATGCGAAGAGGCCTTTGGTGTATGCAATTGCGTACAAGGCAATTTCCCACTTTTTACCAAAGAGAATCTACGTTGGAATAGACTTAAGTTCCAGCAGACGTAAAATTCTGCAGGAAACGACGTGTTATCGAGTTCCTAAACTCAGTTGTCCGCTTGTTGAAAAGCTGATGTCCACGATGTCACCCCGATGTACAGTGAATATTGGTCTTCTGAAAGGATCACCTCTATGGCCATTTATGTTCTTACGTTAGAATAATGATCTACCATCCGTTATATTTCAAGAATCTATCCTTTACGCCCCCGCAGGGGCGTCTGCGTCAGCAGTCGTTTGGTGTGTTGCGACACCACGTACCCGAGCACACGAGGGTTGGACCCTCCCGCGTGTAGCCGTGCGCGGCTTAGCCGTGTCCGGGGAAAGGGGGATCCTGGAGGTTGAGCCGATGCCGAGTGTTCGGACCTTTAAGGCCCCCCGGCGGAGGCAACACACCTCTTTGGCCTCTGCTTCACGTAGACGGCACCCCCGGACTGACCCACCCGGGGGAAATCGGCAGTCGCCTTTTCCTGTCTCTCTCTCCTGAAACCTTCGTCTTTCCCTTCCACTTTTAGTACTTTCCTGTCTCCTTCTCTCTTCTATTTACTTCCTTCTTCTTGGTGGCAAGGGTTAACCCTGTGTGGCTATCCAACCTTGGGTACACCATATTTGGTTATAGTGGCGGCGTACGACTGGCGTCGTGCAGACTTGTATGCAAGCTCTGCCGCGTCCCCGCGTTGGGCTCCGTGGTGGGCGGTCGGCGCTGTTGCCGAATTTTTATATATCTTCATGGAAACTGGTTTCCCCAAACTTCCTGATCGCCCTCAGAAACGAGGGCGCACCGAAGATGTCTTTAAGTTTTTTGGCAATCGTACACAGAACTTTCCCCGCTTTCATGTCATCCACTCCGATAAGCCTGAGAAGACTGTAAGAATGATCTCACCTTTCGTTGTCTCAAAATCTCTGACAGAAGTTTTTGGTCCCGGATACAAAGCATCGAAAATGGCTAGCGGTGATCTTCTCCTAGAGCTCCGCGATCAGAAACAATTTGAAAAACTGTCCAAACTTGTATCTTTTGGGGGTGTTCCAGTCACAGTGACCCCACACCGTACCATGAATACTACCCGTGGCGTTGTATCGGATGCTGATCTGCTTGAATTGTCTGAAGCTGAACTTCTAGAGGGTTGGAATGATCAGAACGTGATCAATGTTAAGAGAATTAAAATAAGACGTGACGGAAAAGAAATCAATACCATGCACCTAATACTTACATTTGGCTCAAGCAATCTACCAGACACTATCGAGACAGGCTATGTGAAAATCCGAGTGAGACCGTACATTCCAAATCCCCTACGATGCTTTAAGTGCCAGCGATTCGGCCACAGCTCACAGAACTGCCGAGGCCGCCAGACATGTGCAAAATGTAGTTCCCGTGACCATGCTTCTGAAACGTGCGAAAACGCTCCACACTGCGTGAACTGTGATGGCGAGCATGCCGCATACTCGCGGTCATGCCCGTCTTGGAAAAAAGAAAAAGAAATAGTCACTATCAAAGTAAAAGAAAACATATCATTCAAAGAGGCACGCAGGCGGGTTGCATACCTTCCTAAGGCCAGCTTTGCCGAAGTGGCGCGTCAGGGGGCAGCGTCACAACGGCCTCCGGCGGCTGTCCGACCCACAAGCAGTGAGTCGGCAGTCACGCCATCTGCCCCCGCGGCGGTTGCAGCTAGCGCTGCTCCGTCAACCGAGGAGAGGGGACCATCCACCCCGAAGGTGGGTGCAGCCGAGGCTGCCCCAACCTCCGAGGCCCCTTCCAGCGCTGGCAACGGCCAGCGCAGCCAAATCCCTCAGGGAGTCCCATCGACCTCCGGGCTGGTGGGCGCAGGGGTCTTGCCCTCCAAGGCGGGACTCCCTCTGAAAACCTCTCGCTCGCAAGAGCTCTTGTCCGGCGTCTCACACGAGGCAATGGACACTACACCTGTCCCCAAGGCGCACCAAACGCCTAAGGAGCGTCGAGAATCGCTTGAACGCTTCAAAAAGAACAAAACACCTATTACAGGGCCTCGAAAGGGCTCTGTAATCTAAGGCATCTTTCCGTTTCCGTACACACAGCACTAATTTACATTAAATATGGATACACAAATCATACAATGGAACGTCAGAGGTCTCGTTAGAAACCTTGATGATTTGCAAGAACTCATCCACACACATAATCCAAAAGTGTTGTGTTTACAGGAAACACACTTAAAATCAAAATACACAAACTTTCTTCGACAATATGTTACTTTTCGGAAAGATCGCGATGATGCTGTCGCATCATCGGGCGGTGTCGCAATTATAATTCAAAAAAGTGTAGCGTGCCAACGTTTACAGCTACGAACGGCCCTTGAGGCAGTGGCGGTTCGAGCTGTTTTCCTTAATAAACTCGTCACCATTTGCTCGCTTTACGTACCCCCACACTACAAATTAAACAAACATGAATTTCAGTCATTTATAGACGAATTGCCAGAACCCTATGTTGTTCTTGGCGACTTCAATGCGCACAGCTCCCTGTGGGGCGACTCTCGTATAGATGCGCGAGGTCGTCTTGTTGAACAGTTCCTTTTTTCTTCCGGAGCGTGCCTTCTCAGTAAGAAAGAGCCCACATATTACTCTCTTGCAAACCGATCCTTTTCGTCAATAGATCTTACTATAGTCTCCCCGGCTGTACTGCCTGAACTTGAATGGGAAGTTACCGACAACCCTTACGGTAGCGACCACTTCCCTATACTGCTAAGATCACATAAAGAAAACGAATATCCACCACACGCTCCTAGGTGGAAGATTGAGACAGCTGATTGGGAGAAATTTCGATCTCTAACTAGTATCCCATGGGCTGACCTGTCTTCATTAGGAATTGACGCTGCAGTCGAGGTTTTTACAGCATTCATAATAGATGTCGCATTTAAATGCATATCAGAAGTAAAAGGCTTGGCCTGCAAACGGCGTGTCCCATGGTGGAACGACGATTGTAGGATCGCTCGTAAAAAACAGAACAGGGCGTGGGGGTTGCTACGCGCTTCTCCCACTGCAGAGAATCTTGTCAACTTTAAAAAAATAAAATCCCAAGGTAGGAGAACCCGCCGACAGGCCAGAAGAGAGAGCTGGCACAGGTTTTTATCGAGTATTAACTCGTTTAGAGATGAGGCCAAAGCCTGGAACAGAGTTAATAGGATTAGAGGGCGGCAAACACATTCACTCCCCCTGGTGAACACACAGGGCGATACACTGCAAGACCAGGCAGACTCACTTGGAGAATATTTTGAGAGCGTGTCAAGTCAAACAAATTATACACAATCCTTTCTCAAATACAAACAAACAGAAGAACGTAAGCCATTAACAAGAAAAGGTCGAGAGAATGAGCCGTACAACCGTCCTTTTTGTATTGCGGAATTGAGAGCTGCCTTGAGCGCATGCAACAGCTCCGCACCAGGATCTGATAGAATCATGTATGAAATGCTCAAACACTTACACAATGACACGCAGGATACACTACTCACACTTTTCAACACCATTTGGGATGCAGGGTACCTTCCAACTGCATGGAAGGAAGCCATTGTGGTCCCTGTTTTGAAACAAGGCAAGGACCCTTCCTCAGTGGCAAGTTACCGCCCGATAGCCCTCACAAGTTGCATCTGTAAGGTGTTTGAAAAAATGATTAATCGGCGACTCATTCATTTCCTTGAACTGAGCAAAATCCTTGATCCCTATCAGTGCGGCTTCCGAGAAGGGCGCTCCACAACTGACCATCTTGTACGTGTCGAAGCAAATATCCGGGACGCATTTGTACACAAACAATTCTTCTTATCCATATTCCTCGATATGGAGAAGGCGTACGATACGACGTGGCGTTACGGAATCTTAAGAGACTTGTCAGAAATGGGCATCCACGGTAATATGCATAATATAATAGAAAGCTATCTGTCAAATCGTACCTTCCGGGTAAAAGTCGGCAATGCATTCTCACGCCCTTTTACGCAAGAAACGGGTGTACCCCAAGGAGGCGTGCTGAGCTGCACGCTCTTTATCGTGAAGATGAACACGCTTCGTGTTTCATTACCACCCGCCATCTTTTACTCTGTCTACGTGGACGACATTCAAATAGCTTTCAAATCGTGTAATCTCGCAGTCTGCGAGAGACAGGTACAGCATTGCCTGAACAAAGTCTCAGTGTGGGCAGACAAGAATGGATTTAAGATCAATCCTAACAAAAGCTCTTGCGTTCTTTTTACAAGAAAGAGAGGCCTGGTTCCGGATCCTTCCTTAGAACTGTGTGGACAACGAATACCTATCAGCAAAGAGCACAAATTCCTAGGTGTCATACTTGACTACAGACTCACTTTCGTCCCCCACATTAAATATCTTAAAGAAAAATGTCTGAAAACAATGAACATAATCAAACTTCTATCCCAGACTACATGGGGTAGTGACAGAAAGTGTTTAATGAATATCTATAACAGCCTCATTCGATCACGACTAGACTATGGTGCCGTGATCTATCATTCTGCAGCCCCGAGCGCGCTAAAGATGCTAGATCCGGTCCACCATCAAGGAATCCGACTGGCCACTGGCGCTTTCAGAACGAGCCCCATACAAAGTTTATATGTAGAATCGAATCAGTGGCCACTCAATCTGCAAAGATCTTACATCAGCTTCACATACTTCCTTAAGGTGCACTCCAATAATCAACATCCATGTTTCAACACTGTTAACGATATGACCTGCACTACACTTTTCCATAATCGCCCCTCTGTAAGAAAGCCTTTCTCGCTTCGAGTGAGGGAGCTTAGTGAAGAGATACATGTCCCACTACTCGAGCCTCGCCTAATGCATCCAACACAATTGTTACCGCCTTGGGAGTGGCAGGTCATAGAATGCGACATATCCTTTTTAGAGGTAACAAAACACGCACCAGAGATCGAAATACGAATACATTTCCTAGAACTCCAGCACAAGCACTCCTGCGCCGAGTTCTACACAGACGCTTCGAAGTCTAATGCCGGGGTGTCGTATGCTGCCGTCGGCCCATCCTTCTCAGAATCCGATGTACTACATCCGGAAACAGGTATATTTACGGCCGAGGCCTACGCATTACTGACTGCTGTGAAGCATATAAGAAAATCAAAACTCCAAAAGTCAGCGATATATACAGACTCCCTAAGCGTCGTGAAGGCCTTGATGTCACCCTATAGACACAAAAATCCAGTACTTAATGAACTATATTCCGTCTTGTGCAAAGCTTACATATCTAACCAGCATATTACTATATGCTGGGTGCCTGGCCATAGGAACATCGAGGGCAACGTTCTGGCGGACGAGATGGCCACGTCTATAGCATCGCAAGCCGTTAACCCTACCGCCGAGGTGCCTGTCACAGATCTGAGGCCTTTCTTGCGAAGGCGGCTGCGGGCCCACTGGCAACGCATGTGGGACGCCGAAAAAGATAATAAGCTCCACCTAATAAAGCCACAGTTAGGACTCTGGCCCTCTACAACAAAATCGCGCCGAACAGATGTCCTATTCTGTCGTTTAAGAATAGGACACACATATGGCACCCATAACTTTCTACTGACCGGAAGTGAGCCTCCAAACTGTGGTAGATGCGGGGAGAGGCTGACTGTACTCCACGTCCTCCTGGAGTGTCGCGAAGCCGAATCTGAGAGAAGGAGACATTTTTCCTTAGCATACCGCCAACACATTCCTCTTCATCCTCTAATGTTTCTCGGTCCAGAACCGCTTTTTAATTCAAACAGTGTCCTAGGTTTCCTCAGAGATGTCGTCTTACATGTTATTAGTCCCATGAATTCGTAGCGCCTCCTCTCTCGAGAGGATGCCACTACGATAATTGTTTTGCGTAGCACATGCCTCCAGGCCCTTGTGCTTCAAGGGCTCTAAGGAGGTAGTAGTGCTCTGGCATTTCTTATAATCGTGATATATTTTACCTATCGTATCATTCTTTTTATACGCATCTAAATTTTCATAGTACAAGTCATACGTCATCGCCATAATTTTATCATACAGATTTTACGCACTTTAGAGCGTATATTTAAAGGCCTCTTTACAGCCACCTCACACCAACTTCATAGCAATGATCATTACACCGCAAACTCATTACCACAGACATGGCGCTCTTTGGCCACACCTGGCCCTTGCGCCATAAAACTCCACACATCATCATCATCTATCCTTTACGCAGACCATACTAACATATTTATAACATCGAGAAACGAAAATGAAATATACGGCAAAGCTACAATCCGAAAATAATCATCATTCTGGCTTTATGAACAAAAACTTCTCGCTAACACAGCTAAATGTAATTATATTATCTTTGCCCCCAAAAGACTCAGTTTATGTCTAATAACTAGCTTGTAATGAATTAGACACCATTGGAAATAGTAAGTAATACAAAATTTGTGTCCAGGACGCAATGCTTTCACGGCAAACAGATGTTCATGAAACAAAACTTAAGATTTACAGGAAAATATCTCTTTTGTACAGGTTAGTTTACGTTTTCCTGCGAAAGACATTGTTAACATTATATTATTCTTCCATATATTCACACATTACTTATGCTGAAGCAATTTACGGATTAGCCTACCAGACAACACTGAAACCACTTAGGTAGCACTGGGCGCAGCGCTGCGTGCTATTCTTCTCGTACAAAAAGCCGACTCCGTTTCACATGCTTCTGGATTACTAAACATAGAACCCATAACAGTTTGTCAATTATCGTGTTTTACTACTTGCTTGCAAACTTTTACATAACGCTGTTCTGGGCCATTTATGCAAACCCTACATAAGGGCTAACTATGGATTGCATTCATTTTCCTATCTTGTCGCGAAACTGTTCAACACCTTGCCGTGTAGGATCACATCATCCACATCATTTTATGTATATAGGCAACTTGTCCGCTTTCATCTACTTACAATAGTAACCATGTTACCGAAAAACTAAAACGCTTTGCGCCAATTTGAAAAAAGAAACTATTGTTATATTTGTATTTTTTGCCTTGCTATTCACTTGTAATCACCTATGTTAAAAAACTGGCCCCTGCGACCACTCTTCAAAGGGTTCTCGGGTCCTACCTGTGTAAAAATAACGTGTCATTATATTTATCAGAAACAATCAAAGTTGATTGATTGATTGATTGATTGCTTGATTGATTGATTGATTGATTGATTGGTTGATTGATTGATTGAGTGAGTGAGTGAGTGAGTGAGTGAGTGAGTGAGTGAGTGAGTGAGTGAGTGAGTTCCATCCATCCATGCATCCATCCATCCATGCATCCATTCCACAGTTTTGATTTTATTCTTTTATTGATTAATGTGATTAAGACATATATTCTAACATCCGCAACCGCAAATAATGGGTCGAAAGAAGCATCATATATCGTAATCTTTATCACTCTGAGTGTTATAATTCTTTTGAGTTTTCGAAAATACACCAGGCATGTGAGAATGCGGGACAGATGCTACGTGCACGTTAATATTTCAACGCGCAATTCACATTTGATAAAGGCGTTAAATTTTCAGGCGCACCACTTTAGCGACAGAAATGTGGCTCAATATATTTGCCGCGCTCGAAGGACAGAAAAAACTACAAAACTGGGCTGCAAGAGAAGCGACAACAATGTGGGGCGCTGGCAAAGTACAGCTAGCACAGCCGATGTAGCGGCCATGCCAGTTTTCGCAGGAGCACTTAGTCTGTAGTTTATTGGGCGCTACGACCATGAATCAAGCAGTATTTATTGTGCAAACAGAAAACTTCATCGCGTAACGCTGTATAGCGTGTTGGCCGTGTTCCTTTTTTAATCAGGAAGTGCACACCTACTCGGGCAGTGATTGCGCCCGCGCAAACAACGTAGACCTAGTTTAGGGAAGCACTCTCCAATGGGCTTCGATCACGCGCTTCTGAAGAGAAATCGACACGCCGCGAATAGGGCGGCGTCCAGAGAGTTTTGCCGATTGCTTGTGCAAATGCCCTCAAGTAATATAAATGTTCCGTGATTGTATATGGACGAATACGGGTGTCATGAAACTATTTACAGAAAAAATGGTGTGAGTGTAGCGGGACGATGGAATTGGAGTGGATCTAAGTAAACATCATGATTTCCTGTGACGATAAAATTTCTTATTGCAATCGCTCTCCCTCGAAATAAATTTAACTGCCCAATTCTTGATTCAATATAGCAATCATATTTAGTTTTGGCATGTAGCCTAAATGGACGCGACAGATTCAAGTTGTCTGTGATCGAGTGTCACATATGCGTACAATACTAGGAGTGTTGGGGAAGTGCGCAAGTTGCGGTTTAAATAGCCAAGTTTGAGTATACAGCCGAGAAACCGAGAATAGTCACCTGCCAGCGCTGAATTTAAAAGTATAATGGTCTTTTCTGAATTATTCCTCTGTTTCATCAAGATTTTGTTTACACCGCGTCCTCTTTCAACGGCATCAGATATTTATAAAAGAATCTTTGCCCTAATGAAACTGGTGATATATACCTAAAGCCCCTGTGATCGACTTAGCTGTTAGAGGGACGGATTAAGACCAACTTTGGCGAAAAAGCCTATCTGTGCAGTGCTTACTGGTGCGGTTCTTAGAGTTGCACCAGCCTGAGTGACAACTTATAGTACTGTGCATCCTCCGATGCGCACTCAGTGTTCATTCTCCCACTTTTCCTTTTTCTATTAGACCCTATTACCCTGTTACCTCATGTAGGGGCTAACTAGCGGCTCGCCCTGTTGACCTTCCTACCTTTACCCTCCTTGTTTTCTTTCTCTCTCTCTCTCTCTCTCCCTCTTTGGTGGAGTATATTTCTCAAGCCTCGATTTATATATATATGTATATATATATATATATATATATATATATATATATATATATATATATATATATATTTGTGTGTGTGTGTGTGTGTGTGTGTGTGTGTGTGTGTGTGTGTGTGTGTGTGTGTAAAGGAATAGGTAAGGTTGTTATAGCTGAAAAAATTTTAAACATGTGATTTCCCTTCTTGACTTTCGCTCCCGAACCACACTGCAGGCGCATTAAAATGCCATCAAAGATGGTAAAGAACTTTCACATGCTCTAGCCATTTTGCTTTTGAAGTAGGTCTAAAGATTCCCAGGTGGAGTCTTTGTTCAGAACGCAATGGTAGTTTATGCTTCTTGATAACTTTATCTAGTCCCGAGCGGACAGAAGGATGAGCGGAGAAACGACCGCGATCTACCATTCGCCAGCTCGAAGACGGTGTTAACGGTAAAGCACTTCCTGCACGTATTTAGTTTAGTCCGGCCTTTTTGAATCACCATACGTAGTAGCTTGCTTCTCCAGGATCATCATCATCATCGTCGTCTTTATGTCCACTACAGGACGAAGGCCTCTCCCCGCGATCTCCAGTTACCCCTGTCTCGCGCCAACTGACTCCAACCAGCACCCGAAAATTTCCTAATTTCATCGCACCACCTAGTTTTCTGTCGTCCTCTACTGCGCTTCCCTTCTGTTGGTACCCATTCTGTCACCCTAGTGGTCCAACGGTTATCTACTCTAGACATTACATGACCTGCCCAGCGCCATTTTTTCTCTTCATGTCAATTAGAATGTCGTCTACACTGATCTGCTCTGTGATCCAAACCGCTCTCTTTCTGTCTCTTAAGTTATGCGTAGAATTCTTCGTTCCATTGCTCTTTGCGCAGTCCTTAACTTGTTCTCAAGTTTCTTTGTCAGTCTCCAAGACTCTGCCCCATGTGCCAGCACCAGTAAAATGCACTGATTGTACACTTTCCTTTTCAATGATAACGGTAAGCTTCCAGCCAGGAGCTCACGCTGTCTGCCGTATGCGATCCAACTCATTTTTATTCTTCTGTGAATTTCCTTGTCTTGGTCAGGGTTCCCTGTGATTAGTTGTCCTAGGTAAACATACTCCTTCACAGGCTCTTCTAGAGGCTGACTGGCGATCCTGAATTCTTGTTCCCTTACCCGGTTATTCCTAATTAACTTTGTATCCTGCGTAATAATCTTCAGCCCCACTCTTGCGCCCTCTCTGTTAAGGTCCTCAATAATTTCTTGTAACTCGTCTGCAGTGTTGCTGAATAGAACAATGTCATCAGCAAACCGAACGTTGCTCAGGTATTCGCCGTTGATCCTTACTCCTAAACCTTGCCAGTTCCTCATCTTCCTTTCTTGTCTGACTCCTTCCTTTATAGGTATCTTCCCACTTTTCTTGTGTAGAATTAAGGTGGCTGTGGAATCTCTGTAGATATTTTCCAAGGCATTTACGTAAGCAGTCTGTACTCCTTGATTACGCAATGACCCTGTGGCTACTGGTATCTCTACTGAATCAAATGCTTTTTCATAATCTATCAAAACCATATAGACAGGTTTATTGTATTCTGCGGATTTCTGGATAACCTGATTAATTGCATGCATGTGATTCATTGTAGAGAATCCCTTCCTGAAGCCCTCCTGTTCCCTTGGTTGACTAAAGTCCAGTATTGCCCTTATCCTATTGGAAATTATTTTGGTAAATATTTTGTATAATACTGGGAGTAAGCTAATAGCCCTATACATTTTCAGTTATTTGGTGTCTCCCTTTTTGTGGATTTGTATAATGTTTGTATTGTTCCAGTTTTCTGGGGCCCTTGCAGTGGATAGGCATTTCGTACTGAGAGCCGCCAGTTTTTCAAGCATTATGTCTCCTCCATCTTTGATTAAATTGACTCTTATTCCATCTTCTCTAGTCGCTTTTCCCCGTTTCATGTCTTGCAAGACCCTTCTCACCTCATCTCTAGTTATAGGAGAAGTTTCTGTATTCTGTTCATGATCATTTCGAATGGAGTTTTAGTGAGTTCTCTGGGCACTGTACAGGTCTGTATAGAATTCTTCCGCTGCTTTTATTATACCTTCGAGATTGCTGATGATATTACCCTGCGTATCTTTCAGTGCATATATCTTGGTTTGTCCTGCGCCAAGTTTCCTTCTCACTGATATTAGGCTGCGTCCATTTTTACGGCTTCCTCAGTGTTTACCACGTTATAATTTTGAATATCACTTATTTTCGCCTTGTTTATAAGTTTTGACAGTTCCGCGTATTCTATCCTATCTATTGAGTTGGATACTTTCATTCTTTGTCGTTTCTTTATTAGGTCCTTCGTTATTTAGGAGAGCTTGCATACTGGCTGCAGTGGTGCCTTGCCTCCCACTTCAGATGCTGCGCTCTGAAGCCAGCATCGTTACGGTTTCATTCATTACATCTATGTCATCATCATCATCATCTCTCTGTTCTAAGAGTGCAAATTTGTTCGCAAGTACCAGCCTAAATTTGTCTCCTTTTACCCTTACTGCCTCTACGTTGACCTGTTTCTTCTTGACCAATTTTACTCTTCCTCTCTTCAAATTGAGGTTAATTGTAGCCTTTACTAACCTTTCATCACTGCACTTTACCCTGCCTATCACTTTTACATCCTGCACTCTGCTGGGATCGGTAGAAAGTAAGAAATCAATTTCATTCCTTGTTTCACCATTAGGGCTTTCCCAGGTCCACATTGTGTTGCTATGCGTCTTGAAAAAGGAGTTCGTTATTGGAAGCTTATTCCTTCCTACGAATTCTGCCAGCATCTCTCCTCTAGCGTTTCTAGAATCGACGCCGTAGTTGCCAACTGCCTGTTCACCGCCTGCTTTATCCCCGCTCTTGCACTGAAGTCACCCATTACTTCTGTATACCGAGTTTGCACATTTCTCATCGCCAATTCAACATCTTCATAAAACTGATCATCATCATCATCATGACTCATGATCATGATGATCATGATCCAGTCATCATCATGACTGGATGTTGGAGCGTATGCTTGTACTACCTTTAATCTGTACCTCTTATTAAGTTTGATTACGGCTACTGCTGCCCTATCAATAATGCTGTAGGATCCATCAATGTTGCCTGCTATATCCTTATGGATTAAGAATGATACTCCGTATTGCTTCTTCTCAGGGAGGCCTCTGTAGTAGAGGACATGGCTGTTATTCAGCAACGTATTAGGCACTATTGTTATCGTCATCATCAAAAAGACAGAAAACTCGTCCACAGGGAGGATCCGGTAACGGCTGACTAGTACTCTACGGGGGAACCGTTATGTCACCACCGCAGTTGTTATGGTGCCGTCATCGTCATTGTTATAGCGAACAAGCGCTGAAATTTCTCTTGACAACAGCAGCGCCGTAACACACACCCTAGCAAGTGGAGGAAACAGTTTTCTTGCGATATCCATTATATGGAAACTCCAAGCGCATCTCCACCGCTGTCGTTGGCGTAGACGTGGCCGTGAGGTTCCGTATAAAGTTCAACTTTATGACATCGCGGCCGCGCGCCGTGTGTTGTGGGTGTGAGTGAAAGCCTGTAAACGTAAGCCGCGAAGAGTGGTGGCTCGATCTCGCGCACGCAAAGAAGGAAGGTAGAGAGGAAGCACGCCGTCTTCTATCGCGCGCTAGGCAACAGTGGCGAGGTTATACTCCGGCGGCGGCTGCGTGTGGCGCGGCTGAGAGCGGCCTCGCGGGCCCTATTTTCGGTCGGCACAGAGTCTAGGTGGGCCACGAGCTGATGGCTTCGTGCGCGCTGTGTTCTCGCCACTTAGTTTACGTTGAAGCGAGAAGCAGCATGAAAGGCAATGCACTCTCTGTGGCTTCTGCCGTTCTTCCTCGCAACAGCGTTTTGACAGCGAGTGTACGCGCCATCGAGCGAGACGTATTCTTGTTTGCCTGCGTTCGTGTGACACCATGCTTGTTATTTTAGTTAGTGAGCGAATGCTTACGAGTTTACACGGCCGATAAAACAGTATCTTTACTTCTTATAGCTGTCTAATAATTTGCTATCGCGGTTGGTGCTTCCGCTTTCTGGGGAAACTTTAGTAGAGCATGCTTTCTTTTCACGTAAACCGTATCACTGCTCATCTTGAGGCGCATGTGCCTAACGTCTGATTTGACTGGGCACTGGAGTGCTTGCAAGTGTGAGCGCATGCGCATTCTGAAGAAGTTGACCAGGCGCGCCAGACGTTATTATCTGTCGATACAGATGTACATCTGTCATCGTTCAAGATATCATACCATTTCCTTGGCGTCCCTATCGGACTACTTCAGTATACACACACATACACAAAGCACCATCTACCAACGAAAATAATGATTCGAACGAAAGAACATAAGGCACAGTTCCTGCACACGCACCACACAAGACGCAGATGTCCCATCATCACAGTGATAGTACTGTATCTCAATACTGTAGCAAATAGAAGGCAACAACAGAACATTCCCCCCTATGTTCTGTCCTTTGATTGTTAAGTCAATTGGCAGCTGGCTCTCTGTGAGTTTGTGTGTTCTTGCATGTGCGCTTCTGACTGACAGAATAAACTTTATTGAAACCAGCAAGAGGTGATGGCTGGGCCTAGGCCTCCCACGTGGGTACGTCGAGGTGTTGCCTCTTCGCCGCCTCGCAGGCCTGCTGGGTCGCCCAGAGTTGGTCGTCAAAGTTGGGGCTACGCAGGGCAGCGTGCCATCTCGACGAGAGGGTCGTGGGATTAGTGTCGGGGTATTGGTGTGTACAGTCCCAAAGCATGCGTGGAAGTGTGGCTGGCTGTGTCTTGCAGATATGGCACGTGGAATTGGGGTAAATGTCTGGGTAGATCTTGTTATAAAGTTGTAACGAGGGGTAAGTATTGGTTTGTAGCAGGCGGAAATTTGTAGCCTGCGCTCGGGATAGTTTGTTGTGTGGGCCGGGAAAGGTTCTACGCTCTAAGTAGAAGGACTTCACAAGATCATTGTAGCGTGTCAGGCGATTCCTACCGGTGGGGGCAGCCTCCCCTTCCCCCACGCGGTTAACTAGGCCTCGCGCTAGGGAGCGGGTAACCTCGTTGAGGTTGGGGACGTGCGGGTGGACGGTGCCTACATGAGCCGGGAACCAGACGAGTGTAACCTGATGGTCGGTTGAGCGGGGCGCTTGTTGCAAGATGCGCAAGGCTTGGTGTGAAATACGGCCGTTGATATAGTTGATAACAGCGGAGCGGGAGTCAGAGACGATGGTATGGCATGTTGGGTCTAGTGTGGCTAGCGCGATGGCCACTTCTTCAGCTTCCTCAGCGTGTGGGGTTACTGGGCTGATAGCATGGTGGAGAGAGCCTTCACGCGTGGTGACGGTTGCAAAGCGGGTACCGTGGGGATATTTGGCGGCGTCGACGAAACTCACACCGTCGTGGCGAGTAAGGGATTTGGTGAGAACCGTGGCACGTGCTGTGCGACGTGCGTGGTTGTATTCGGGGTGCATGTTTCTGGGGATAGGATCGGCGTGAATCCAAGCTCGTATGGTGGAGGGGATCTGGTGCTTATGGCCGTGTTGATGGTGGTAGGTGATACCGTGCGAGGTAAGGATATGGCGACCCGTCGCTGTGAGAGTGAGTCTCTCCAGCTGAGAGCGACGTTGGGCCTCGATGAGCTCGTCCAGTGTGTTGTAGACGCCTAGTTGAAGGAGGAGGTCAGTGCTGGTGCAACCGGAGAGGCCGAGGGCTTGTTTATAGACACCGCGTATAAGTATGTTGATCTTGGTTTGTTCAGCCTTGTACCAGTTTAGATACGCAGCAACGTAGGTGATGTGGCAAATTACGAATGACTGGATTAATCGGAGCAGATTCTCCTCTTTCATACCCCCACGGCGGTTGGAAACCCGCTTCAAAAAACTTCTGCGACTGAAAACAAGGTTTAGCCGACCTCACCAAGTTGCCCAAAAAGAATTCCTTGTTTGCGTTTGCGCTGATTACGCCAATAACCAGCACAAACGTTTAAATTGATCATTTCTTCATTTTTCATCCACTTTTTCTTGTGTGTGTGTGTGTGTGTGTGTGTGTGTGTGTGTGTGTGTGTGTGTGTGTGTGTGTGTGTGTGTGTGTGTGTGCGTGTGTGTGTGTGTGTGTGTGTGTGTGTGTGTGTGTGTGTGTGTGTGTGTGTGTGTGTGTGTGTGTGTGTGTGTGTGTGTGTGTGTGTGTGTGTGTGTGTGTGTGTGTGTGTGTGTGTGTGTGTGTGTGTGTGTGTGTGTGTGTGTGTGTGTCTAAGCGCCTAAAGCTAGGAACAATGTATAGTATTTCGCACCCTCATGATAATACTGCTCAAACGCAGACCAATGTTATTTCGCTTTTACTGTGTTCATTATGAAAATATGTTACGGCATTACCGCTTGCAAGTAACCACCGAGTTACCAAAATTAGAGGAAAAGATAAAAGCTTACGTGACGTTCGTCCCGCCATTGATTTGTCAGCGCCTTAATACTTCTAGTTATGGCTAGTTAGGTAGCGCATTAGTCTGCACGCGAACATCGCCCATTCGTGATGACCGCTTACATATGATGTGCTTCGCAATTTGACACGTCTGGTGTTCTTGTGCCTTTTATTCTGTTCTAAAATGTCCACTTGAGTTCGTCAGCTTTATCTGAACTCCGATGACCGCTTTAAAACTCGAATGAATTGGTGGCTTACTGATTGTTAAAGTGCCCCAGATGAAGCAAAAAGAAAATAGCTAAGGCAAGCGATCCTATATAGAAGCCAGAAAAGCACTGGCGATCTCCAATTTATAACATCTTTGTCTGACGTGTCATCAGGTAGGCCATCAGGCTGATGGGCTGCCTCGATACAAAAGCAAATAAACACAGCGAAAAGCGGAACGTTGTTCAGTGGAAACGTCTAATGACCTCACGCGATGCTTTAACAAGTCGTCAATCCGCGTGGGAAAATTTCGAGCTCTGTGTCTGGCCACGCAGAGGAAACAAGCGTGAGTGACGCAATCTGAGGTTATAGACCGTAAGAAGTGCATGCAAGAGGCGGGCACAAAGCTTCGTGGCTAATGAGTTCTCGGGTAACAGCGCCAACACCGCGTTTTACTTTCTTTCCCATCTGATTTGCCAACACGCGCTCGACTGTGGAACAAACCATTTGCCTGTTTTTGGGCTGTATTGTACGCTTCATCTCTGTTGTGCGTTCCGCAGCAGCAATGAAAAAAGAAGTCAGAATATAAGAAACGAAAAATGGACACCCGATTTCTGCGATCTTGCGGAATCCTATCTTAAGTTCTAGTAAACTTTTTTTTCTTTCGAGCAATTGCAACAAGATCTTCAGTTGCTCTTAATGAAATCACCTGCTTCAAAACGTTGCCCTCATATGTCTGACGCGAGTGAAACTGCGCACCTATGCCGGTTCCCAGTGCTTGTTGAGAAATTTTTGCAAGTGCGGTAATTTATCCATGCACTAAAATTCGCCCGAACAGTGACCATAATGTTCCTTGCGACGTTTTCTTTTTCCTGACAAATTTGATCTCAGTTGCGCTCATAGTTCTCCCAAGACAGCTAGCTAAATTCTGAATTACTTGAAAAACATACCTAGAACGCTCCGGCTTGCTTGAATGCGTAGTTTACTGCTAAGGCTTGGTACACGCTATTAGATTACCCATATCCTACCCCTAATTTAAAGAAATATAAACAAGATGTCTTGTTTAGATCATACAGGATACATGGGATGGCTAACGCATAAAAAGCTAGAAAGAACGAGATTTTAGTATCTTTTTGCAGAACAGCATAGTTGATATCATTTAGAGCTACGTGATTCTTTTCTAGGACACAATGAAACAAAAGTACCAACGTAAGTGTTTTTTTTACTCCAAGTGGCTGTACTTCCACATGTGTTTAGTGTTGTTGGGACATTGCATATCGAAGTTTTGTGCTTATAAGTTGTACGAAACCGAGGTACATACCATGTGTGCGTGTTGTAGGTAGTGTAGCCCCACGACGCTCTAGATATGTTAAAGCTGTAATGAAGTTCAAGAGGTTTACAGTAGGGACTTGTAGACAGACACAACTTAATCCTCCGAGCTCTTATCACGTCAACGAACTTTGGGACAGAACCTTGGCCAGCTTTGACCTCGGGGATCAGCAACGATTGATGTAGAGGGCCCAGGATACGGCCCGAGCTCACAGCATTCTGGAATGAGGATGCCTCTCCAAAGCTACACTCACATAATCAAGATTTGCATTCTCTGTCTTGTCTATACAATATCTAGAAGCGGGCCCTAAGGCTCCGCGTTTTTACGAAGGCTCCTATATTATTCCTGAACATTATGAGTACCTAGTTAATAATTAATTAATTAATTAATTAAATAATTAATTCATTAATAATTGTTTTTGTTGTTGCTCGTGCTCACAACATGCTTCCTACTTTAACAAGATATAAAGAAAGCGCATCTCACTCTTCCCCCAGGAGACCGGGAAAATGAACTACCGCCACGTTTAACGCACGATAAATAGGAGAACACAAGTATTGAGCAAAAATTTTCAAGGCACATGATTAACCTATCCCCAACAAACGTTGACCCTGAACGAGTCAACGAGCAACGCTGGAGCTTTAAATTCATCGCACGTTTTTACGAAGAGGCAGTGATTTTCATCCAGCAATACTAACCAGAAGATGTTCAAATTTATGGAACTTGCTTTTTTTTAGTTTCTTTAATTCTAGTTGAAACTCGTGTCTCCTAATCATTCGTATTCGGATCCTATGTGCCTGATTTATCTTATACACCGGGCAAAGGAGACAACGAATGTGGCAGACAAAAGAGCCATTGACTGTTAGTGTAGGATAGGTTTTGTACACCTTACACGAAGAAAAATCCTATTTGCACTTCCTCATTACACTGTAATTTACTTGACGTTGACGCTCCTTGCATAATTTCTTTACAAATACCTTTCTTTTTGCTTTTATTTAGATAACTTGTACGAGAAGGGAAACGTGGCCCACACAGAGGAGCGATGATTGACCGTCAAGCACTCTCTTATGGTTCTGTACAGTTAAGAACTAATTTGCATGTATTTGTGTGAAGTCCTTAACTTTGTCGAATTCACTAACCTCTCGACGCGTGAAGCTCAGCAAAGAGAGCAAAATGAAAAGAATCCCGCGCCACGTTATCCCGGAAGCAAGACATTAGCGCGCCGCCCAAGTCTACTTATAAGTAGGATCTCACTGCCGTAATGAACTAAGGCCTGTACTAGCCAATTCTCAATTATTCAAATGAGGCTTCATGGGGCCTTGCTTCTGAAACCTTGGCAGCAACTACTTCCCACCGGTAGTCCTACTTTCCGTTGTGGGAGAAAGCTCTAATTGAACACAAGATTATCAATATTTCTTCTAAAGCGAAACTCGCTTCGCCGACTCTCCCGGGTTTGGCATTGCTGCTGTGCAGCCGACTCGGTCAGTATGTCTGTAGATGTGTTTGCACAATTGTACACTATCAGCAAACAGTTTTCTAACTGCACAAACAACCGCTGAGAGAGAGCACACAAGGACAGGCACACACTTGCAACTAATCTTTATTCTACAAAGACCACGTATAGTTACACCCCCGAAATACAGCACTGCGCGTGAGCGGAAAACACATAATCACCCAAAAACTTTCTGTTCAGGCAACACGCAACCTAACTACGTTCATCGATAAACCTCATCAGATGAGGTTTATTGATGAACGTTATGTTGCGTGTTGTGTATTGCCTCCGAGACAACAAGCGCGGCGTCCCGGTGCCTGCTAACGCTGCGAATTATTCCATCGCTTCGCGCACGCCCAGTGGTACACCGTCAGTGACACAAGTTGACGAGATTAGTATTCCACACTTGCACATATTGCTGCCCCGCAGGAAAAAGGTACATCGGAAGTTGATAGGGCACAAATTCAAAGTCACTTCATCGGCAAGAAATAAGTTGAGGCACATGCAAAGGATTAAGGACCTATGCAAGAGTGGCACGATAGCGAAGTTAAGCACCATGACACGTTGGTTCAGTTTGGAAAGGGTGGGGTGTATCGCACTCCTCCGTCCTGCAGGAAGTGGTACATGTCTCAGACCGGACGATACTTAAAAACCCGCCAGATACGAAGGTGTTCTCGAAGCACGACGATAAGACTGCGCGACAGATCATGGATGCTTTCTTTATTCACAACTCATCAGACTTGTTTGTTGCGAGGCCGTCATTGATGCTGCACAATTTAGAAATTCACTACTTGACCAATAATTTTTACGTTTATTTACATGTGTGTGTGCTATGCAAGATATATTCGTATTTCTGTCAATAAATTTCAGTTGTTAGTCCGGCGCTCGTGTTGTCATTCTTTCTCGTCCCTTGCGTATTGCACTATTCTTCGTCAGAACGTTTCTACTGGCTCGAAAAACTTCCTTTTAAGGTGGGTATTACTACTGTCCCTTTGAAGACCGTCAGGAAGAAGCTCGATACATGTACGCCTTTCTAGATCATCAGCAAGAAGAAAACTCTGAAAAGACCTACTTCCGCAGCACGCAACCCATTTGTATCCTTAATAACTTCGCGAGACCATCAGATGGGGCTGCCGAACTTGCAGCATTAGAATGCGAAGACTTTACTGCTTGCCAAGATTTTTTCTTAAGTCCATTAGGCTGTTATCTGTCAGAGAATTTGTCTGCCCTAGTGCCGTAGGATATGGCAGACATTAACATACAGAAACAAAAAGAAGGAAAGGTATAGAAGTTAACCAGATTGTACCTGGACCACTACCCTACACTGGGGAAGGGGGAAGCTGCTAGAAAAGTCATAGAAAGGTCAAAGGCAGTGACCATATAGAAATTTCTTCCTGCCGTTTTCCGACTGCATGTCCCTGCATCCCAGAAGGGCCAAACATGAGCCGCGCAAGGCACCTGGTGCCTTCTCTCAGTGGCCGTCCGCTCGGCGCTGCGTTACTGAATTGACATCGGAGTTCAAAAATTGAATATCTGTAAAAAACGTTGTTATTAATTCGTATCTAATAAAAAATGAAAAAAGAAACATTTTGCAACATCTTCACCAAATTTAGGCTATGTGGTCAAAAACTCTACCTTTCTTACTTAGAATAAGTCACCTATTGAGGTGATCAAGCCAACACGTAACCTAGAGTATTATTGCGCTGTAGTTGTAATTTGCTTAATGTGGTCCAATGTAGTTGTTTTAGCGTATCTATGAAATTTTAAAAAATAGCTGCATTTCTTAGAGAGCTAGAATTTTCAAACTATGATGCAACGCGAGACACGAAGCATCGAGCGGACAACCAGCGAGAGAGGGCGCCAGGCGTCTCGTTCACCTTTTATGGTCTCCATTTCAGGCCATGTCCATGCTCAGACAACGCTTTAAGAGACTGGTAGCAGTGCATAGAAAAAAGAAAACATTTTAGTTTAGTTCAGAGGTGGGTAACTCGCGCGAGGGATGATAGAGATCTGGTGTTCTGTATATGGTCGCACTTCGTATTACGTACCTACAATGAAACCACCTGCAATTATTTCAGTTACGCATCAGCTCTGAAAGGATCAACTCAACAGCCCGCTCATCTAGCTTAACGCCGCATCAGATAGGCTGAATGCTACATGGCGTTACATTACTTAGCTTGACCATACATACGTACCTCACGTTCTTACGTACTGTGCCACGAGTGCTTGTCGCACAGCGAAAATGAGCCACGCAACACCGAAGCAGTTTCGTCTTTTCTCGGTAACCAGGGCCCCGAAAATCTCGGAAAGCTCAGCCCTTACAATTGCTCTTGCAGACAACACCCGCCGCATTGTTTGAGAAGAAAGATCGACGACACAAAAATTGTTCAAATCCTTCACGCCAGAAACAAAAGAAACAAGAGTTGTAAAACTAAACCCGAAGCTTACTCTTACCTTCGGAAATATTGAAATGCAGTCCAATACACCGCTATCTGATAACATGGGGTTGTTATGGGAACCGTATTAATATAAAATACCTGGAACACTTCCGGGAATGGAACACTATAATCATTTAAGCTTGCTTCCGTGTCTGTGCGCATCACGCTACAAAAGCAAGCGGGTCTTGTTTTTACTGCGCTTCAATATCGAAGATTTTGAGATTATTCGAACGAGACACCTTCATATTTCCTCCATGTTTGCCTATACGAGTTTGAACAGGGAGAACGCTGGCTTAGAGTAGAAAGAGTTCTCGTTTTCGTTCTCACTGGTTCAGAGTAAACATTGGTGGTTAAGTTCACTTTCGCATAAGCTTACTTTTGGGACGAATAAATTGCGAAAGAGAAGGGCTGCCCGTTAATTTAAGGTCCATAAGAAAGGCAGTGAAGTGTGCTATGTTTCAAAAAGAACTGGCAGAAGAAAGTATGGTATTTCGGCAGCCTTTCCGGAAAATGGTACGTTGTACTGGCAGACTATGATTGAAGTACAGGCTAGCGTTACATTGCAAAGAAGGCAGCAGTTATAGGTTGATGGGCGCGACCGGAGAACCATGAGAAATTTGCACATCATTCGTGTCACTTCTTCCGATTATGTTCCAATAGTGCTGCTCCAGAAATCCTTCGTCAGGTGTATCGGACGCAGCGATAACTTCTTTAGTACATACGGCAGTCCGAAGACCGAGAAAGGATAGGGGAATAGTGAACATGGTGAACAATAACTTTTTGCTTGGCCGAGTTGGTCCTTGCTGAACGACATGATTTTGTAGCGCAAAAATTGCTAGGTTGCTGTATATTGCCAGGTTTGTCACAAAAACTGCAGCCTGTCGTGTGCTGTTTGCCGCCCCTTGAGGTTAGGAGTGTGTTTGCGATATGTATGTAGCGAGTTTTGTGCGTAATAAACAGTTGTGAGTGTGGCGCAGTCTTCCTTCCTGCTCTGTTTGTCGCTGCTAATGTTTCCTTTCCAGTATTCTTGCTCTTCGATACGATTTCGTTGAACATAGTAGGCAAACATGTGAAACTTTCAGAATAACAACTAGAAGCCTAGAACAACAAAGGCGATTAAAGAAGTTCGAAGGAAAATTTTCACAACTCTGCGAAAGCAGCCTTACGCCCACAAAAAAGCAAGCACAACGCGCATGTATAAGGGTGTGGCTTTATCTACTGGGATGTTTACACACCAAACCACATACCTGTAGGTGTTTTAAGAATGGATTCCCCGTCGCATAAAGGCATCTGAAGGGGGTTCAAATCAATTGGTGATGGGTCACGGAAAAAAAAATTGTTTGAAAAGATTAGTACGTGCGAAGTGTGATTACAGGTCGTGATTATGGTAACATGGGGCCTACCGTGGCAGAGTAGGAAAATTTATCTTTAATTATTTAAGTTAAACTGCCGGCGTCTGAAGCAAAAAAAATAAAAGCTTACAACCTGGGGATATCTCTGCGCCATTCTAAAACTGAAATATTATTACGAACAATCCGGGATGATGGCGATTGAAGATTGTGATAGGTGCGCTATAGATAAATCTTACACCTTTCTTTTGGACCATGCATTCCCAGCTTACAAATATCCTTCTTTATATACGGTCTGAGGCCGCGCATGCGCCTTCTAGACGTGGTCAAATAAATGTATTGAAGGCAAGAACTTTGATCTGGGAGGGTTCATTCTTTTATTTGTGTCTAAGAAATCCGAATTTTCTGAACGCAGATGACTAGCCCATGACAACCCACTAGTGAATGTGACTCCCAAGTATCTATATTTGGCGACTTAAATGAAGTGGCTTTTGTTTAGCCTATACCTAAATATGAATGGACTAAATCTTATTGGTAATTAGCACCAAGACCGATTGCTAATGGCTATTTCCATAGACCAGTCAGACACAGAATTTAGGTTGTTTTGCTAGCATAAGGTTGGGCGTTTATCATGATCGGTGTTCATTTTTAGCAGTGCTGCCATCGTCGATGTGCTTGAAGTCGTCGCACTTCAGCGCTCCCGTCTGGCAGCAGATAAATTGGCATTTTTTTTTATTTATTGATTGGGAGTTAGCAGGCGAGCAAATATTTGCCAAAATGTTTAATTGCATCCGAATAAATGAATAAATAAATCAGTGAAATCCCCAAATGCCGTAAGATGTTAGTCGGGAACAGAGCCACGATGGCCTTTCTATTGATCCTTTTCGGGATCAAAGCCCTTTTCTATTGATCTTCAATTCGGAAAAAAGAACATGTATAAACTTTGGCGGTTAGAGCACATGCTAAAAAATATTCAAGCTGGAATAATAACTGCTGGAAAAAGTTAGCCGTACATTTACGAGCCCGACGCCGTTCTTAAAGAAAAAATATTGACAAATGTCAATCGAGAATAAATGCAGGCCAAGTCGATAAATGAATGAATTATTAGGTTTTACTTGCGGAAACCACGATTTGATAGTGAGGCACGCCGTACTGGGAGACTCCGGAATAATTTTGACCACCAAGAAAGCTTTTACGTTTTTACGAGCCGCCAGGGCTAGGAGCAAAAATGTTTTCGGATTTCGCCCCCGTCGATATGTGGCCACCGCTGCCGGCATTCGTTCCTAGCAGCGCAACACCGCTAAGCCACCATGGCGAGTATCCAGAATTGATGTCTTTTTTGTTCTTATTAGACGTTGGCCTGAAAGAAAAGAACTTGCCTTTCTGTTTTCATTTATTTCTTTTAAGGGGGGGGGGGGGGGCAGATGGTGTCGAATGTGCTCAGAGTAGCGTGCGGGTTCCTCAGAACCTGTTTCTGATCATGTCAGGTGACAAAAGTTGGTTGACTAAATTACTTTTGCGGAAGGGCTTTATGTGAGGGGCCAGCCACATAAATCTCAGTTTTCCCTTCTATAACAACTTGTACCTTGGACGTTCAATTATTGTCGGCGTCACTTCTTGAATAGCTCGATGTGCTAATTTTAGTAAAACAACAAAACTAGGTGTTCACAAGCGTACTGCGTCGACTAAATGTTATCCATATTCATAACGCCGTTTCCTATAATTGCGTTCTTGGCCGTTTTCTTTCTTAAGCAGGGATGTTGCGACTGAATATTTAGTAAAGGGGAACGGGACGTATATTCAAGGGCTGACAAATGTATTGTGAAAATAAACTTTAGTTTTATCCTCAAACATTATGGCCGGAGAGGCGTGGAAGGCCGCAAGAACTCGAAAGTCATGGTTAGCACGTGCTCACCGGAGCCATGCAGCATCAGAAGCGTACCAGAAAGTTTTCTATCTCTCTTATTTCTATATGAATAAACATGGACACAGGGTTTACTTAGAACATTGCTCTTAGATTTGTACTTTAGAGAAACGCGGCTTTTGGAATTTAAAGGAGCGCCATGCATTGGTTGTCAGTGAGTCACAGAATTTCGTGCGTAAATACTGCGCCTGCTTTTTTCTTGTTCTGAATAATTTCTACTGTGAGTACGGCCTATAGTAAGCAGTAAGATGGGGGGAGGGGGGAGCTTAGTACTCCTCCGGCCTCTAGTAAGTAACTTATGGGGTTTTACGTGCCAAAACTACTTTCTGATTATGAGGCACGCCGTAGTGGAGGTCTCCGGAAATTTCGACCAGCTGGGGTTCTTTAACGTACACCTAAATCTAAGTACACGGGTGTTTTCGCATGTCGCCCCATCAAAATGCGGCCGCCGTGGCCGGGATTCGATCCCGCAACCTCGGGCTCAGCAGCCCAACACCATAGCCACTCAGCAACCACGGCGGGTCCGGCCTCTAGATTGCTGCTTGGTTTCTGTGTAACAAGAAAAAAAGCAGAGTGACAGATTGCAAAATGACTGCGGGAAAAGCTGTGTAACGTTCTTCCATGCCTATGGTTTTTCTTGGCGGCATTGTGAGAGAGTTCGTTGTGGCAACAGCTTGTTGAAAACACTGCCAGTGACATCTTATGTGGCGCTTGCAATCCGCGCCTTTTCTGAATTATTATCCGCTTCTCGAAACTCCAGTACAGCGCGGAGAAATCGCAGACCCTTAATCAGAAAGTCTGGAAAGAGCGCACATAGAAAAGGCAAAGAAACTTTTTCTGTCTTGTAGCACACAATTTTTTTACGTGTTTATCAATATTCGAAGCGAATAGTAAGCTCTTATTGTCCATTTTCAGATCAAGAATTGTCACGATGTTTCGCACTGTATGACATCTTGGTTTCTTCCAGACGTAGCGTTTCACTTGACATGCATGACCTAATACATAAAATTTTTTTACTCTAAATGTGGCTCAAGAATATTGTTTTCCTTTTGCCACGTCTATTCGAGGTTTTACATAACGTAAAGAAACTATGTGCGATGGATGGCTATCCTAGATACTGGACTATGTTGTTGGTCCTAACAACCGTACATAAGGGTAACATTTGATTGCTTGTGTCTTATGATTGTGTATCTAGTGCCTGTTGAGATATTTTTCTACAATTTTTTTGCCTGAGTACTGTAGTTGGGATTTCAGGATGACTGGCCATGAGGCAGTCTGCTTTCGATTTTTTACAGTAAAGAAAGAAAAAAAACTTAGAACATTAGAAGTCAGTAAGGGGGACACCCAAGAAATAAGCACTTGAGCAAGCACAATGCAAGTATTTAGCAATATTGTTCACTATTCAGCCATCGAATTTAACACCTCAGCGTGAAGAGAAGTGGCCGCACCGACGAAAAGGGTAAGTGGAAATTTATCGTCGTGCCTTACTATAACAATATAAACGCTTAGCTAATGGAACGAAGAAGACACATTCAAAAGGGTCTTCCTTTCTTCATACTTCATGAGTTCCTGTGCCCTAATTTCCGATAAAGATCATACACGTTAGAACGGTTCGTTAAAAGAGGTGTCGTCATAAATGAAGTAATTAAATACGGTGACCCAGTTTTACATTTCTTTACATATACTACTATTGCACGATACTGGAGCATTGTAGGACGTTATGCAGAATATACATATAAAAATGATAAATCGTTAGTAAAGGAAATAGTCAGGCGGTCCCTTCACAAATTAGTATTACATTCACCGCAGTTCACCATGTGTGTTATTCCATATTTCAACTGCAAATGTGTGGAGAAAATGCTTTAAGAAGCCCAAATGCGGCATGCATGGCTTACATAATCAGCAGCCTTGCGTCGATAAGAAGTCACACATACTCCCATGTAAAAATCATTCGCAGGAACAATAGGAAAATATACGAAATTTCACCAGGTAATGAGCAGGGAAAGGTAAGCTATCAGTTGTGATGAAACATGAATTGCTCCGCATGAATCTGCCACGAAGCACGTACATTGCGCTGTCAGTATCATCGGCGCCGTCTTCAAGAGTGTCATCATCATCAGCCTGGTTACGCCCACTGCAGGGCAAAGGCCTCTCCCATACTTCTGCAACTACCCCGAACTACCCCGATCATGTACTGATTGTGGCCATGCTGTCCCTGGAAACTTAATCTCATCCGCCCACCTAACTTTCGGCCGCCCCCTGCTACGCTTGCCTTCCCTTGGAATCCAGTCCGTAACCCTTAATGACCATCGGTTAGCTTCCCTCCTCATTACATGTCCTGCCCATGCCCCCCCCATTTCTTTTTCTTGATTTCAACTAAGACGTGGTCAACTCGCATTTGTTCCCTCACCCAATCTGCTCTTTTCTTATCCCTTAACGTTACATCCATCATTCTCCTTTCCATAGCTCGTTGTGTCGTCCTCAATTTAAGTAGAATCCTTTTCGTAAGTCTCCAGGTTTCTGCCCCGTAGGTGAGTACTGGTAAGACACAGCTATTATGCACTTTTCTCTTGAGGGATAATCGCAACCTGCTATTCAGGATCTGAGAATGCCTGCCAAACGCACCCCAGCCCGTTCTTATTCTTCTGATTATTTCCGTCTCATGATCCGGATCCGTGGTCACTACCTGCCCTAAGTAGATGTATTCCCTTACCACTTCCAGTGCCTCGCTACCTATTGTAAATTGCTGTTCTCTCCCGAGACTGTTAAACATTACTTTAGTTTTCTGCAGATTAATTTTTAGACCCACTCTTCTGCTTTGCCTCTCCAGATCAGTGAGCATGCATTGCATTTGGTCCCCTGAGTTAGCCTGAGTCAAGAGTCTGTGCTGCATTAAACTAAACGAACCGTACACATGCGAAATGACGTCACTTCACTAACATTGATTACGATACGTCTCTGCAGAAAAGTAACCGAATGTTTTAGCAGTTATGTCGCATTCCGGAAACCATGCATATTCCTATGTTTCTTTTATGTCTACAATAAGTTCAAACTTGAACTTCAGTGAAGATGCGCAACGAAATGTTCTTAATGAAACCAAGGCTGCATGTGCGCGTACTTTCTTTTAATTCAAATTCCAGGTTTTCTTCACTTCACGTGTCACGAAGAACCTGATACGAAGTTATGAATAAAGATATTTCGTCTATCTTGCGCACCGATAAAGATATAACACTCTTGCATTGAGCATGTCATGCTGAGCAAGTCGTCAAGAAAAACCCACATACGTATAACCAATGTCCGGCTCGAAAAGTAGGAACACCAGTTTCTCTCATTATTGAGCTCAATGCGAAACGCATTGCGTGCTGTCACTTTATTGTAGGTGGGACAAATTTCCAAGATTGGCTTTCCTATAGCAGGACCAATTTGCATGATTCCGGAAGCATGCGCTTAGTGGTCTAAGTTACGCCACTGAGGGCAGTGCCTTTGAATTCTGTTATTCGAATCAACTGTATTGAAGTGGCGGCCACGTGGAGCTTATTTGCCTTCTGTAACTTACTTCGTACGACAGTTACAACAACATAAGGGCAGCACAATGGCCGAAGTATTTTCGAATGCCGCACAATAAAAGCGGAAGCAAAGAAACTAGACACAGGCAGTGACTGAGAGAAATAGAAGATGAGAGAAAGCGAAAGTTGACCGGAATAAGTGTCCGGTTTTTCTAACGGATAGTTCAGGTGATTAAAAAAAAACATTACTGCTGTGCTGAAGACCTTATATTACGAGCTTAGTGAGAAGCACTTAATCATTTTTACCCTAAAGAGAAATTATTTAAACCCACAAAACCCAAAGAGCACTCTACATCATATAAACTAAAACAACTTTGGTATTCCAATTAGAATTTGTTTTGCTTAACTACCAAATGTTGTTTGCCGGCCGTATTTCCTTCTCATTATCTTCTAGCTTCTTCAATAAATGCAAAATATTGGAAGTTCGGCCACAAATAGAACCAGCTATCTGAAAATTATACGTAAGTGAAAATGAAACGAAGAGAGAAAAGTACGGAGGTTAACCAAGGACGTGCCCGTTTGGCAAATCTGCACTTGGGGAACGGGAAAGGGTAAGAATACATGAGAAGATAAGAGAAAAAATAATGCGTCAGTCACTGTGAACACATTCGCAGAGGAATGTCTGCTTTCACAAGCGTTCGTACGGACAGCCTTAAAGAAGTGCAGAAGGGCTTTTGTGGCCTTTAGCATGTAAGAATGGATAGGACATGATTCCAGAACCTTTTCCTCCGACAGCACTCTATTACCTAACAGGACCAGCCTAGCTTTCAGAGCACATCATCCAGGTAGGAGAAACAATAAAGACAAAAGAGGTACTAAATACCTGTCGTGGCAACCCAGTGGCGATGGCGTTGTGCTCCTGTAGGCTTCAGGTCGCGGGTTCCATTCCGGCCGCAGCAATTTAACAAAATAGCTGATTTATCTTATGCAATTTCCTTTGTGTTCATTGTCTGTTGGCTTCATATGATTTTAACTAACAGAAATCGTGTCCCTAGGTTCCCCTTCATTTCCATAGTTTGTATCTCTCACAAACTTGCGATTTTGTGCATGCTGCGACGCCCGCTCGCGTACCCTCAACACACCTCAAGTTTTCTTTTATACGTCTCAAAAGTGGGTGAAGTCCGCCTTTCTTGCTGTACCTGAATGCATCCCCGATGGTGGGATAAAATCCCTGTCTTCTAGCACGGCAGTGTGACCCATTAGACCACGATCGCACGTATCGCTTCCCTTCAGCCGAAGTCACGTTTGGAAACGTCTAGAGCGTGCATGACGTGCCAGAATTTGGTTTTGGGCTTGTTGGTACGGCATATTTTTTTGAATTCTTAGCACAGAAATATGAGACAATGCGCATGGAAGTCAGGATACACACAAGCGCTACCGCATCATAGGCTTTGGGACGAAGGAGGCTGCACGGAATAGAAGTAGGCCCTCCCTCTTTTTATCTGCGGGGAGCAGGCATAAGCAACATTTCTTAATTAAGGACACAAAGCGTATGACCGGAATTTCTGAGGATCCTTCCTTACAGCGAGTCAGTACTTAGCCAGTTTCCCTGAATTTTCTTTTTGAGAGTTAGTGCTTTTAGAGACAGTGTTAGACTTCCTTTCGGATTGACCTATATTTTCTGTCGGACACCTTCAAAGAAGATGAAGTTCACCCATTATGCTATCGCATTAAAAGTGCGGTGAATTCGTGCACGTGCGCAAACGGCGCCACGCAGAGGCGTCCACATATGCTACTTGCCGTCAAGAAGGAGAAAAGTGTTTTCATTGCAATGTGGGCCGACAAGGAAGATGTTCTAGTGGCGCCTGCACGCACAGTGACCGATCATACAGTGATGGCACTGCGTCGGAGTCCTTGTTGTCGACGCTGCTCAATTTAGACAGGGGCTGTCAGTAAGCTTCTTCTACAGACGTCCAATAGAAAGTTGTGGATAACTTATTTAAAAACCTGGGTGACGAAAAAGTGAAATAATCTCAGAAGTTCACCTTTATGAAAATAGAACAGGTTACAATCAGGAGTTATGGTTCACTTTTGAATTGATTCTGCCGCTCACCAGTGGGCCGTTGAGTGCTCTTCGCTGAAACAAAAACGCTTTATACCCTTGCATTTTGTGGACATTCAAAGTATATCTTAGCTTATTCGCAAAGAAGTGTTGATGAAGGAAGCGCGAGAAGGTATTTAAGTTTTTCTCTTGTCGTTGTCCATCGCTTTCGCAATGCCGGAAGAGCTACGCGACGAATGGACTGACTTCAGCTGTGTGCTCGCAGCAGTTTTCTCGTATTTGCCACGACTTCCCAGGGGGGAGTGATGGCTCGTGTAGACGATACCAGGTAATTTGCTGCCCATGCAATATCGCTTCCATGCAAGCAGTCGCCGTTCACGCTAGGCGCCCCCCTTGGCGGCCAAGGCGTTATCTCTAGGCGACATACTGTTTCTCGCACAGAGTGGAAGTCAATCAATCGCACAGGCACGATCATTCCCATAATCAGCCACTTTCTCAGCAGTCGTGCGAGCTGGTATATATATATATATATATATATATATATATATATATATATATATATATATATATATATATATATATATATATATAGTTTAGTTCAAAGATATGCCGAAGCACTCTAAGACAACGCGACCAAATGCATGTTGCTCACTTTTGTATGTTGTGTGTCCCGTTATTTTTCTCTATCTTGCTTAACTAGATAAATAGCCAAGACTAATTGACCACCTTCTGAAGCAATGAAGCTGAGAAAAAAATTTCAATTAGAAAGTTGCAGAGCAGTTTGCAAAACGTCCGAATAAATAGTTTGTCTTTCTATTTATTAGGTATTCGTGTTTTTCAACATACTGCAGATGCCCGCGAAATACATAGAAATGCCACGTGACATATGTCGCTTGAGCACTGTAATTGCAGCGTTGCCAAACGCTCCGCGTAGTACATACGAACATAGAATTTAGGCGGGTTTGCTGCCGCTGCGCTTGCTTATCGCTATCCTAAACCGCCGTGAGGGAAGCACATCGCTGGCGTAAATCGCATAGCCAGCGCCTACGTCACTGCCATGTCCCATTTTAAGCGGCAGCGCCCCTACGGCTGTTTGTGTTCGCGCTGTGACATGCATTTGGTTGCGTCGTCTTAGAGTGCATCGGCATATTTTTGAACTCTGGTTAAAATTAGTTGAAACATCCAGTGTGTGTGCGTGCGTGTTTGTGTGTGTGTGTGTGTGTGTGCGTGTGCGTGTGTGTGTGTGTGTGTGTGTGTGTGTGTGTGTGTGTGTGTGTGTGTGTGTGTGTGTGTGTGTGTGTGTGTGTGTGTGTGTGTGTGTGTGTGTGTGTGTGTGTGTGTGTGTGTGTGTGCGTGCGCGTGTGTGTGTGTGTGTGTGTGTGTGCGTACGCGCACGCACGCACAATATGCGCGCGCGACAGAAATGCAAATTCTGGGTTGTGGTGGTCACGTGCAAGTCTGAGAGTGTAAACATTACGGTATTCCACAGCCTGGAGAGAGCTCATGGAGCTGGCGTCTCTGCCGGTAGACGTGGTGGTGAAGCACGCTGCGCTGCCATGTCCGTATGTGAAACGTTCGAACGCTCCTTTCCAGCAGCCGAACGCACAAGAGCAGTCCCCTTGCTTACTAGCCATTGATGAGGAAATGTTATTCTGCACACTTCTGCCCCGATTCGATGTGCCAAGTCAGGCAATGATAGTGCTCAACCCTCTCAGAGATTATGAACAATGACGCACAACAATGCCTCAAACAAGCAGGTATCCCTGTGTGTTCTTTGGACTACGCAGACAAACAGCAGCGGCGTACGCAAGGTAACGTTTAACATCAACTCACCACTCTCGTATCACCGCTAACTATCGTCAGTCGAAGCGAATAGCATACAAAGTTTCACTTACATCGATTCCCACAGTGCGTGCCATCCCCATATTTATTTACTGCTTTAATAGCTACGGAACATAACTCATAGTTAATAAAGAAATTATTTGTATTTTAGCAACATATTCAGTTACGCTATAATCCGGTGTGGCTATAGCGTAACACGGTTCCGTTATTTACAGCCTAAACTTTACATTATCACGAGGTCTAAGTATTAGTTTGTCTCGCACTACATGATGTAGCAACGCGTCATGGTTGGAGCTGTTTTACACTGCCGATTATCGCGAGTCTATGAACGCAAATTCTTTTAATAAACCATGGGCCACTCGCAATTAGTTCCTTGTGATCTCTTAGTAAAGCGTGAGGACTTCTTTCCTTTATTGCAAACTGCATTATCAAACACAATTTAAGTATTTCGCACTATGCATATCCAATAGTCGTTTTTGGTCTGAGAAGTTTGCGAAAGCGTGTCCAATAAGCGTAAACTGCCAGACAAGATTACGGCGCCAGGAGTTCCTCATGCAGATTTCGATAAACAAGCCGCAGCTTTTCCTTCAAGCTGTAGCAGTCAATGCCGGTGAGGTAGCGAAGAAAGCAGGTTGAGAAGAACATGCATCCTGGGTCCCAAGTGTATTACCGAGCACTTGGCCGGATAAGCTCCGCGCGGCGCTGTTAGCTATAGCAATAAAGCAGTGCATGAATATTCCGAAGGTGCTGAGGCAATCATCGGCGACGGCTTCCATCAGGAAATTACCTGGTGGCTGGTATAAGAGTGCGAAGCAGAGAGGGAAGCGCTGACGCCGTCCTTTCACAACCGCCTGTTCCTGCTGCGGTGGCTGAGAGCTTGGAGGCCGAGGCTAATGATTTTTTTTCGGCGGACTTCAATCTCCTTGCGACCCATTCGCTGAAGGAGCGGCAGTGAGCAGCTACGCTTTTACTGCCACAAGCGCGCAGCTCGCTTCTTTCCGTAGCCGTGGGAGCCAGGTGCCGAGGTGAACATTAAGCGTGTTTTCCCCTAAATTGAGAACAGTGAAGCACTGCTCACGCTCACTCCAGTCTCTGTCGGTTAATCAGCGTACATAGGAAGTTAGTTTCTGGTGCAGTCGCCGCCCTTTAACGATGCTCACTGGATGTTTATTGGATAATGCCTTCAGGCAAGTATATCTCGCGAGTGTAGAAAACGGCTTGTCAGAATAATGCTGGGTATCTCCGCCAAGAAATTCCTAGAAGAACTCTATGCACTGAGACATTCTTCTGGCGGGTTTGGTTAATGACGACCAACTCGTAAAAATGTAAGAAGAATAGGTACGAGACATTCTTCAGTGTCGTCAAGGATTCATGCTAAACGACCTGCTTCCTGGAAAGGTAACATTTGCAGCATATGCGCCCATCGTAGACGTAGCAGGCACGAGCTGCTGCCATAGCTGCTATTACTGAGCTCACGAAGCCGGCGACACTTACTGAAAGAGGTTATATCAAGTGCTGTCACATATAAAGAAAGTAAAATAAAGAAGCATGAAGCATAAATAGTGACACGGCTGAAAGTTGTTCAGACTGAGCTGCGCGGCCGCGCCATTCTCAAAAGTAACAAAAAACTGACAGGATGGTTACGAGTGTGTAAAACGAATATTTAATTGCTAGGCTGTGGTGTTAATGCAAATGGGACAGCGTTTTTGTAGAACGGTTTTAAGTGGGACACAAAGGGACAACAGACAAGAGCGAATCACGATGACAGGTTGTCGTATCTCAGATTTTTTTCTTAACGGATAGTAGGTGCAAAAAACCATAAATACCCACTCAACTTAATGAAGGAGATATAAATATTAGTACCGTATTTGCGCTAATACGCGCTTCATCTGTATGAAATTTTGTCATCGCGGAACGTCACTGCCGCATTATCCGGTCCTGAACGTAAGCTCAGCGTTTTCACTCTTCAACTTCAGCTTCAACTTCAGCTCAAGTCACAGATGAACTGCGAATAAATAACGAGCAGTCATTTGTAGCGGTAGCCTTATTGGCGCTGTTAAACGGCTAATGACGTTGATTACAGGATGACATATTCATGTAAGCCGTAATTACCTAGGCGCATTTGCCTGGAGCTTCTCCAAAATATGGCCCTATATTAGTGAAAAGCACGTGCATCAAGGCATATTTAATTTGGCTGTTTGCACGTTGCCGCAGTCCTCGTTTCGTTAGACTGCGCATAATTTAGTTCGAATAAAAGCGTTCTTTCTCTAAGGCCCGTGAGTTTATTGTCATATACTTCACCTCAAGCAGCTGCATTCTAAAACTTCGTCGCGGGCGTTCATGAGCGCTCGTTCATTTCGAACCACATTGTTGGAAGGTGAATCGATTCTCTTAAAGAAAAACTGTTCGTCACTTAACAAAAATTTGCATTAGTTGGCATAAAAGTGCAATTTTTGCAGCGCAGACGGATAACAAGGAACCAAGCCTTTCACGAATGCGCAAATACATGTGAATGCGACATTTATTCTCCAAGGAAGTTGCACCAATAAAGCTCAAGAGTGCGACCCTGTTTGATGGAAGCAGCAGAGGTATTTCCCGATAGCATTTCTTTAACTTTTAACATTTTTAAATGTAACCAACATGAGTAACGCAGCATAAGGTATTTTGTCTTGACGCATGCAGCTCATTTTTGTCGTATTTTCAGAATAGTAAGTATAGCTTACAATTTGTGGCAAACTTGGCGTCCTATTACGACGTGCTCGGTATTTCAGCAGATACAGAAATGTTGTCCTTGAATAAAGAGGTCGGGCTAACGAAAGAAGGTTTTTTTGGTATGGCAGGGAGATCTGCGGTTACATGAAGAAAATAAATAAAATATAAATACAGGCATTTATATGTGCACGACAAGCGAGTAAGAATGAACATTAAGAAACACGCAAAGGCAGGGGCGAAAGCGCAACCATTTTGTCCTGCCACATTTCTAAGGGCAAATAAATGAACCTCTATAAACAGTATCCAGAAACCCATGGTATACTGTGAGTAAAATTTTCGAGAAAGAAAAAGAAAAGATTGTGTTGAAATTAACTTCATTGTGACGCAAACTAAAGGGAGAAATGATGAGAAGCCTTGGTTAAAACGATGGATTTGAAAGGAAACAAAACAAAACTATAGCAGCTCAAATGGCATAAATGCTACAGTATTCAGGGAGATATAACATCATTGCATGCAGGAAGCAGTTTTCATGTCATGTGCTGTTTCAGGACATGTGTGTGTTGCAGACCTAGCTTTCTTCTGTTATAGGCTCAAATGCGTCGACAGGAAGTAGGCTCGATCATATAGTCTTCGGTACGCTGCCAAGATATCAAAGAAGAAGAAGAAGAAGAAAAGCTAACAAAGTGAACTCTGTTATCACACTGAGTAACGATTCATATGTGCCATTTTGAATGTATGTCCGCATTAAGCGCAATCAGAAATAAGGACGGGTTTTTTAGTTATGTTATTAGGGTGGTAGTCGGAATTTTACTTTTGCAGGCTACGTTCAAACACTGCTCTGGCAGGTGGATGTAGGCTTACGAACAATGTCGTCCTCTAACCTGCCATACTCAGGCCGTGAAGCGTAGAATAATTGTTTATCAAAATCTATTCCTGTATTTTCTCAGTTCATTCACTCTTCTACTTAATCGTTAACTCGTCCATTCATTCTTCGTTTATTCCTTGTTCCGCGCATTCGTCCGTTCGTCCATTCATTCATTCATTCATTCATTCATTCATTCATTCATTCATTCATTCATTCATTCATTCATTCATTCATTCATTCATCACGCCGAAATAGCAATCGAGGGAACGTGCTCTCGAGTATCCCTGAGCGTCTCACTGTTTTGAAAACCAATTTCTGAGGGTAATGGTGGAACGCAAGTTCACTTGGCATCGCACATTCAGCAGCGTGGAAGCGGCAAAGAGGGTGCAATGTCGGCGCTTCTAGCCTGGGAGCACCGCTGTCATTCTGCGAAACTTTTTGTTTGTTCTATTTCTAAACGGACAACGCACAGTATGCCTTCTTCCAAATCACTTGGCGCTCGCTTGGCGTTCACTCGATCTTTGGCTATTGATTGTGCTGTGCGCGGCGTGCTTACACTGGCATTGCGTCTGGCTTTGATTTTTGATTTTGAAATTTTGAAATTTTGATTCCCGGGAAAAATTGATCGAGGCACCAATCCACGTAATGAAAACTGTAGGACAAGAATCGGCAAACAAGAGGCGTAAAAAGCTACATAAATAATCAGACATAAAGTAAAAGTAATTAGGCATTGAAGCTCTCCCTCGTTGAGGATGATGCACAATGAAGAAATGGCAAATTTGGAAGATCAGGACTTCATTATGGTCAAACAGGCATCGCATATCACGCTTAATTAAAGCATTAGTTTAGGTTAACGGAATGTAAAGGCAGTAGTCATCGAGAGAAAAAATGTTTTATTCAGAAAGCCCGTGCTAATGTGTGAAATACTGTGGGCAATAATGAATGAGGGTTCAGGAATAATTGCGCCCTGAACCGCACAATTGAGGTTATCTATACAGTTTCACTTTTCTTGCGCGCTACCATAAAACCACGTTTCAGAATCTTCGCACCGTTCCTTGAAGTAAAAAAAAATGTAGGTAAGAAAAAAAATCTCGGAAGAGCAAAGAGCACAGAGCAAAGAGTGATATCCAAGGTGGTCTGAGAGGACCTTATATTTGTTACGCTGTCACAACGAGACATGTCTCTGTGTTATCTCAGTAGTCACAAGAACAGCCGGGATACAAAAGAAATGAAATTTCACGCGATGCGGACAGAAAGTGTAGATGTTGAAATAGACGCCCTCAAAACGAGGCGATACGATTGTGCGACCGTGGGACGGACGGCGTCGTGTTGTTATGGAGGACGTTAGACCTAATGGGCTGCTGTCTCGAATCATCATTTCAGGAAACCGACAAACAGCACTAAACACGTCTCGAGATTTCAGGCCTCCGAACGTGTTCGCAGATCCCCTGGATTGCTTCTGAAGGTAGGAAAGAAAAAGAGTAGCTGCTCATAAAGACAGTATATCCGGCCACGCTAAATATATCTACCGTTGGCGTCCCCAAAGATTCCTTAAAACAGTGCATGTATTTTACACGAATTTAAAATACTGCGTTACTCAGTGGTCTGTTTTGCGAAAATAGAACACACATGGAATCTTTTACTTAGTCTTCATCGAAAAAGAGGAAGTCAAAGGCGCTATGCAGTGACTGCTACGACTACTATCTCGTTTACTAGCTAGGACAACCTTCCTCAGCTCTACGCATATGCGGCGCATTTTCTAAAGTTTGTAGTCGTGGTTTAATGTTTAAATTTCTGAATGCTAACATTATAATATCAGCAGGTGGTCAACAAAGCTGTTGACGTCTATTAAGATTGTAAGCAGCCATTCTCGACCAGTAGCCGTTACGTACGTATTAAAGTCATCGCTCTCAGTGGTACCGGAGACGACTATGGGAACTTCAACGTTGGTAACGACACGTAGTGGCGTTGTTTTCAGCAAAAGCACGTGTAATATTTATTGTAGTGAACATCCGCGGTCCCTTAATTTTCTATTTGGAAGGTGCGGACCCCCGCATCACCTTCACGAACATCTTTACAACGCCGAGTCTTGCAACACGAGCATGTTTCTAGTGTGAGCGCCACGACCTGTTACATGCCTGCTCTCGTGTATTTATCCGGACTTACCGTTATTTATTCAGCAATACTGTAGCAATGTGCCTGTCCAAACGCCTCCAATAATTTATTTATTTATTTATTTATTTATTTATTTATTTTTTATTTATTTATTTTCGAATACTGCCGCTCCCAGCCGAGAGCCTAGTAGACGGGCATGAACAATTTATTTTCCGTACATAAATAGACGTGCGACCTACAAAAAGAATGAGGAAGCAACGATATTCAACAAAATACAAAAGACAAGGTAGATAAGGTAAACACTAGAACACTAAACAAAGCAGAATAAAACGAACAGCAACCGGGGCACATCATAAACATAGCAAGAACGTGAAATATTTGGGAACAAACAAGTGTATATAATTTCTTTTCTAAGAACTGTTAGTTTAACATAAAGATAACAGGGAACAAACATTAGAAGTCGTTAATAATCTCTTATGACGAGCTCCAGCTGTGAAACGAACAGGGATAAAGAGTTCGTCGCTGTTAAAGACGAGTTAAGTTCATTCTGTTCTCTGATTACCCGAGGAAAAAAAATGGGTACCTGAATGCGTCATTAGAAAAGGAATACTTGGTTAGCGTATGCTCGTGTTGATGCCGTGTTATTCTAGATTACGAATATGAAATGTACTGAGTGATATCAATTTGATACTGACGGTGCAGAATTTGAAACGGGAATTTTAGTCGACCTTGTTATACTCTCGTCAATAATGTGTTCAGGCCTGAGGAAGCCAAGAGACGGGAAGGTGAATCGGCAGAACGATATTTGCTATGAATGAACCTTGCGGCTTTTCTTTGTACGGCTTCAAGTTTAGCTATGTTAGTTGCTGTGTAAGAAAACCAAATTGTGATAGGGTATTCTAAAGTAGGTCTCACAATTGTTTTATACACCACAAGCTTAATGTTCGTTGGAGCGATCTTTAGGTGTCCTTATAGTTAAAGTAGCTTTCGCAGTGCGGTAGTAATATTAGTTACGTGTGTTTCCCAATTGAGGTTTGATGTCAGCGTTATCCCTAAATATTTCTGTTGCTCAACCATCGAAAGAGGCGTGCAATTAACGATATAGGGGAAATGAGAAGGTTGCTTTTTTTTTCTTCTTACTGTGATTGCCACTGATTTATTGACGTTAATAGACATTTGCCACTGGGAGCACCACTCGGCTAGCGTGTTAAGGGGATCAGAAAGATCGAGATGGTCGTTATTGCTGTTAATTTCTTTATATATCACGCAATTATCCCTGAAGAGTCTGATTTTGCACGGTATATTATTGGTTATATCGTTAATAAAGATCAGAAATAACAGGGGTCCGAGTACCGAGCCTTGTGGTACTCCAGATGTGACAGGAACGACATCAGATTGCGTATGGTCTAACAAATTGTGAGCGGTGTGTTAGAAAACCTGTTATCCAAGCAGAAACTTCTCCCTTCCCGATGGCTTGCTCCACTTTTGCAATTAGCTTAGTGTGACTCACGCAATCAAAAGCTTTAGATAAGTCAAGTAAAATCATGTCAATTTGAGAACGATTATTAATACTATGAGCAGGGTCATGAACTACCTCTGTTAGTTCGGTGATGGTTGATAAGCCAGATTGAAAACCATGCTGGTGAGGCGATAGGATGTTTTCGCGTTCTAGAAACATTCATGTGATTTGTAATGATGTGTTCTATTGTTGTGCATAAAGTGCTGGTGAGAGATATGGGTCTGAAATTCGGAACATTATCTTTGTCTCCTTTCTTGTGGATCGGTATTATTTGAGTCTTTTTCCAGTCGTGTGGTAGACTAGTAGTTTAGTAGTTTCTAGTGACTTATGAAAAATCTGTCCCAGATATCTACTGCACTACTCAGCATATTTTTGTAGGAATTCGTTTAGGATTTCGTCAGGGCCGTGGGCTTCCTTAGGGTCAATGTTGAGAAGAAGATTGTGGATTCCGACGTCCGTTATTATTAAGAAATCAAGCACTGAGGTACAGGATGGTGGAAGAAGGGGAAGTGTACCATTGTCTTCCGTGAAGACTGACTTGAAAAAATCGTTATATTTATTTGCCGTTGCACTTTTTTCTTCGTCTGTTAGTTTGGTTGTTATCTGCTCGGTACTGCGCAGATGTTTCCAGAATCTTTCTGGGTTATTTTTAGGAAGCTGGGAAGAGTGACACTGTAGTAGTATTGTTTCGAATCTTTTAGTTTCTGCTTAAAATGCATACCTGCAGATTTTAACTTCAAGGTTGTAGATGGTTTTGGGTTATTCTTGTTTGCCTTACGAGGCCGATTTGCGCACCGTTTAGCATGGATGACTTCGCGTGTGATCTATGGATTCTTAAGGCGCTGTTTTTTTCTTTTGCATTGGAATATAATTAGTTATACAGTGCATGACATTGATCTTAAAATGTAGCCACAAGGCATCTACATCAGTAGTTTCCTGAGATGCTTTTTCGAAAAAAGAATCGAATTGATGCGACAGATAAGTTTGTATGCTGGCGTCATCTGCTTTATGAAAGTTAAAAAAAATTTTACTGTAGACAGGGTAATAATACAATGACCAAGCTGAAATGTGCACATAGGTATACTGTGATGAGACATACCTTCAATAATGTCCATTTGTACTGGACTTGTAGGAAAATTGTTGCTAAGAAATATGAGGTCGAGGATATTCTTCGTTGAGCCTTGAACGCGAGTAGGACAAGTGAGAAGTTGATGTAGGTTAAAATTTAGCGGCAAGTATATTAGCACTTCTGAGGCTTCTGTTGTGTGATGCATTGTGGGCCAGTCTATGTCAGCAAGGTTAAAGTCGCCTGCAAGAATAATCCTGGATTGGTGGACATGACGCTGCATGTATTCTTGAATTCCTGAAAGGCATGCACTGGCAGTGGAAGGGCTCCGATAGACGAAATCGGTTACAATGCGGGTTAAGTCGAGAGAATCATCACGCATGGACAGCTATGTGACTTCAGTCAATGATCCACCGAGCCCAATTCCAGCCTCCATGCTACTGCACCGGAGTTATCCGACATAACACATGTCTGCTCACTGTGACTTAATTGAAGCTGCAGTTTACATGTCTGCGCGATGTAAGCCTTAGCGGAAGCAAGAACATAAACTTTCGCCATCTCAGGGAAAGAGGCCAGCTTAAGAATGGCCGTTAGTATTCATTTGTCGTCGCCTTTATACCACTTGCTTCGCTTCAATTCCTTCTGCTAGCCTCCTTTAATTGGTCAAGAGAGAGAAATTTATTTACAGAAAGGCAGAGAGGTCGGCCTGAGCTATAACTTGCTCTGGCCTGCTACTCTACTCTGGGGAAAAGGGACGGGGAGGGAAAGGGCTGATGAATGATGAGGGTATAAGGAAGAGATGCGTATATACAAATTCACAGAGTTGTGGTATCTCTAAAGGCGTGCGTCCAGCCCAGTGGCTTGGAGAAAAGCTACAGCGGCTCTTGTTACCAGGGCTGCGCTGGTTGCATTAGGCCAAGGACCTAAAAGAAACTCGTCCGATAGCGGTCTCTCATGGATGTTTGCTATGGAAGAGACAAGTTGCTGTCGTTCTTGCGCGTACGCGGGACACACGCAAAATATATGTTCAAGTGTTTCTGGCACCTCACAGCATTCACAGTTTGGGCTAGTATCACTGGCACCTATCATATTTTATAACGGTTGGTGAATGCGACACCAAGGCGAATCCGGTGCACCATGCTCGTGTGGTTTCTTTTGAACTTGTGAGGCATACGAAATCTCATTTCTTGGTCCCATTTGTGTAATCGCTTGTGTCGTCGATCTGGTTGGGTCCAGTGTTCCAACGTAGAGTTGCGGTTTACGCGACGAAGTAGGGCGTTTGTGTCTGTTCGTGAGAACGGAATGCGTACTTCACAAGCATTATCTAAAGCAGTTTTCGCTTCAGCGTCTGCCTGTTCGTTCCCTATCACGCCACAGTGTGATGGTATCCACTGAAAGGTGACATTGTGGCCATTTCTAGTTGCGTGGTCGAGATACTCTGTAATTTCTATAGCCATAGAATAATACGGGCCCCGTCTGAGGACACAGTCAATCGTTTGCAGAGCTGGCTTGCAATCGCAGAATATCGTCCATGCGTGAGGAGGCTCCTCGGAGAGAAATCGAAGTGCTTCCCGGATAGCAACAAGTTCTGCGGCAGTTTATGTTGAGCTATGGTCTAGTTTAAACCGGCGAGCGATGATCATATGTGGAATGACGAAGGCTGCAGTGGAGGCATATGGTATGACAGAGCCATCGGTATACACATGTATACACCAACCATGCGGGCTCAGTAGCTATAAAAGACAACAAAGCATACAGTTAGAGGCGGGCTTGTCCCAACGTCAACCTTTTAGACCTATACGAAGGGGGAGAGGGGTGCAAATAACATTCAGTGCGTGCTGATCCTTTCTCCAAGTGCCTTTTTTTACTATTCTATACACTTTTTTTGCAAATCATAACACAGTTTATTTTTCACTGTTTCTGCGCTATATTGAAGTATGGGCGTTTTTCGGTCTTTTGAGAAAATTAACACTATACATTCTGCAAGCTCTGAGCAGCGCACACGCCGCATTGCAATACATTTAATCATGATTGTTTAACAAAGAGTTCCTTTAAGCTACAGTCACGCAGCTATCTTCAATCCTTAAAAATATGTATTTAAAGTTACGTGTTGTACGTGCCGAAATCCCGATTTCGTTACAAGCCATGACGTATTGGGAGACGCGGGATTAATTTTGTCCACCCGGGGTTCCTTAACGTGCACCTAATGAACGGTACACAGGCGTTCTTGAAATTTTGGAGATGCGCCATGCAGTTGCGCATGGCTTCCTAAGAAACGCGTTGTATTCCTCTGTTAATCAAACAGAATAAACAGTGCCGTTCACTCCATACCGAGAAGTGGAGATTAGCACATACATGTGCGACCATTCTGCTGAATCACTGTCAAGGCCGGCTACACGTTCGTCTTGGGGCGACAGAGGCAGTTAGAAATATATAGCGTGGGTAAAGGCCTATAGATGTCTGTGTACAAGTATCGTGCACAGCATACGGCAGCCGTTCACTGATTCTCTTCGAGAGCAATGTCTTCGCTACTGCTCCCTCCTCACTCCTCGCAATTAGCGCATGGAATAATCTAAACGCATGCAGCCCGAGACCCAACGTTGTCTATGAGCGAAAAAATAAAAATTAATTAAATGAATGAATAAATAAATAAGTAAATAAATAAATAAATAAATAAACAGAATAGCAACGCCTAGTGACAATGATTGGCATGCATCTGCAAAATGGCGCAGGAGGACCGGAGCAGCTTATGAACATAAATCAAGCAGGCTTCATGACTCGCAGGACAGAACATTGGCATGTCTGTACATGTTTTCATGAAATTGGCAAGCCAGAAGGTTTCTAGCTCCCCACACTTAGAGGCGTTGTTCATTACTGACGTATTCTGATGGGGACGCGGTGATAATGGCGACAGGATGGTGAAGGCAATGTTCGTTCGTGTAATGGAATGGAGGGACACGGCAAACCCAGTATCGTGCTCTTGATTACCACGGCAGAGTAAAAGTCTTCGAACTATCAAAGGCCGACTGCAGCGGAATGAACCCTTTGGCTAACTCAGTTACAAGTGAGTAATACATACTATTGAAGCACTGTTGGCAAATCTATATTTTCTTATTATTAACTTTCTTGTAGCACTTAAGCAGACTACGCGTGCACGCGGTAGGGAGCGCATATGGCGAGGCCTCAACAGGTTGCCTCTGTTATTTTTCAGCGTGTCGTGGCATGCCGCTGGCGACGAATAGTCCGGGAGATCAGGCCGAGAAGCCCGATGTTCTACAATGTAGATTATCTGTCCCTTCCGGTGGAGCCAAAATTTCAATTTCTTTTTTACTTTCGCCATTAAAAACGGCTATTTTAGTGACGTTTCTGTGACGAATCCGCTCATATTTCAAACGAAAAGGTTTCACGGAAGCTCTTCATCAACACAACCTCAATTTAGCCTTTTTACGGGGTCTGGAATTTCGTTGTATTTGGCCTTTAGCGCTAAGGTCTTGTGTTGCACATGGTAAGGAGAGCTATGTTGCTAGAACCCCCCAGCCGCAAGGATAATAATGGCTGACCGCGCTGATCCCTAACCAGAGTGTAGTTTTTGCGCCTAAGACTCAAGAATTAAAGATCAAGCAATAACCACAAGCTACGCAGTATCGAAGGAATCCAAAGGATAGCAGATACGCAGTGCGTGCGCGCGCACGTACAGTGCATATGTTGAGCTTATCAAGTTGCTGCGTGCCCGCACCCATTAATTTCCATGACTACAATGAGAAAGGGCGTTCTGCCCTTGACACAGGACCAACCTTATGTGCTCGCTGCTTTCACGCCCAAAACTTCACTCGTTGCGCACCCATGCAATTCCATTGCACTTCACCTGCTGCTTTTCATTCTGCCGCTCATTTTCCGGTCTGTCTGCTCCTTCCAATGCTTCACTGTCGCGAGGTCCCTTGCACCAATGAGTATGGCTGATGCTTTTTTTTTTTTGACGTTCTGTACTCACGTTGTGCAAACGTCCGGTTATGTCATTTCCCAGTGCCATTGTTTGCCTCCTGCCTTCATTGAAAGTTCTGGCTGTCGTCCCTCGGAATTTTGTCTTTCCTGACGCCCCCTAGTGTAAACGGCGCTGTTTACTCGAGGTCTAATAACAAATCATAGATGCTTATTTGTCGAGGAAGCATTCGCGTTCCTCAGTGCCAATCGCTAAACCACATATTTTTTTAGGGAACGGGGGGGGGGGGGGGAATGGTCTTGTTGTTTCTTCTTCGTATATAATTGTGTACGGATGCTTTCTTCAAGGTTCTGTTCCTTCTATTTCAGCTTTTATTTTATTTTGTTTTTGAGACGCTTACGACAATCGTAATGGCTCTTTTTCTAAAGTGCAACGGTTCTTCTTCGACGTGTGTGTGCACTAGGAAGGAAGGAAGGAAAAAGTGGAGAAGGTAAGGCAGGAAGGTTAAACAGTTTAGCTCAACCTGTTTGCTACCCTACACCTGGGAGCGGGGTGGGGGGGGGAAGATGGAGAAAAATACCTTCGACCCGCTGTGGTTGCTTTGTGGCTACGGTGTTGCGCTGCTAAGCAAGAGATCGCGGGATCAAATCCCGGCCACGGCGGCCGCATTCCGATGGAGATGAAATGCAAAAACACCCTTCTACTTAAATTTAGGTGCACGTTAAAGATCCCCAGGTGATGAAAATTAATCCGCAGTACCCCACTGCAGCGCGCATCATAATCAGATTGTGGTTTAGGTACGTAAAACCTCAAATTTTCGAAAATACCTCCGTAATACGCCTCTATAAGCAACACATGCTAATACGACGTAGATGCTTCCTCTTCCCACTTTGTTCCTGGCTGCTGACAACTGAGGATTACAAGAGAAAACCGAGCAACACATTTTTTTCTAATTTCATGTAGAATGATATACGAAAACAAACAGTTAAATACCAATCATCAATACTTTCTTCTTTCTTTTCCATAGTAACTACATTCTCCAGACGTTTGGACGCTTCTGACTGTATACCGTCGACTGGTTCCTACCTCGCTCAATCTCGGATTCAAACTATGCAGAGCCCACTCGAGACCGGAACCAAGGAAAGACCCGCGAGAATACCATTATTATGCTTGCCAGAGCAATCGCAGACCGGAAGCAGAAACACCTCAGCGCTGCTTTTGTTGTAAGCAACATGACGTGCACACAATGTGCCTGCACTAAACAATACGTCAAAAAAGGCCGCATTCGGCGCAGCTTCAACAACGGATATTCTAGCTGCATGACCGGAACTCCTTCGGATTTCGGTGGCGTACCGAGCTCGAAAGTAAAAGCGCCTCCTAACATGTTCTGAGCAGGTGTGCAGTGCTCCTAATGACCCAGAGCAATGTGTTCAGAACGCGTCATTTTGACCAGTCGTAAATAAACACGCCAGAAAAAACCCTGCAAAAAGAACAGTTGACTGTATTATTGAAACATAGTAATAAACGAAAGAAAAAGAAACCTACTATAGTGAGTCGAGCATTTGCACTACTCCCACATTTCTTTGCCGTTTATGGAGCCGTCGCGGTAGGGTTTTCCGCTGAATCGACCTGCAACGAGCACCACTTGTAAGAGAAAAAGCTGCAATAAAAACTACACGACACCGCGACAAAATGTTACAATTCATGGAAAGAATTATGTTATGTTGCGATATTACTAGAACAATGTGCATTTGCAGCAGCTTGCCATCGACAGAATGTGTACACACTGTATAGTCACTACAAAAGTAGTCCCGTCCGACTGATAATTCATTTCAAAAGCCATTTGGCAGTTAGCTCGAATCAGTACGAGTGACTTCAAAGATAGCCGAATGGCAGTAAACCAGACATATTGTCGTCATCTTGTTATACATCCATGGCGCCCGAATACGAATGGAAAGATGTGATTATGTAATTCGCAAGCGTATAAGATGGACTCTCTGGATTGATTGGAGTAACTATTCAACACCGGTAGCGGCCTTTGGAGGCCTCCTTCGTGCAGTTGAGCTAAGCTATATAAGCTGATGAGATTATTACCTTCCCAGCTAGAATGAAATTGTTAAGGAAAGTGGCAAACAAACGGAGTTACTTAGTAATGTGCCACAATAATGTTAAAGATTCGGCATCACAATGAATCAAGCAAAATTCGGAAAGAGCTTCCCAACCCGTTCACCATGTTGATTGTCTCTTCATTCTTGTACATGCAGGGTACCATCTTGAGGCAAAGGTGGCGAGCAATAGTAAAGCCAGGCGTACTATGAAGGTCCTAAACTTGCAGTCTAAGAAGCAGGAAGGTTGAGAGAAATTTCGGAAAGCGATCCAACCTCTAGTTGAAGTCGATCAAACGTTATCGGTTCAGGTAACGAGATTAAACCAGAGGTGAATCGCCTTCCTAATTATTGTCTTCACTCATTTCCATCATTATAATCGTCGTCGTCGTGATCGCCATTATCATCATCACAATCGTTATCATCACCATGATCGTCATCACAGTCATCACATGACCAATGGGACATAGGGACAAAGCCCAGTAGCACGCACCTAGTAGCCCCTAGGACACAACAGGTGGCACATAACCTGTGCCAAATGCCCAGTGGTGCCAATGGCACTTATATCTAAACTGCACATTCTTCGCAATCAACCCAGGAAAGAGGCTAGAAACAGGTTAGAAACAGGTTAGAGACATATATGCCCGATATGAAAAGGTGTTGGTAACTCGTCAAGGAAGACACTGACTTCAAGATGCCACTGCCATGGAGTACTTTCTTTTATATCTGGGAAATCTTATTTTAGAAAAATCTTACTATGTCAATTTAAGATCATATTATGGAAGATAAGCATGAAATTTGTCCAAAGTAAGATTTGCCATAATCTCAGAAGGCCGTTGTAGTTTGGCAATCATAGTACTATATATCATACATGGAGGTGTAAAGGCTATTTAGTTCCAGCCAGCAGGCCAGCAGGCATTGTCACCTTGACTACTCTGGACTGTAACACAGAGAGGAAAGGAAGCACGTGGCTGGCCTCAAGCATATGTTTACCAACACCAAATGCTTCATGTTGGTTGCTTGGAAACTGACCCTTCACAAGACGTGTATGTTGTGTAGCCGCATCTACTGCTGAACAAGAAAACAGCCCTGCGCCATCCTCTAGACAATTGTTTGGTTGCATAAAGCACATGCAGGCGATCATGACTGTGTTTTAGTCTCCTATATATATATATATATATATATATATATATATATATATATATATATATATATATATATATATATATATATATATATATATATAGGAGAAGCAAAATTCAATTCAATTCACTCACTACCAGGGCCGAACTGCCGTTTTTTTGTAAACCCTGATGAAGATCGGTCCACCGATCGAAACTGTTGAAATCAAATAGTTGTTCTGTTTACCTTGTAGCGCTGCTCAAGCTCTCTCTTTCTCTCTCTCTCTCTCTCTCTCTCTATATATATATATATATATATATATATATAGTATTGTTACTGCACGGACATAAGCAAAGTCTTCATTGTAGGGTGACTACATCGCTTCCATTCATTTTCACTTCAGTAAAGGAAAACGGAGTTAATGAATTAGAAGAATAATTATGAGAGGTGAGAAACACTGAGAAACAATTTAAAGGAGACTAGGACACAGACAGTGCTGTCTGTGTCCTAGTCGGTTCTTTCGTCCACGTAAAGCCTTGCGCTGCAAGCATAGTTAAGGATGAGGTCTGTGTCCTAGTCGGTTCTTTCGTCCACGTAAAGCCTTGCACTGCAAGCATAGTTAAGGATGAGGTTCCAACTAGCCGAAACTTTAACATTCTCAAGATTTATTGTCCCGGAACTGAGCATTAGGTAATTAAAGACGTGGTAGTCGAGGCATTTAGGTGAATTCTGACGACTTGCGGATCTTTTACATGTACCTGAAGCACGCCGTCTGAGCCTTTTCTCATTCCACCCCCATGGTAATACGGCCGCCGGGGCTGAAAATCGAACCCACAGCCTTGTGTTTGTCAGTAGAGCGACATAGCCCCCATACAGCGAGCCACCACAACGAGTTGCAAAAGAAATTTAACGAGACCTTCGTGAAACAGCCGGGAAAATGGAGCCATGAACGACACTGAGAACGAGCGGACTTCGCCGGCTTTTCCAATTAGACAAACCCGGCGCTCCTTACGTCGATATTACTTTCGAGCGTGGACCTGAGCTTTGCAATGACTTTTTCCTGTAATTAAGCGCCTCATATGGCGAGACCGGAAACCACCCATGCTTAATGCCGTTGCTGCTTCATACTGCGGCACTCGCACTCGGTTTCAGTTGAAGCTCGATCGACGACCAAGCAGCTAGAGGCTGTGCATATATATATATATATATATATATATATATATATACCCTTTATTAAAGGCAAAGAAAGGTCCTGAAAAGGAAAAGCAAGCAATTGGGTACCGAGTGCCGATAACGCTCACATAAGGCTGCTTTGAAGAAGCTCTTGGGGATACCGAAACGACAACAGTCTAAGAAGACCTCAAAAGGGCACATGGAGTTGTTTCAGTAAATTACGCTTCTGCAGTGGAAAGGGGTCACTCTTGTATAAAGAGGAGGTTTGGTAAGCCTAGAAAAACAAAAGAAGGATAAAGGGTGTAGTGACGCCATTATAATATTCCCACAACCGCTGTCTGACGTCACGGATTTTCATAGCGTCGCCTCGAGTTTGCTAATTTTTTTCTTCTATGGACAACGGCTACATGGCATTCTAACGAAACAGAAGGCTCTACCTAAGACGTTTGAAGAACTTTTCCTACTCCAGAATTGCCTAAATACGAGAAAATGTTTTGAAAGCCTTGCTGTAAGACTGTTGCACTGATGAGGAGGTTTGCACAGTTTATTGAGAAATCAGAAGGTTGGCTCTCATTTTCGGCTGTAATGATCAACCTTAAACCTCCAAATGAATGAAAGCAGGGCTGCGGAACAATGTGCAATTTCTTCCCTGCCTTTAGTGCACATTTAAGACAATCGGTGCCTTTGAAGCACAGGTTTCTTTTTATTAAAAAAGTTTTGTATTGCAGTTAGATGCATGCTGTGTGCTGCGTAGGGTCTGCTGGCACGTATTTATTGTAGCGAAACGTGTCGCACATCGCAACCACAGAAGGGTTACAAACCTGCCATCCAACCTTGCAACATCGCCACCAGCTAAATTTTATTGACTCACATTTAATTTCCTTCTATGGCTTTTCGGTGTATCACAGGTGCCTATTACGCATCGTACGCACCTGTGATACCCCGATACATACGTATCTCGTTGCTCACACTATCGTTTGTTCGCATTTAAGCTGATGTAATGCGAAAAATTACACTTTAGACGAAAAGGCAAATCATTGATAGCGAACGATGGTAGCACCACCTTTCCTCGAGTCATGACATACGTCAGCTGCCTCGACCTTGCTTTCGTCTCCAACTCTCTCGCCAGATGTGTAAAGTGGTTTCAAGATATTGAGACACGTGGGAGTGATCACATTCCCACGTATCTGAACATCAAAGGCTTGTCGTCTAGATCTGGCCCACGGAATACTATTCGGACGATTCAATGGGTCAGCTTCAATTCTGATATGGAAGATGCCTGCGGCGAGGGCCTACCCTCTAGATTAGAGCAAGCAATTAAAAAACGATGCAAAACGCCACTCGCATGCTGGCGATCTCTTACACGCGAAACCATTTATACATAGAATTAGAGTGACTTAGAGCACTTCGTCGCCGGGCGAAACGTCGATATTGGCGTACAATATCAATCCACGACCTTAGGGCAACCAGTAGGATGCAAAAGAAGAGTCAGTGTCGTATAGAAAGATTGGTGTGGGAACGTTGGGCAACGTTTTGCCAGACACTCGGCCCCCGCAGGCCACTGTCTCGCATTTGGAAAACGGTGCAAAGTCTACGTTGCCTTCCGGAACAGCGTTTTCCATTCAAGGCACTCACGCTTTTCTAAGGGCGGCAAGACGTCGATGTCGCGGAAGACTTTTGTGATCGGATCGCAGACCAAATGACTCATCCAGATCCTCCAGCCCGAGATGACGTCCCCCATTCCCATGATTGCCGCATGGACCTTCCTTTTACAATGGAGGAGGTCGAGGCGGCATTAAGGAAGGAAGGAAAAAGTGGAGAAGGAAAGGCATGGAGGTCAATCAGTTTAGCTTAACCGGTTTACTACCCTACACATGGGAGAGGGATTGGGGAGATGAAAGATGGGGAAGGGGGAGAGGGAGAGGGAGAGATAGAGCACATAGCACAGCATACACATATCGTTCGTTGGAGTCCATCAATCTGGCATGGTACGTGATATCACTGTCACAGCCGCTTGTCCACTCCCGTCTCTTTCAAAAACCGAAGTATTCCCTTCGTCGCCTTCACCTGCGATGTCTTCTGTAGGCGGCATGTGAAAATCGTGTCGAGGGACAATGCTCTAGTGTCAAGGTGCGCTAGAAGAGATGCCAGGGACTGTCGCTGAACATTATATTCAGGACAGTCGCACAGAATGTGTTCGAGCGTCTCCTCGCAAAAACAGGCACTGCAGAGAGCGTTGTCGGCCATTCCAATGCGGAAGGAGTGAGATTTCATGAAAGCCACCCCTAGCCATAAGCGATAAAGCAGACTCGCCTCTCTTCGGCGGAGTCCAGTTGGCATATAGAGATGCATCAAAGAGGGCACGTTGCATTGATGGTTACTCTGGTTGGTCTGGCTGTTTGGTGTACACCATAGTGAGAGCGTGATCTCCTGTGCAAGCACTCGAAGTCTGCTACTGCGTCGATTAAGGCATAACTCGCCCGGTTGCGCAGGGAGACCCACTCGAAAACGTCGGTGGGAGGACATTTTGCCGTTCTGCGAGTGTTTGAAACACGGCGAGGGTAGGCTTAGGCCTACTCCCGCGCATGTGGGACTTTGAATCCAGGATGGACGTTGTGGAAGGAGAAGAGATTACGCAAGAAGAGGCATGCGACGCGGGATGGAAGGTGGCGTACGGCCGCCGGCCCGGCAGGCGCAGGGAAGAATATTCTTCGGGTCAAGACGGTGGAAATACAAGTGGCAGACGGAGGGACGGCGGCCGCACCGCCGCACCACGCGACGCGATACGACGCGTCACGGCTGCTTCCAGGCTGCCTCGACTGCCGAGGGACACTTTTCGCATTATTGTCAGACCACGCGACGGCCTGAATGTCAACAAGGTCAGTAAAATACGCTTTGAGCAAGCCTTGGCCATGGCGGCATCCTTAGCTCCGGCCGCAATCGAAGAGGACACGATGTGTCCCAATGGAGTTCAGAACATTTTTGTCGTGTGTACTCCTCACGAGAAAAACGCGGACGCGTACGCCCGAGTGCAGCAAATCAGGCTCGGTGAATGCACGTTTGGGGTGGCGGCGTACCTGGCCCCACCCGAGAATACGTGTAGAGGAGTCATAAGAGGAGTCGACGTGGAAGTCGGCGAGGCTCAACTCAGAGCGAGAATTGTAAATTATCGGAATCCGGGCGCTTTGGAGGCCAGGCGGATCAAGAACACTACAGCGGTGGTGGTACTTTTCGAGGGAATGATGGTGCCCAACTACGTGGCATGCGGCGCGAGCATGTTTCGCTGCACGCTGTACCGACGCCACACGGAAGTCTGCTACGGTTGCGGAGGACTGGGACACCGGGCTGACGTGTGTCCCAACCCTGGAAGCAAGTGGTGTCGCACCTGCGGCAAACGATCGCCGGCGGAAGATCACCAGTGCGATCCGCAATGCACTTTGTGCGGTGGCCCGCACCCCACAGCGGCCAAAGAGTGTAGGGACAAATTTCAAGTTCCATATATTGTCAGAAGAAGACGGCGGCAGCGGCGTCGACGCGCCGAGCAGCTGAAGCTGGGAACCGACGTCATCACGGCGGGCGGCAGGAGCCGCTCGCGTACGCCAGCTGTGCAGGAGCGCAGCACCGAAAGAAGCCGCTCTCGCACGCCAGCTGCGCAGAAGCGCGGTGCAATCAGGCAGCGCTCCAGATCAAGAGGGCGCTCGGTGTCCAGCGTGCGGATCCAGGAGGAGCCTACCTGGGCAGATTGTGTCAAAGGGAAGAAGAAGAAGGAGCTACAGAGACCCACGGAGGTAACGCGGTCAGCTTCGCCAGAGCATGGTAGTAGGTCGCACGTGGACGCATTACTTAAGGAAGTTAAGGAGCTTAGAGAGGAGGTACGCCGACTCAAAGCCGCCAAGGCAAACCCAAAGTCCTTTGAAATAGAGGCGTGCGACCAGACGCCACAGGTAGTCGAACATATACCCCGCGTAGGGCTCACTAAAGCAAAGCGCAAGGCACCCCTTCCTAACGACGAGAGCGACTCGGAAACGTCTGAGGGAGAGGTCCAGCAAAGAAAGATGTTGGAGGAACTACTTAGGATAAGTAGAGAAAATCAGGAAAGCGTAAAGCTTTTGTTCCAAAGAGTGACCGTACTAGAAAAAAAGGCGGCGATTAAGGCCAAAGCCAAGGTCCGAGCGCAAAGCAAGGCAGTGAATCACTCCGAGGTTGCTCCGGCTGTGGAGCAAGGTATGTTGTTGTAGCATCATGGCGGGCGCTCACAAAGAGCTGGTAATATGGCAGTGGAACTGCGCTAGTTTTCAAAGGCGCAAGGCTCCGCTTCGGCAATTTTTGGCGAATGAGGTGGAAAAACCGCAGATTTTGTTATTACAGGAAACACTATGTGACGACCCTACCCTTTCTGGCTTCAACACTGTGTCGGTCAGGAACGAGCGAGGCAGAGGACTAGCTACGATGATAAAAAAAAATCTAGCCTTTATTGAACATCCAATCCAGTCTGGACGGGGTAAGATGGAGGCCCTTTTCGTGGAGGTTATACCGCACGGGCGTCTCAAGCAGAGCGTCTTTGTGCTTAATGTCTATAGCCCGCCGTCGGACCAGAGACAGACGTTTAACTCCCTACTTAGGAAGGCGACTTCGATAGCCAAACACTCTCCTCTGATAGTTGCTGGGGACTTTAACGCCCCTCATAATGCATGGGGCTACGTCAGACGGACTGTAAAAGGAGAGAACCTGGCGAGGATCCAGGATGATCTTGCGTTTTCGGTAATCACGGACCCAGGGTTCCCCACTAGGCTGGGCACGTCAGTTGCGCGAGACACAACGCCTCATTTGGCCTGTGTAAGGAACGTAGGTAATGTAACGTGGGCCAATAAGCAGGAGAACCTGGGCAGTGACCACTTCATAGTAGCGGTAACATTGACGGTGGACGCCCGACCGGCCAGGGTATTTCGAGTCACGGACTGGGAGGAGTTCAGGAAACTTAGGAAGGAGCGAACGAGCACATTTTCCTCGTTTGACGAGGCTATCGAATCGCTAACAGAGGACGTCGAGAGGGCTACTAAGGTAGTACAAACAGAAGCGGAGGTCCCAAGAATGGATCCGCACCTAGCGCATCTGTTGGAGGCGAAATCGTCAATTCTGATGAGGTGGAAAACACAAAGGTTAAATCGTAGGCTGAGGAAAAAGGTTGCGGAGCTTAATAGAGAGATTGAGAGATATTGTGCGGAGCTCAATAGGCTACAATGGGACGAGGTCTGCGCGGCAGTAGACGGGTCCATGCGCTCAGGAGGGAAGTGGAACCTCCTCAAGCACCTCCTGGGTGACGCGCAGACAAAGCATAATCAAAGGCAAACACTTAGTAAAGTCATACACCGGCACAAACAGGAGGGAGGTACTGAAGAGTCACTTTTGAATGCGATCGCGGATAGATACCTTCCTATAGGGCCGACGCAGGAAGAGGATTATCCGCAGATCGAGTGCGCGATGGTAGAGGAACTGGACGCGCCTTTCACAGAATCAGAGATCAGGGCGGTGATCTACAATTTAAACAGCAGATCGGCTCCGGGTCCGGATAAAGTTTCTAACAGGCTATTACGAAACCTGGACGATAAAGCAGTGGAACTACTTACTAAGGAGGTCAACAGAGTATGGGAGACAGGACAGGTGCCTGACGGATGGAGGTCGGCTATAGTGACACTCATCCCTAAACCAGTAAAACCTCTTCATTTGGACAACATGAGGCCAATATCACTAACCTCGTGCATAGGCAAGGTAGCGGAGCACGCGATCTTGAACAGGGTTTCCGGGTACATAGAGCGCAAAAACCTCTTCCCACATAACATGGTTGGTTTTCGGCCCGGCTTATCGAAGCAGGAGGTTATGCTAATGCTAAGGAAGCAAATCTTTGATAGCGGCACCCGGGACGTGAGAGGGATTCTCGCCCTGGATCTCACTAAGGCGTTCGACACAGTGTTTCATAGATACATTCTGCAAGCCACGGCCGGGATAGGCCTGGGAGTCAAATTCCAGGCCTTCGTCAGGTCCTTTCTCATGAATAGAACTGCTACTATTCAGGTGGGGCAGATTCGGTCGAGAGTGTATGAATTGGGAGCTCGGGGTACCCCTCAGGGATCAGTCATCTCGCCACTGCTCTTCAATATAGTCATGAAAGGCCTATCAGATAGGCTGGGCGGCCTCCGGGGCATAGATCACGCACTTTACGCAGATGACATCACGATCTGGTGCCCAAGGGGCTCCCTAGCTGAAATGGAGCAAGCTCTACAAGCGGCCTTGGACGAGACGGAGGCTTACCTCGCGGACACGGGTCTCAAGCTGTCTACGAGTAAATCGGAGCTATAGCTTTACAGACCCGCAAGGCAAGGGGTTCGGGGTCTGACACCCCTCAACCAGCTACCCGTGGCATTATACGCGAATAATGGGCAGAAAATTCGCAGAGTCGACTCAGTTAAGATCCTAGGCCTGCTCATAGACGCGAGGGGCTGTAATGCCAGAACAATTACCCACGTTACAGCCAAAACAGAGAATATGTTGCGGCTAATTGCTAGGGTGTCCAACCGAAAGAAGGGGTTAGGTGAAGACAATCTCCTTCGGATGTACAACGCGTTCCTCATGAGCCATATTAACTATGTGGCGTCGGCTCTAGTGTGGACAAAAACGGAAAAGACCAAATTAAATACACTCATGCGCAAGAGCATCAAGAAAGTGCTAGGCTTGCCTATTGCCACGAGCTCCGACAGGCTAGATCAACTCGGTATGCACAATAGCATAGACGAGATCATCAAGAGATCAAGCTGGCAGGGGAATTCTCGACGAGGTTGGCATGGCTCCTAGGATAATGGAGGACCGGCGTATAACATTGACACGAGAAACGAGGGCAACCTAGCTGGTGAGGCCCTTCCCGCGGAACGTACATCCTCAGCATAACGAGGGTAGACGTAAAGCCCGTGCGCGAGCCATATTGAAGAAAGTTAGAGATGACCGAGACTCCGCGCTCTTTGTCGATGCGGCGCAGTACGGGAACAGGAGAGTGTTCGCGCTGTCGGTTGTAGACGGGCGGGGGGTGCTTCGGTCCTCGGCCTCGGTCAGAGCGGCCACCGCGAGTATAGCAGAGCAAATTGCGGTTGCGCTGGCCTTGTGTGATACAGAGCGTTCCTACATTTACACAGACTCGAGAGACGCAATCAGAGCTTTCGAGTCGGGTAACCTCACACGAGAAGCGGCCTCTATTTTAGAGAAAAGGGCTTACCCCGGTTTTCATTATATCACGTGGTTCCCCGCACACGTGGGGACGAACGTTCTCGAGTAATTCCCAAACCTCAACGAGCTTGCCCACGACCGTGCGCGAGAACTCACGCGCCGCGACGGTCTGGAGGCTCCGGAGGGGCAGGAAGGGCCTCAGCAGAACGATCCACTCCTCACATTTAATGAAATCACTAAACATTACCAACTTGGTCGGAGAATTTATCCTCTGCCTTACCCGAAGCTCAGTAGAGGTCAGTCAGCTACACTTAGAATGCTGCAGACGGGATCTTTCCCGTCGCGGGGATTCCTGAGTAGGATGTACTCGGATGTGGACCCTAGTTGTCCCGACTGCAATGAAACCTTTTGCTCATTGGCTCACATGCTCTGGCGATGTCCCGCGTTGCCTAACGACTTCCTCTCCAGCGAAGCCGAATGGGAGGAGGCCATCAGAAGCACGGTACTCCGAAAGCAAGCCCAGGCTATCCAGAGGGCCCAGGAAAGAGCGGAGCGTCACGGCGTTCTGTCCTTTACGTGGGCGCGGCCAGCGGCTACCATGGCCACCCGTTAGGAGGTCCTGGTAGCTCCTCAGGATTAAATAAAGTTCGTTGTCTGTCTGTCTGTCTGCTACTGCGTCGGATCCTGAAAGCGCTACGGCCTCTTCTTGTGCGTCTTCAAGAGCTGCCCGAATGGCATTATCGGTGCCTTCGTTTCCAGTGACGCCGCAGTGACTTGGCAGCCACTGAAACGTCACGTGGTGTTCTTTCTCCTGTGATGTATGGAGTAGGCATCTAATATCGGATACGAGCTGTTTGAATGGCCCGCGACACAGAGCTGATAGTACAGATTGTAGGGCTGCCTTTGAGTCGCTGAAGATTGACCATTGTCGAGGTGGCTCCCGATTGACAACACGAAGTGCAGCGCGAAGAGCAGCTAGTTCAGCAGATGTCGATGTTGTTGGGTGGTCAGTGCTAAAGCTGATGGTAATAGCTTTTGCTGGGACAACCACAGCACCGGACGAACACTGGATGTTTGTGGAACCATCAGTATAAATGTGTTCGCTATCCGCGTACCTCTCGCGCAGAAGAAGCAGAGACAGTCGTTTCAGTACAGGCGACGACAGTTCAGACTTTTTCCCGATTCCTAGTATACTGAGATGGACTGTGGGGCTGATAAGACACCAAGGGGGCATCGATGGTTTAGATGCAGCGGTGAAGCCCGCAACAAAGTTTGTTGTTGTACTTTATGATAGTTTTAGACAATGATGATTGGTGCCTGTCTCAAGGTAGTGTTGCGAGGTGGTGATACACACTAAGAAAAAAAAGAGTATCCCTTACTCTTTTCGAAGAGTCTGGACTCGTCACGTATATGACACACTTTGTGGGAGACACCCGAACTCTCTTTTGGCAGAGAGTCCCGAGACTATCTGTGCTCGATACAAGGTGTTTGCGTGACTCCGCACACAATAGTCATGCATACTCTGTTGTAGTAGTCGCCTATACTCTCTCAAAAGGGTTACAAGACTAGTGCTGAGGGAGTCGGTTAACAATTCTAGATGAGTCAGACGACTCAAGATAAAGTGTCACATGAACACTGCAAGAATGATTCCGGTAACTATTCTAGATGAGTCTGATGACTCCAGCAGTGTGTGTCAAGTTACCCTTAGTGCGCGGTGCCGGTCTCTTGCAAATAAAGTAAAGCAACTGATCCATGTAAGTCGTTTCACTCTTGGATGGCAGTGTCGAGCCGCTTTTCAAAATGTGTCAACAACTCTTGCTGTAAGTACACACGACTACGGCTAGTTCTCAAGAAGACTACTGTGAAAAGACAACATAGGATAACAAAGAATCCACAGTAAACGTGCCAAAAAGCACATGGCAGGCTAGGAAGAAAAAGTTAATATTTCATCAATCTTTGTTATTGTCTTCTGGAAAATTCAAATGTATCAGTCAGCACAGAATCACTATGAAAGCAAGACAGTTCTCATTACTATTAAACTGGAATCAATAGCCAACCAAGCAAAATGTAGCAAAAGCAAAATCCAATATGTAGCCTGCAGCTGCATATGCATGACACTGCAATGCCACTAAGAACCTTGATGAGACCCCAAAATATTATGTAACTCATGTAGAAGTTTAATTCACCGCCGCACAAGTCTCTTATAATATGTCAAAAGATTTATAAGTTCAACCTATTTCCCTGTTCTAAACTTACGACTTAACATTCTAAGCAAGTAAGCTACACATAACAAATAAGACAGGCTGCACTTATGTGCAAATGAGACCCATATAATGAAGTGCAATAAAAACAACATTCCAACTTAGATTACATTATCTATGCATTATACTATGCTTGTTAAAAACAACTGGTTGGCAATTGATAATCCAATCTAACAGTAAAAACAGCTGTCTTACCTTATGGTACTCTTGTTGGCACTTTTTCCCACACAATTTGTGAATGTTAGCGTGAGATGAAAATTGATCTGAAAAACACCACATTAAAAAGTTGTGCATTAATTTTATTCTGTCATACAACATGCAACAGTGTATAAAAACTTCATAACTGACAAAATTACAAAAATAAATACAGCAACACTTATACTGATCATTTATTTATGTTAAGAAACATACTTTTGCAAGACTAAGTATAATAGATGACACAGACAATTTCACAGGTAGAAATAACCGCTAATACAAAACTTTCCATAAAGCAAACACATTGACAAAATAAGTAGCACAGGAAGCTGTATTTTGTTACGGCAAAGATGGCGCATGAATTATGAGGACAAGGAAGGAAGCAGAACACATAAACTATACCCAGCTACATGCATGCAGCTGTAACAATACACGTAGTGCACAAAGATCCAGAAGAAACAAAGAGGAAGATGTGAGGAAGGCTTCTTTTACTCATCACAAGTCATCCTGTAAGAGCACATTATGCACTGGCTGTAATCTATCCTCAGCCCATACATGAATAAGTTACATTAGGTGCCACATTTACAAATCACTCATACAATGTTCTTGTGATTTCGCTAATTCCAATCTTTAACTAAGCAAGCATGACTGAGTTACATAAAGCCTCCCTACGGCTTGGCACATATACAGAAAGAAGTGTTTCTATAAACACTGGAGGTCACGGACGGATGACTGACACATACCTCTTTTAATTATTTTGTCTTTGTCATTATGATTATCTATCACAGTAGTCTTTTGTAGAGTGAAACACTTCCAGATAATACACTGTGTGCAACCAAGTGTGAATACCTGTTCTCGATTTTATTTATTTCTACCTTTCTTTGGTGTCCCGCTAAGGTAACAATGGCGCAAAGGATTGTCTTCCCAATGTATGCATTCCCATACAACAGGAGCAGATGATAAGCCACATTAATGGTGCGTGAAATAAAACATCTGTGCTTAACTTTCCGCTGCCGCTCCAATCTGGAGTGATTTTTTTTTTGCTTTCTGTACACTAACACAGGTGCTACGTAGTCCCCTTGGTGCCCAAAGCAACTCTCAAACCCGAGCAGGATGTCCATTTTTTTAAATTCTAAGCAAAACTCTGGTTATGGGGGACAACTGCGAACTTATATTTTTGCTTTGTATCTTAATTATGTTGTTGAGCTTTAACTTTAGCCACTTCACTACTTTTCTGCAGGTGCAGACAGGCCATTGCACCAATGCTAGGTTTTGAAAACACCAGAGCAGGGTAGAAAGCGAGAACAGATATTTATAATTTGGGTGCCCACTCTGCATTGCATGGATATGTTTCAATGAGCGATAAAACTACTTGGTAGATAAACATATGAAAGATAAGGGAATTAAGCTCGAAGCCTACCATATCAGTAACTGGGAATTTAATGTGTAAATGAAATTTTGCGATTCCCAGTGATGAAGAAACAGTTTTGAGAATATGTGCCAAGGTCACCAACTCACTCATGCTCACAAAGGAAACAAAATAAAAACAAGCAAGATTAAAAGAAGTGCGAATTTGCAACCTAAAGTGAGACACCTCGCATGACTGATTTATGTATTTACTGAGCATAAATTACATCTGGCGCATAATCTGCTTGTACAAGATGACAAATAATGAGTTCTGTAAGCCTTGTGGGACAATTCTGTGTGAAAGAGAAATCTATTTGATCATTACCTTTTGGGTATGTGTATCTCAGAACTGGTGCTAGTCTAAGTTCTTACAAAGTAGACGTCATTGAGTACTGTAATTCTAATGCCTGCCACTGCTATAAATTTCTGTTAGTCGCACTGTCATGAAGCAGTTATGTTCAATAATTAGCGGCAGTCACCGCTGAAACACTCAGTACAAAACACGAAATAAATATATGCAGTCGGAATGTAAATGTCCAACAAAGTTATAATCAAGTCTACATTTCACAGAACTGTCTTTTTTTCTGTTAGTGTGCCAATACCATTTCCACATTCACAACCATTTTTGTATTGCTCTCCTGACAAATGCAGGAAAATGCAGTCTTTAACAGAAGCCCTTGGGAAGACAGCCCAGAGTCGCTTTGACAAGAGGACTTCCCTTAAACTTTTGTCGCTATGTTGTAGGTCACTGTAGCAAGGGGAACATTTTGCTGATTGAATATTACTCGAAATATTTTTATTATTTGTACTAGAGGTTTGAAAAGAGAGCCAATTGTAGTGTTCTTCATGCAGATTTTATATATTCCATTAGTTTTTGTTTAGCTGCTTCTCGAGTTATGTCCTACACAACAGCAAAATACATAGTCATATTTGCAGGCACTTCCTTGTGTATTAAATTTTCACAAAAAGCAGTGTGCTGCAGCTAACTAAGCTCTTTGTAGACTGCAAAGTGCTAATATCTATTGAAACAGCATGTAAAGTTACTAGAAGTATGCAAGATTAGTAGGCAGGCAGACAGGCCTGCCTACTAATCTTGCATACTTCTCATGCTATTGTGAAAAAAAATTAGAATATACTTCAAAAACTTTTTCTCACAATAGCATGACAATAACCTTATGCACTTATAATTGTCCTATACTAACGAAATTTGGCATACATACTATTCAAGATATGCAGAATGCTGATATCTAATTGAAATTGCAATCTGTAAAATTATTTAATGTGGCCTAATATTTTTTTCATAGTTCCAGTAATTGTACAAGCCGTTTTGATAGGTGCCATCACTTTGCAGTATATAACTAGCTAAATAAGATACAGCATGAAGCTATTTCTGAAAATTTTATACACAGGAAAGTGCCCACAAGAATATTTGCCACTGTGTAGGACCATAACTAAAGAACAGCAGCTACACAAAAATCAATGACAATTCAAATCTAATAAAACACTTTATGAATGACAGTATATTCAAATCTCTAGTACAAATATATAAAAAAGTTGTTTTGAGGAGTATTTCCCCTTAATAAGTGGGTGTCAGTGTTTTCTACCAAAGTGTTAGAAAATGCCTTCAGGCATACCATGGGGAGCTTTATAAATAGCACACGCACGCATCTGCCTAAAAAGCCCCACGCACTGCTTGCATTCATTAGTCATTTTTGCATTCTGTTGTATATCACCATTTGCATCCCTTAACATTGAGTGCGCAAAGCCAAAAACAACCTAATACCGTATTTACTCGCATAATGATTGCACTCGCGTAATAATCGCACCCCTAAATTCTGATGTCAAAATTCGATTTTTTTATTTCTCGTGTAAGATTGCACCTCAAACTTGCCGCAGCGATATGTCATGTGCCAAGTCTAGCTAACAATGATCGCGCTTACCCTCTGTCAACTGCTATGCGAACAACTCTTGAAGACAAACCAAGCAGTCTGCACGCACCAAACATTCTTAAGCAGATGCCCCATTTCATTTCTTCCATCACTTTCCGCACTCATATGACAAAAAAAAGCTACAACCAAACTTGCCTTTATTATGTGTAGGCTTTGTAATGGTTGTGGTCAACAAAAACAACAAAAAAGGCGTCTTTCGTTTCTTCTCGTCTGCACTTGTGGGCACGCAACAAATCGCGAGTGGCAATGATAGCAGCCACGTTTACAGTCATACGTTAGAAGTGTACCCTATTCATTCACCGACGTTTGTAACGCAGCTAAGATATTCGCCCACCCTTAGCGGAAACGTGCCATATTAAGATAGTGGTGAAGACAAATGCCGCAGTTTCCGCAGCATGCCCGCCATGTGTTCCTATGTCACAGGCAGCTAAGCGCGCCCATCTGTTTCTGTCCCCTCAAAGTGGACATGGCTATGTTATTGCCGCAAACTTGCCGATATTATTCATTACTGATACGGAAGAAACTGTTTGAATGCACGTAATGTACTCACGAAAAGAAAAAAAATCGTGTTGAGCGCGTCCGGCTTGCTCTGCCGGCCACCATGTTTTTTTTTGTGTGTGTGTGTCCCGCAGTACATACAGAGGCAGCCACCTCTTTGTTGACCTGTTGTCATCCCGTAGCAAATGCCAGAGGATAAATTTTTTTCTTTTTGTGGGAAATTTACCCAGCGTAATGATCGCACCTCTGAATTTGAGTCATTTTTTTTTACAATAAAGTGCGATCATTATGCGAGTAAATAGGGTAACACACTGAATTTTTAGCCTGTAAACGGGTTGTATACAAATGGGGGCAGCCAACTCTAGTGTGACAATAAACACACATTTGTTCTCACAATAATGAAACCAGTCATAAAATATATCCTACAAATTTGGAAATGAATGCCCAAAGAACCTTGCTGATTGTCACATTAATTTACTAAACAAGAGTTTTTGATGTTTATAATTCCTAGTTTAATTCACTTTCTCTAGTAAATGGGCTCTGACCTAGACTATTCAGTGTAGGAGACTAACCTAGACCTGGAAGCCAATATTTAAATCTGAAATAAAGTCATTCACCCCACGACCACGTCACTGCCATGTCATCAGAAGCGTGCATCCATGGACATATAGTCTGTAAAATAATTTTTACATGATCTGTACTGTTCCTCTTGCACTAATGCACTAGTATTCCTCTTGCACTAGTTCCTCTTGCACTAATGCATTTGCTATTTAAAGCACTGCTGTAAACCTTTGTGTTTGAGAAATGCAATACTCAAAAGTGTAACACAACCAATGTGTACATGAAACCTACGATGCCTTTGACATTCATCAGTGTGACAAATAGGCACTGAGAAATGCCAAAGGCATCATAGCTTTCTTGTTTCAAACCTTGTATGCGTGTATATTACTGGTATCTTTGCAGTGAAGGGAAGTCACATTATTATCAGACTTATGAGGGGAACTCATGTTTCTCTAGTTTAATATTTTTTTTTTGTGCTCCTATATTCTTTACTTTTCCAAAAATAATGGGTGTTTGAAATAAGTACTCTATATTGCTCTTAAATTTTTCCTGCACCAGAGCCCACGTTGGGTTACATTTCTTGAACACTTTTCAGTGCTGTAGATTATCAAAAGGAAGAAAAAAATGCCGTAAGTTTGCATTTTAGCCTTCTGTATAACAAGAAGTATGAACCTATCAATTACATAGACAAGTACAAAAGAACTATGAAAAACTGTGCATAAAGACAGACATACATTATAATAGCAGGAATCGATGGCGAGAATTCTAATAGAAAGGAACCATTAAAAACTAGGCACTAAAGACACATATTAATTATAATAACACAAGTATTTGCTAAGGATTTGAAGAGACAAAAAGAATGTCTCTTCAAATCACTCCACCCCAACATTCATCCATGGTTCGATGAGTGACCACAGCTGGTGATGCGGTTTGGATAGGTGGAAGCTGAGTGCAGCTGTGAAATAGGTGGAACATGTTGAGGGTCACCAAAGGTTGCACGCTGGTTGCACAGCAGGTTGCCTCGATCTCCGGACTCACTCGACATCATGCGTTGAGCCTGGTTATACGTCGTTTGCAAGAGGCCTGGCCCAAGTGTGTGGCACGGCTTGGGTAAAATTTCGAGGCAACCTGAAAAACACAGATCCATATCTATAAGCAACAAAATATTCTCCATCATAGGGCAAACCAGAAGTTTACTATCGGCACATAGCAGATAATGAAAACAGACACAGGTCACCAGACTTGAGGTATACAGATGTGCAAAAGTGTAAATGAATGTGAAGAGCTGCTTATAGGACGGAATGTTTCATTCCGTCTTTTGTAGATCAATAATAGTATCTTAACATAAAGTCAAGTGTACTGGGCCCTCCCTAAAAAAATTCAAATAATGGGGTTTTACGTGCCAAAACCACTTTCTGATTATGAGGCACGCCATAGTGGAGGACACCGGAAAGTTCAACCCCCTGAGGTTCTTTAATGTGTACCTTAATCTAAGCACACGGGTGTTTTCGCATTTCGCCCCCCCTCGAAATGTGGCCGCCGTGGCCGGGGTTCAATCCTGCGACCTCGTGCTCAGCAGCCCAACACCATAGCCACTGAGCAACCACGGCGGGTATGGCCCTCCCTATTTCTGTAAGTAGGCTATTTCATGCGAGCTGTCGCGACCTGGCACACGACCACTTGAAATTTCTTTTCGAAAAACTGGAGGCCCTTCAATATAGGACAAATGTTAATTTCAAGAAATACTTGTGTAACGCACCAAACTATGCATCATAAAAGGCATAGCCAAAAAATTGGTTCCTTCATTAAGGGGGCCAAATTTTTCAGGACAATAAAGAGAGGCCTTACACCAAAAATTGGACTGCTTATTAGCCACTGCTCAGTTTATTATGGGTCATTAGAAATGGACCATTAACTTTATTTTCATAGAACTCGCTTACAGCAAAAGCTGCAAATTTATGTAATCCACATATTTAGAACTTGTGCTGCATGCAAAAACTGGTTTCAGGAAGATAAATTATGCAGCAGTGCACAGAGATGAGGATGAACTAGCAAAAAAAGTCAGTTTTGGTGTAAGTTTATCGGCATACTTACTATTGAGGCAGTCCTAGTAAATTTATGCCCAATAACATGTATGAAAGTACACTGTATTGTTTTTAAATTGCTAAAGCTTTATCAAAGCAGTTTTGTGTCAAGCAAGAAAAAAAATTGTACAAGTGGTCTCCTACTAGTTTCAAAATTTGCATCGCATTTCGTCTAATCCACATAGCCTCTTGGCGGCTAAGGCAAAATGGATGGACTTGAGCATTCTTGCACCGATAGCAGGGAGTCTAAACTGCTTCGAAGTTAATTATTTCATTGCTGAGTGGCTACAAGCCACTTCACTCAAAAATTTGCCACTTAATTACATGTATTTACCTCGATCTTTCTGTCAGCTTCCAGCCTGCTTGGCATCATCACGAAGGCTACCAACTCCCTAGTGGACGTAGTCAGGACACGGTGGTGGCAGGACGCAGTGGCAGGAGCCGCCAAAGGCTTCGAACTCCCTAGTGAACATAGTGAGGACACGGTGGTCGTAGGATGCAGGGGCGGGAGCCACCAGAGTGTACCTGCAGCAGATTTGCACAAACGCTCTTAGTCCTACCATGTCAGTTTACAAGAAAAATTCAGCTGTCTGTGTAACATGGATACCAATACAAATAAATGTAAACAGTTACGTCCTACAACACAACTAGAACATCGACAAAGAAGAAATGGTACTTATGTTTATGAAAATCCAAGCAATGAAAAAAATATGTGCATCCGATTTGTGCGTGGAAGCTCAATGGTAACCTGAGCACATACCATCAACTGATTTGCTAGTCAACTGCAAGCCTCTTAAAATGTCATTGTATATTTTTTACATGCACTATGTTAAGCTGCATTAAATCAAGTTCAATATCTCTGAATATAAGTAAATTTGAAGTTTGAAGTTTATTTCCTTTCTTCATTACAGAAAGAGGAAGCGGCTTTTCACGAAGCAATTCAATTAATGAATTCCAGTGGTCATTAATGCAACAATGTGCAAGCTCTGAATGAAGCTGGCCAAACTGGGTAGTGACAAATAACAATGTGGTTCTCTACATCTTGTTTTTCTGGCTTCCGCTGTAGCATTAAAATACACAAGAAATTTCACATTCCTGACATTTAACCCTGCAAATTTTTATTCCATAATGAATAATACTTCAGCAAGAGCACTAATGCTGTCTTTTAATCGTAAATAGTGATAGAACAAGAAATTTTACTGGACCCAATGTTTGGCAAGAAAACTTATCTCCTTCTCTTTGTCGAAACATTGGCTCCAGCGATGCTCCTTGTTCTACGGCTCTTATCATTTCAAGTCTCTGTCTTCCTGTGAACCTCTGTACTTTCAATGTTGTACCAATTAAATTGTAATAACAGAGAATTAGTAAATGTAGCTGATGGAGAATTTGTGCTTGTTGGTAGATAATGACAGAGTAACTGCGCAACATAGAGATACGGACAAAGGAGGCTTATGTGTGTCGTCTCCTACAGACATGTTTCTCTCTTTTGGACGGTTACTCTATCTAGATGTAAAAGTATTACCCTTAGCACAATAATGCTGAAATGAAAAAGGCCAGGAAAGTGGACACAAAAATTAAAACAAATAGCATCATATGGTAATGAGATATGCAAAAGTGCCTGCTACGATCTGTCTCACCCATAACGTGCTGGATAAGATGGCGTCTTCTTCTGGATGTTGCCATTTCTTGAATACCTAAAATAAAGTACATTTCAAAATTACAAAGATACACAGAACAACAGCAGTAGCAGAGGAGATAATGCATAGTTTAGTAAAGGAAAGTAAACTAATCTCTGATACACCGCAGACGAAATTTCCTTTATTAAATTAGTAGAAAAATACACCACACCTCATTTCATTCAATGATGTGAGCGTTTCTTGGTACAAGAAAAAAAGGTATTTCTGCATGAAAACAGTAAAATAATCATAGCATTCTACTTTTACAAAATACACTACAGTGACAAAGCCAACTACGGCTGTATATACTTAAAATTGTTATATGCACCTTACAATAGCCAAGACAGGATAAACTTGGGTTCATGTGCAGCTCACCGGGAGATACAACTTTGCAATCAACTCATTTCTGATTGCCAAATATCTGCACTAACATAAGACTACAAATAAAAAGACCCTCTTTTTCATAAAACACCGGACTCAAAATAGAAAATCCAGTAGGAATAGCACAAATTCTCTACACAACACAGCCAGGTTTTGTGCGCCTAGTAGGATTTACTATATAAAGGTTGCAGCAAATTCATGCTTTTAAATATTTACAACTGTGAAAATAAAGATGACATAAAAAATAATAGCATTATACATCGGCTTATACTGTAAGCCAATGTGTTTCCGACTTGACGCCAAATGCACATTTAATTTGTTCTGTTTCAGCGCTTTTAAAGGGTTGTGTCTGTTCGCTCGTGCATGCAGCCGCCTTACTGCTACGAAAATATCTGTGCGGCCACATCGCCTGACAATGCCATACAGCGTGGTAGCGTTTTTATTATTCGCGGTAATATACCTAAAGCGCTAGTAAATCTCCAAAATAGACTACTGTTTTTTCGACAACCTGTCTTCGCCAGCGAAAGTCACACTGGTCACACTACACTTCAAGTTACGCAGTACTTGGTATTCTACGGATTTTTCGATGCGACAGGCCACTCGTCATTGGAGTCGTTAAGAAAGGTGTTTATCTATGGCAGTACAACTTTGCTATAATTTCAGATGCTCTCCTGAGGCTTCCGTCTGCCAGTAGTATTTTCGCATACATACGCCCACGCATGCCTAAGAAACGTCTGTGAACTGCCAAGAGAAACGTGGCGCAAAATGTAGCCGTGCCGGAAGGGCCGATTACGCGCCGTTTGTAAACTCGGAACAAAAGCTGATATGCTTACCTGAGAGGTTAAGAGAAATATGGCACAGGTCACTCTCCGCTGGTAGTCTTTCGTATGCATCTGGTCGTCTCTGCGTTGCGATCTCCCATATCACAAGGAAAATGCAGTGCAAAACGCAACGCTTCCGGCGCTTGTGACGGTCCGGCGAGCTGCACAATGCTCGATGTCGGCAAAGACGAAATCGGCGACACGCCGCTGCTGGCGGCAGTCGTCCCCATCGCAATCACACAGCACGGACAGAAGTTCCCACCGTAACTTGCCGCAACGCCTGGTTGCAGTCGCCCCTAACGCAGCGCTTTCAGAACCACTCCAAAGAATAAAGAACCACCACTCGACGACAACGTACTCGCGCGAGATGCAACACAACTGAAAAATGGCGTCATACTATTGACGGCTTCGGCTTTGGATCATTTGAATCCGCACAACTAGTTTCGGTTTTCTTTCCTTGCGTTGAAACAAAAACTGTTTTGCTCACTGATAATTTTACGTCACGTAAGTAATGCTCACGAATGAAGCAGCCGTGAATTTAACACGCGTCTTGAAATACCGCTACGTTCACTTCGCAGAAGCAAAATTTGCTCGTCCGAGTGCGGTTACGTTTGAAATATCTATCATTGGGCTGTCGGAGCGTGCTCGAAGTGGGAAGACGCGGCGTAATTGTTCTTAATTTGCTTAGCTCTAACGGTGCGGCTGCCCTTGATCTCTGTCGAGTGCAGTTTCCTCTGATGTAAGGTGTAACTACAAAGCCGCCGACGTTACTGAATAATCTAGTGCACCTGAAGCTGCCAGAACTCCGGTATTTTCTCCACAATTTCTTGCGACTGCGTTCCGCTGTCACCAAATGCGAGCGTAGTGTTTGACGGAGATTTAGCAACACATTTTCCCGAAATATCGTTCACCGCTGTATCACGACGTGGAGAAGCAGCGTTGTTGGTCCTCAGTAAAATTTTCTGTTTATTGCGAATTTTGGGATATCAGGTATATGGGCACAACCGTCGAAATATATCTGTCGGTTTTACCGCGAGCTTACGTATAAAGTCAAGTGCGATAAGATCCCATCCCGCGCCGTTGACTGTGCGCGTTAAAGGAAGTGTTCGAGACTGAGCCGGGCTGGATGGGCGCCCCAAGTCAAGTATCTAAGAACGTCACGTGATAAAACGCGCGCAAGCCGGGAGAGGGAGGCGCTAGTTTAGCGCGCTTCTCCTCCTCTAGCCGTTGCTCTAGCCCGGTCTTGCGCCACTCTCGCTCTGTTTTGGAGATAATTTCCGATGGATGCAAAGCTGGGAGAGGAGGGGGGGGGGGTAAGGGTGTGCTCAGATAGCGCAAATTTTCGGAAGCGTTCGGTCCGCTCTGCTCGCGCCCTTCATCACGCCAACGCTGTGACAGCGAGTGTTCGCCGTCACTGAGTGAGATCTGTTGATGTTTGCACGTGCGCGCGTGACCCAGTGCTTGCTAATTTCAGGAGTAAGCGAATGTTTACTGCAGTTTATTCAGCCGATGAAACTACGAACCTTGGTTCGTGCAATAGTTCGTGCAGTGGTTCATGCGGCATTGGGGTGAAACTGCTGTGTTATTGTTTTCATATTTCTAGGGGGTTCCAAAGCAGTGTTGCGTGCACTAATATTTGTTTCTGGTCGCGGAACGCAACGCACTGCGGTAGCCCAGTGGCTTTGGTGTTGCGCTGCTGAGCTCGAGGTGACGGGTCCAACCACAACCGCGGCAGTCACATTCCAACGGGGTCAGAATGCGAAAATGCGCGTATACCGTGCATTCCGTGCACGTTAAATAACCCGAGCTGCTGAAAATAAATCTGCAGCTTTCCATTGCCGTGCGCCTCATAACAAGATCTTGATTTTTGAACTTAAATCTTCAAAATTTAATTTTAAGTCGCGGAATTACACTTACAATCGACACTGTTGAGGGCGCCTACTGAACTTGTAATCTCGTTGCTGTGCTCTCTTTAGTAGCCAATACTTTTTTTTTTAGATTTACTTATGGTCAGAATCTAGTGTGGCAAATCCAGGTCTTCCTTAGCATAGGAAACCAGCTATCGCTTAAGCGTGCGAGGTATCAACAAACATGGTCAAGGAAAATCAATATATAGAGTTCGAAGTAATTGCAGAACATGACAAGGATGAAAGAATGATACACCGCATTACAACCAGGACAGGAACCCGAGGGCCTGCCTAAAACAGAAGAGTTTATCTGGTATTTCTTCTCCTGCATTAAAATCTTTCTCTCGCCAGACTCATCTGAAATATCAGAGGAATGGCGATTTTCCACGACGACTCTTCGCGTGCTATTGAGAGTCAAACGACCCATGCGCAAATGTTGACTCTTGTTTTCTGACTCTACTCGCGTAAAAGTGGGTCTTCGGAAGAAAAAAGAGAGTCAAGTTGCCGTGACTCACTTTTTACTCTCTTTTTTCTTAGAGTGTAGGGGGCATGTGCAAAGGTCTCATGTGCGTTCTCAGTGCTTCCACCGTAATGTGAGTTCGCTTTGGATGGTCCCGAGCAATAGCAAGAGTTGCCTCTGCTGACCCGCATCTGGGTAAACCAAGGCAGACTCTGAACGCTTGAGCTTGTGCTGCCTGCAGAAGACAAATATTTGTCTTGCAGGTGTTGTTCAGTACAGGTAGACTATATCTTAGAAAACCGAGAAAGAGAGCTCTGTAGAGTTGAAGCATTGCGTCTACTGAAATCCCCCACGTCTTTCCTGTCAAGTATTTAAACAACTGGGAAGTTGCTCTCAGGCGCCGTTTCATGTAGGCCACGTGCGGGCTCCAACGGAGGTCTCGGTCAATAATTACGCCAAGGAATCTGTGGGTTCGGACATAGGAAATGGTCCGCCCATTGATTGAGATGACATAAGGCGTCATCGGTTTGCGAGTAAATGATACTAGTGCGCATTTTTCTGGTGATATGCTGAGACCCTGTTTACAGAAGTAGTTCGCTGTCAAAGTGGCCGCGCTTTGAAGTCGCGCCCGTATCTGAGGAAGTGTGACTGCCGAAGTCTAGACACAGATGTCGTCAGCGTATATTGAAATTTTGATGGTAGTTGGCAAGTATTCAGCAAGTCCAACAAGAGAGAGGTTGAATAGTGTCGGGCTGAGAGCACCGCCTTGAGGAATGCCCCTGATGGTATAGCGTCGCGTAGTTGGGCCATCGTCAGTTAACACAAAGAATGAACTTCCAGATAGGTAACTTGCAATCCACAAAAAAACTCGACCACCTAGGCCAACCGTCGCAAGGGCGTCGAGAATGGCCTCATGTAATACGTTATCGTATGCCCCTTTCACATCTAAGAATAAAGCTGTACATAAATGTTTACGGGACCTTTCGTGCTGGACATATGAAACGAGATCAACTACATTGTCGATGGAAGAGCGGTTACGTCGGAAACCAGCCATGGAATTCGGATAAATCTTGTAGTATTCAAGGTGCCATTCCAGGAGGCCAAGGATCATCCGTTCCATTATCTTTCCTACACAGCTGGCCAGCGCTATTGGGCGGTAAGAGGTGAGTTCTAATGGGGTGATTTGCCCTGCTTTAAGAGTGGCACCAGGCGGCTTACTTTCCATTCGTCAGGAACATTTCCCTCCTGCCATGAGGAGTTGTAAAGGCTCAACAATTCTGTCCGTTCGGACTCTCCGAGATAGCACAAGGCCCGGTATGATATACCATCCGGACCCGGAGATGGTGAGCGCCTGCAGAGAGCTAGAGCCGCTTCGAGCTCCTCCATTGTAAAAGGAAGGTCCATGCGGCAATCACGGGAATGGGGGACGTCAGCTCGGGCTGGAGGGTCTGGACGAGTCACTTCTTCAGCGATCCGCGCAGAAAAGTCTTCTGCGACATCGATGTCTTGCCGCCCTTGGAAAAGCGCTAGCGCCTTGAAGGGAAAACGCCGTTCCGGAAGGCAACGCAGACCTTGCACCGTTTTCCAAATGTGATACAGTGGCAATCGGGGGTCGAGTGTCTGGCAAAACATTGCCCAACGTTCCGACGCTAATCTATCCATACGACGCTGAATCTTCTTTTGCATCCTCCTGGCTGCCCTAAGGTCATTGATTGATTTTGTACGCGAATATCGACGTTCCGCACGGCGACGAAGCGCTCGAAGTCGCTTTAATTCTCTGTCGAAGTCATTTCGCGTGGAAAAGATCGTAATCATGCGAGTGGCGTTTTGCATCGCAATTTTAATCGTTTGCTCTTACCCAGATGGTAGGCCCTCGCGGCAGGCATCTTCCATCTCAGATTTGAAGTTGGCCCATCGAATCGTCCGAATCGTATTCTGTGGGCCTGATCTAGACGGCAAGCCTTTGATGTTCAGATAGGTGGGAATGTGATCACTCCCATGTGTCTCAATGTCTGGAAACCACTTCACACATCTGGTGAGAGAGTTGGAGACGAAAGCAAGGTCGAGGCAGCTGCCGTATGTCACGCCTCGAAGAAAGGTGGGGTTACCATCGTTCAGGAGAGTAAAGCCATGGTTGTGGGCGATGCTTGCTAATCTTCGTCCTGTTGCATTTGTCCTTGTACTTCCCCATGCTGGATGGTGTGCACTGAAATCCCCTATGATGACCCATGGGACGGGACAAACACTCTAGATATCCGCAAATCTTTTGGTATCGAAATTGCTGGAAGGCGATATATACACGCCTATTTGAGTAAACAAGAGTTTGTTCTTTTTAACTGTGATGCATATATAGTGATTGTCGTCGTGGGGCGCACTTGGTTGCAAAACATAGGTGAGTTCACGACGAACAAAAACGACAATTTTGCTGCATGGCACCATCTCTCTGCAGGCGCTCATCATCTCCGGGAATAGATGGTACATCATACCGAGCCTTCTGCTGTTTCGGAGAATCCGCACGGATAGAATTGTTGAGTCTTTACAACTCCTCATGGCAGGAGGGAAATGTTCCTGACGAATGAAAAGTAAGCCGCCTGGTGCCACTCTTGAAGCAGGGCAAATCCCCGCTAGAGCTCACCTTTTACCGCCCAATAGCGCTGGCCAGCTGCGTAGGAAAGACAATGGAACGGATGATGGTTGGCCGCCTGGAATAGTACCTTGAACACTAGACGATTTATCCGAATTCTATGGCTGGTTTCCGACGTGACCGCTCTTTCATCGAAAATGTAGTTTATTTCGTTTTATATGTCCAGCACGAAAGGTCCCATAAGCGTTTATCTGCAGCTTTATTGTTAGATGTGAAAGGGGCATACGATAACGTATTACATGAGGCCATTCTCGACGCCCTTGCGACGGTTGGCCTACGTTGTCCAGTCTTTTTGTGGATTGCAAGTTACCTATCTGCAAGATCATTATTTGTGTTAACTGACGATACCAGCAGGGGCGTTCCTCAAGGCGGTGCTCTCAGCCCGACGCTATTCAACCTCGCTCTTATTGGACTCGCTTAATACTTGCCAACTTCCATCAAAATTTCAATATACGCAGACGACATGTGTGTCTGGACTTCGGCAGTCACACGTCCTCAGATACGTGCGCGGCTTCAAAGAGCGGCTGCTTTGACAGCGAACTACTTGTGTAAGAAGACGCTAGAACACATTCTGTGCGACTGTTCTGACTATAATTGTCTGAGAGAGCCCCTGGCGTACGATCTAGCGCCCCTTGACAGTAGGCCATTGTCAGTTGCAACTGTTTTCACATATCGCCTACAGAAAACATCGCAGCTGAAGGCGACGAAGGGACTACTTCGGTTTATGAAAGAGACGGGCTTGGACAAGCGGCTGTGACAGTGATGTCACGTACCGAGCAAAAGTGACGGACTGTAACTAACGATGTGTGTGCTGTGTTATGTGCTCTCTCTCTCTCCCCCATCTTTCAGCCCCCCCGTCCCGCTACCATGTGTAGGGTATCAAACCGGTTAAACGAAACTGTTTAACCTCCACTTTTTCCCCTTTTTTTCCACTTTTTCCTTCCTTTCCTATTTGGGAACTAGGTTTTTGCTAAATTCAAGTAATAAATGTAATGACCACGTAAGCCACATACAAATATGTTTGTGTGTGGCTTACGTGAAGTCATTACATTTATTACTCCAATGCATGCAGTTTGTAAAACTGCGGTAACTGCCCTTAGTCACAAGTTTCTCAGTTGTAAGTTTTGAGCTCAGACATTTCCTTAAGAACTTTGATATTCCTCAGTTCTCGTGCTATATGTACCGCATGGTCACTAGAACTTGAATGACAGTTTTAAATGCAACAGTTCTTATTTAAATTACTGTTGCCTAATGAGATAATTTCAGAATTTGAACTTGACTCCAACCAAAACGTTCCTTAACTAAAACGAGGCTCACATGGTTGAAGCCGAATATGAATTTAGCCGTTTAGTGCACATGAGTAGTGTTCACTGTCTGCATTTTCTTCTTTTCTCCAATTTTTTAAAGCACATAGATGTCCATTCACATGCGTCTGCAAATAAAAAAATTTGTAGTGGTGTTCGAACCGTAAGATTTCCTAATTGAATCAAATATGAATATCCCAAAACAACACTGTCGGAATATTGAATCTACTCTGAAATATTTTCTCAATTATAAGGTAAGTGGAATATGAATATGAAGTAATATCTGGTCAAAACAATGATCAACAAAAGTGTGCTTACAATATTTGTTATGTACGTGTAATATCGTTCGCAAAGCGACCTCGAGTCAATGGACCTGCTTGTAAATTAAAGGCAACTTCTTTCAATTATGTGTAGCACAATAATAATAATAATAATAATAATAATAATAATAATAATAATAATAATAATAATAATAATAATAATAATAATAATAATAATAATAATAACAATGAAACAAGAAATTTGCGCGTCACCAGATGCGCGTAAAGTGTGTTGCATTTACTGAACGAGCTAAGCACGATGCTATAGCACACACTATTGCTTTAAAAGGTTGCAAAGATAGTCGGATTTTCCAAGCGGTAAAGTGCTTTGCCCAAATAGCGACAAATTAATATGTAAGCTACCTAAAAGCGAGGCTTTCTTAGCCAATGATTGGAAATCATTGTTGAGTTACACCTTCTGCTCAATAACAGTGGTGCTTTTCTTAGAAATCAGGAGATGTCTGATCCACTACGCAACAACCGCGGCTTTCTTTTTGGAACAGAGCTCACTTTAATCGGTAGTTCTTGCCTTTGAGACTGCAATAAGTGTTGTCATCCCTTATATCAGAACGGAAACGAATATTCTATTATTTCAAATACGAAATTCAAAGCGCAAACGATATTCAATTTGTTTTCGATGTTTTCGATGTATATTTTTGATGTACACGTCTATAAATTGTTAAAGTGAAATAAACACAAATTTATTTTCCTCGAGTATACCGGGCTAGAGAAAACCACATTATGTTCACAATCCGGAAAGCAGTAGAGAGTAAAATAGCGTTTGCATAACGTAGAAAAAGAAAATTCAACGCTATGCAATAAGTTATTAGCCAGATTAGGAGGAAGCACAGCGAACTGTTTAAAAATATACGGCACTTTTACGGCGTGCATGCTAAGCGAAAACGGTGTATTCATACGATGAATCAATTTGTTTATGCGTGCTGTACTCGTACATCCTTCTCTAGTTAGCGTTGTTACAGTAATACCTGTCCACAGCTCCTGTTTCAACGAAAACAGTAGTTTCGCTTACATTCGTTTCACTTTAAATTTCAGTCTCTGTTTCAGCATGCAATTTTCTTTCAGTCATTCTAGATCTGTGTGCAACAAGACACGCGTCTTAAGCTCAGTCGACACGTGGATTTATGTAAATGTTGATCGCTCGGATATGAAACAAGAAGCACTTTCCTCGGATAACCAATGCACAGGGACACCGTGATATAATGCATATTAGGCCCTTCGGGGAAAACGAATCGCGAGCATGCATCTTATAGTGATTTGAAACGACCCATACGTTTGGCATGAACCTGAATTGTGATAAGCCTTTCAGCTTGGTTGTTTTGGTAAAACTATTCGGCTTACCCTTCCGCTGTTTGTTGACCTGCGGAGCACACGTGATCCTCTTTAACGGAATGACGGAAATATGATCAGCTGTGCTTTCATATTTTCTTCCATCAGTGCACAGGTTACGAAGACTAGCACGATAAGGAAGTTACTTTGATGTAGAATTGTAAGCGCACTAGCTTAAAACCCTCCCGCTGGTATGCATGGTCTGCGACATACTCGTTCTTTTCTTCCTTTTCCTTCTTACTATCTTTCATTTATCTTTTAGTATCATTTCCTTCGTGGAGAGTGAGAAGGCGTCGGGGTCTCTCCCGTGGTGGTTACCAGCAAGCTTCCTTGTTTTTTTTCGATGCAAATTACATGTTTTCAAAGCAAATAATATTAAAAATTGAAATCTCTCACAGATATGTTGGAATTGATGATCGCCGAAGCTTTCTTTTATGGTTACTGTAATGGTAAAGCGAATCATATAGACTTAACGCCAATGGCGCAAGTACAATGCAACATTGCGCAAATATCACGCTAATGACCCAAATGCAGAGCAATGTTTATGCAATGTAACACGATCCCACCCAGAGGGCGCGGATCAAATCCTGCCCATGGCAGCTGCATTTCGATTAGCCCGCTGAAGCTAAAATTTAGAAGGTAATTCATTTAATTTTGTAAATTAGCGACTAATTATCCCGTATTACATGTCACGCCGTGGTCGGCAGCACCTACAGGCATGTATAAAGGAACCTTCCTTTTAATTCGGAAAGGCTGAATTTAAATATTACTAAGTTTTCGTAGAAACGCATTGTATATGTCGCCAAAAGATATTTAACTTCTGCATCAAGCGTCTTGATGAGCAAGTTGTATTCACCCTAGTGCAACAGTTATCAACAAATACCTTCGATAGTTGTTGCTCCGTTTATGCCTATTGAAAAAAAAATGATTGAATCGGTTGAACTGCCGCAGCAACCTAATGGCTATGGAGATGCACTGCTGATCAAGGGTTCGATCCCCGACTGCGGTAGTTGCATTTCGACGGGGCGAAATGCAACAACACTCGTGTAAACAAATTAAAAACGCTAAGTAAAACTTATTCCGAAGTCCCCTCCTACGGCGTGCCTCATTATGAGATAGTGTTTGTGGCAGATAAAACCCTAAAATTAAATTTTATGTTCCTCGGTTGTCAATATTTCAACTGAAAGAGCGGTGGTGATCTTTATATGGGGAAAGCAGTGTTTAGAGAGAGATAAACATAATAGAAGCAAGGTAAGACAGGGAGATTAACCTACTTGCTACCATACACTGGCGGAGAGGGATGCAAGTGCGAAAAGAGAGGAATAAGAGGGATATAGAGAGCGAGCACTATAGTGTCTCGCGCATGTATACAAGCAAGTTGGTATACAGTCGCCGACACTTGTCTTGCGGTTTTGCAGCGCTTTCTGCGCCAGCGACACGCATGGCCATGGACACACCACCATGTACTCACCCGCGCGATTCCTCAAAGCACACAAGGTAGCATATAAGCGAAAGGTGGCCATGCATATTGAAAAAAAACACGCATAAATTCACACCAACTTGCTGACGGCCGAAGGAAATCGGGGTGTGGTCGCGGAGGAACTGCAACGACGAACCAGAGGCAGGGTGCCTTCAGCGAGGTCCCATGCGACATAATGCGAGGCGGAAGCAGTAGTTATAGGCAAGAGTGGAAGTGGCTGCATGCAGTTTCAGTGATGAATTCTTGGAGAAATGCACTGTAGGCAAATACAATAAGGGAAAAGGGAAAATCAGACATCCACCCGTTCGTAGCAATTGCTACAAAGGGAGATCGTGAGTCACTTTGGTAGGAGACAGGTGCAAGAGCACCTGTCTGTATAGCCGCACAATATACCATTTCCTTCTTTAGATCACTATTACCATGCGTCATATTTGCGTGTGGACGGTTTGATTGGCTGCTGGAGCGATGAGACACGCAGGAATGGCGAACGAAGTAATAACGGCGCCTATAGCGTTCCTACTTTTGTTACGCTCTCTGGGACACACCAGGACAGAGTCGCCCTGCGAGGAGGCGCCAAAGCATTGACCGGAATAAATCCGGAATCGCTCGGACGACTTCGGTTTCATGGTTGACAAGCTCTCGCTGAAGTCGGTGCTATCGGTGCTCCCGCGTAATATTGGAACCGTCGTGGCTGGCGCCGTTAGACGACTTCAAGGCAGCTGCGGGCCAAATTCAGCTGCTTTGTTCGCGGCGTGTGCTGTTACCGTGCTAATATCGAAGCCGACGCCTCAAACCTGGCGGTTTTACAGCAGGAGAGGCTAAGTTTCGTGTACTTTTCATGATATTTCTCCCGTAGAAACGATAAAGCCTCTAAGAAATAGCCATATGTCTTCAACTGTCACATTATGTCGTTATTGCTATATTTCCAAGAAGCGGTACAACACACACGTAGGTTTTATTAGAAAAAGTGGGTATAATATTACATGACGTTTGTGTAGAGCGCAGGCGAGACGCGTAATTGGACAATAAACAGACTGCATGGGAACGCTGACATTCAGTTACCTTTATTTTAGCGTTAATAAGTGCACTATTACATTATCTTTAATTTGCTAGATATGTCTCATTGCGAGGCAAACATACAATCCGAAATACATATCATTCACTATGCGCCATACGTTTTAAATCATAACATTTAATTACAGCGATAGCAAAAAGCAATCTGCCCCTCGTGATGGATTGTGCTCTCTTGGGCTGATGGGTATACATCTCTTTTAATTGCTGCTAAGCACGAGGTCGCGGGATGGAATCCCTACCACTGCGGCCCCATTTCGATGGAATCCAAATGCGAAAACACCCGTGCACTTACGTATATTTAGGTGCACGTTAAAGAACCCCAGGTGGTTCAAATTTCCGGAGTTCCTCACTATACGGCGTGCCTCATAATCAGATCCTGGTTTTAGCACGTAAAATCCCAATAATATTTTAAATTAGTACATCACCTTGCCTGAAAAAAAAACTGCCGTTTTCTAAATAATGTGCGGACAAGCAATGACGCCGTGCGCAAACAACGAAGGCTGAGTAGCCTACGGGAATGTGCGGAGTAGCGCGCTTCCGTAGCGCTGTACACTTCTCATCTTCTTGAACCGGGACATCCAAACAATGGCACTGATCTAAGCCACCATGCTCATACTACAAGCTGGACTGCCAGCTGAAAATGTTTGAGGTTCTATACAAGTGCTCCACACCTGTTGTGGAAGCTCAGTCTTTAGCTCTTGAATATTTCTAGGGAGCGTGGGATTAATATCTATATGACTCCTCAGACTGTTAGGCCAATATGGAGCGCGAAGCAAGCGCAACCGCATTATTGATTTTGTCGTCAAGGTGTTACCTGTGTGACGTGACTGCGTCCTCTCGTCGCCAGTATCGGAGAGTGTGGCCATGGGGGTTGCCTTAAACGAATTAAGGCCTTGCCGGGCGCAGCACGTTGTAGGGCTCTCAGGCAGTGAGACCGCAGTTGCTGCAGCATGGGTTTCCATATATATATATATATATATATATATATATATATATATATATATATATATATATATATATATATATATATATATATAAAGAGAGAAAGAGAGAGAAGTTTGTTATGCCTTCTCAAAGAATTTGGATTTACTACAATGTTTCAGCTATTTCCTTAGCCATGTAGGGAAGCCGTGCTGGCAATGTGGCACCTGAGAGACCTGCTCGCAATGCCTTAGAATTCATACTAACAATCGTTGTCCCTAGCCACTCAATGTCTTCTATAACAAGCCCTTTCCTGTTACTTTTATTATCTATGGTCTCCTCCTCACCACCCACGTATGACATTAAGGAGAGGAAGCGGAGCGGAGGAGGAAAGAAAGAGAGAAGCAAGGGATGTTAGCCAGAAATGTGTCTGGTTGGCTATCCTACTCTGGGGTACGGGAAAGAAGTTACCTTTATTTGAGCTTCAATAAGCACACAATTATTATTATTATTATTATTATTATTATTATTATTATTATTATTATTATTATTATTATTATTATTATTATTATTATTATTATTATTATTATTATTATTATTATTATTATTATTATTATGCGTGACAAAAGGGAATGAGTAGGTCGGAGCCTCTCTGCTGCATAGCCTCCGCGGGGAGTCAGCCCGTACTCCGGCATGGCTATAGAAGATCCGGGGCGGAATTCACGAACCCTTTCTTTAGTAATTTGATGTTTGGCACAGGCCGGTCAGCTTCGTTAATAATATGTCCAACATAAGGATTGGCTTGAAATTGCTTTTACGAACAATTTGCGTAAGAGATTTTTGTACTGAATACAGGCCTGGGCTCGGCGCGTCGCCATGATCTGTAAGACTGAAAGTGCGGTCGAACACTAGTTGTCGGAACATCCTAGACTCGCTACATGACTCAGATCTTTGGTCAAAGCACTGCAGTGATGAGGAGCTCCATACGCTAGTGCAAATGACATGATGCTTCCGCGAGGACGCTGGACAGTCAAGAGGAATGTGCCGCAACTCCTCCTGAAGTTCTTATTAGGCGATGTGGACTTAACCTATGATAGGTAGGGTTTGGTAGCATAATTTTGGGACATTGTGTCAAGGCGTATACAGGCCAGCCGGTGCGGCATTGTGCGAGGGTGGTCTAAGGCAGCGGCCTTGTTTCCTGCTATGCCTCATTGTGCACGTCGTATTATTCACACGCCTCACGTTGTCCTTCTCAATGTTCACGAACTGATAGGCATGCCTATAGCTTTTGCATTTATTAAACCTTGCTGAAAGGATGCACGCCCGGACAGAGCAGTTGTTGGCATCTCGGTGGTGGTGGTGGTGGTGGTGGTGGTGGTGGTGGTGGTGATGTTGAAGCAGGCGGGGTTGGCATCTCCTCATAAGGCTAGTGATCCGCCTGTAGCCAGTAATATCTTTTTCTTGCCTTGTCCATCAGGACAGTGACCCCGACGAGATTCTCTCCAGTGCTGACGGTGGAGACGCGATTTAATTGAGCGCTTGGCAAAATTCCCGCGCTAAAGGCGTAAGAAATTCTATAGCAAAACAATTTTCGGCCAAGCACGCCAGGCTAAACCGGCATGTTCCCATACTCACATCAACACCACAGCGAAGACGGTGAGCTAGAAACTCACAGTACAAACAGTCCATGAACATTCATCATTGTTGTAATTACCAACATATTTTTTTTATTTAACAGAAATTCTGGGGTTTTACGTGCTAGAACCCCGATGTGATTATGAGACACGCTTTAGTTGGGGACTCCAGATTTGTTTTATCCATCTGGGGCTCTTTAACACGCACCTAAATCTAAGTACACGAAGGTCTTTGCATTTATCGCCCATCCAATTGCGGCTCGGATCTAGTCAGCAACCTTCAGCTCACTAGCACAATGCCACTGCCACTAATCATCATCACTACTTGCGTCCACTTCAGGAGAATATCATCGCCCATCGATCTCTTACTAACCCGGTCTTCAGTTCACAGCATCCACGGCTGCGAATAGCCTTAATTTCGTCACATGGCCTAATTCCCTGCCGTCCTCCAGTGCATTACCGTTCCTTTAACATGCATTCTTATATTCCAATTGACGACTGTTTTTTGTCCACAATCAGCTTCATGTTACCGCTTAATCAGCGACGTCTGTTGTTTTGCGTTCAGAGCAGTAGTTAAAGATAAAGCGTTAAAAAAAACAGCTCCATCCCTAATCACCTGTTTGAACCGCATTCAACATAGATCTTTTGATACTGAAGAAAGCGTACTATGAAATAAAATAACAGGAAATGAGAACGGGTTGGTGGAAGTAGACAAAAAGATTTTTGTGACTGGCCCCGGAGGATGAAAGGAAAAGCGGTGCCTTTGGTGGGGAATTCGCCATTGTGCAGCGCCGCTCTTGTTGATTTGTGAAATGCGCAAGAGCTTTCCAAAAAGGATCCGAGAGAATAAGGGTTTAAGTGAAGTATTACAGCCCAGCAATAGTGTTGGCCCGTCTTCCGTCCATATAGTAGGAGCGCCACCAAATATATAGAAAAAAAAGAAAAACAGACAAAAATAAAAAAAAATTCTTTTGGAGTCTAAATCACACGCCGACAGTGAAGATGAACAGTTAGCAGCTCTTATTAAGACCTACACGTGGACGCAGTGGAAGCGACTCAATTCACTCGAGCTGAAGAAATGTTTGTTAGTGGTTAAGTTGAACTGAAAAGAAAGCACATCGCGTAGTCGGAAATATGGTAGCAATCGTATACGCCAGCGCTAGCAACTTGTGTTGGGACGGAGGCCGGTCGTGGCTGCAGTCATCGAAGAGTTCTGAGCCGTTTCCTGCAACAGGAGAATGTAGTAAAGTGAGTTACATGGGCTCCGTTTTCGAATTAAACACTATGCAACGACACGTGCGGGTTAGAAGCGGTATTCGCGCCGATTTTATGTAAACAAGGTGCTGCATCCGAGCATACGGCCCCGCTTGGAAAATCCCAGTGAAACGTGCGCATAACTGCTATCTGACACGCTTGCAGGGGACAAATACGCATAGTCTAACAACCGATGGTACACGAACATGCCTGCTAAAACGTACCGAGAACAAACTTTGTATGTGTAAAGAATCAAAGTCAGTTGAACCAGGCATGTTGATACGGGACATGCATCGCGTCGTCGCTGTTCGGAAAGTTCCTTATTTCTTGTCGCCCACGCGTGTGCGCACTTTGAAAAAATGCTAGAAAACGCACCTTTCTATTACTTAGTTTTTAATAATAATATTTGGGGTTTTACATGCCAAAACCACTTTCTGATTATGAGGCACGCCGTAGTGGAGGACTCCGGAAATTTGGCCACCTGGGGTTCTTTAACGTGCACCTAAGTCTAAGCACACGGGTGTTTTCGCATTTCGCCCCCATCGAAATGCGGCCGCCGTGGCCGGGATTCGATTTCGCGGCCTCGTGCTCAGCAGCCCAACACTATAGCCACTGAGCAACCACGGCGGGTTACTTAGTTCATAGTTACATAGCTCTAGCTTAGACGCATTTAATGTCCAAAGCAGGCCGGTAAAATATGTATTATCCAGTGGCGTAGCCAGAAATTTCGTTCGCGGGGGGGAGGGGGGGGAGCTCACGTTGCAGCTTGGCCTCCTCCTTAAGATGAAGCTTTATCTCGGATGCTCCTATCTAAATACATGCAGAAGGTGAATTAGTTTTTCTCGGCAACCATTTCACAAGATTTGATGCGGTTTGTTGCATTTAAAAGAAAAACTTCAATTCTACTGTCTTCTGGTTTCGAACTTTTCATTTAGGTTGTCAATTTTTTATTAAAAATTGGCACACATCCCAAATTTTTAGAAAACGAAACTATTGCGTTTAAAACTCTAACTCTGACAATGAAAAATAATATCACAATTCTGTGAATCGCATCTAATAGTACATCTACAGCGGAAAAAATTGATATGTTGCAAATGAATCTCAAACAATTTAGGATTATCGAAATGCGGCTTTTGCAGAGCCCTTGTGCACCACGTAACTAATTCGCGTAAGATACAAATTGACATACCGAATTTGTCCGCTTTGACTCTTATAATCGATGCCGTTTGAAGAACAACGATATCTGTTTTTGATGAAGAGCTTTTAGTTTGTAAACGTCGTGCTTCTATATTTTCGCACTTTCAAATTTTTCAAAATATTTTAAACAAAGTTCAGGCCCTAAATCGAACTTCCGCTTCCAACTGATACTAGAAGTCAACTTTCTCAAATTCAACGAATTTAATTAGGTTATCCAGAGGTTATCTTAGAAAAGCGTTCCTGCGTTTTACATTTATTTGAATAGGCCGCGTCAGAGTTGGGCCCGAGCTAAAGCTTCCTCTTAAACAAGTTGTCGTGAGATCAAATACATGAATAATAACTGCATTGCCATTTCCAAACATGCTGCAAACGAATTCTTGAACGCTACGCACTGTCAAAACAAGTAATATATGTATTTTTAATAAAGAGATATACTCGTATGTGCCAGAAATTGTGCTCAAAATAACAAAGGCCGGCGGAAATGACGGCCTTTGCTTTCTTTGGGGGCGGTGAATTTGAATGTTTCCACTGTAAGCTTTGCCGTCGTGTTTCTGTCTAGTGGTAGTGGCAACATGGTTCGTCACCAATGTGCATATTACGTAGTTGTTTAAAGACTGATTTCTATTGTATGTTATGCTATGCGTCATATTCTGCTATATATTCCAGACTCATTCGTGACTTAGCTCTTGTTTACCTTATATATATATATATATATATATATATATATATATATATATATATATATATATATATATATATATATATATATATATATATAGCATTTGACCTTTCTTTTAATATTATACTTTACACTGTTTCCCGTTAATTCAAACATTTTTCGTACAATGTATTTAATATGCGAGTATTCACTGCGTGGTATAATTGCATTTGAAGTTCAATTGTATGAAGATCTACGTAATTCTTCTACTCAAAATGTCCGAGGTACTTCATTGGTCTACATATATTGTACTTTATTATTGCTGAACTTCTTCATATTTTTTTTTATCCAGTCGCAACTGTCAATGTTGTTAACTGGGTTCTAGAGCTTTGTTATGCGGTCGTATAGACTGCTTTTTCTCTCTTATCCCCAGTTTGTACTGCAGCACACTGTACTGCAAACTGAAATAAAGCTTTCATTGCTTTGATTGCTGTCTTTTATATACTTAATCTGACTTGTCCCCACCGCCCTCCCCCAGAAAAAGAATTGCGTCCGGTGCCTAAACAGCCTCAATAAAGCTTTCGAATTCCCTGTCGCAAAATAAAATGCAGATCGATGCGTTTGGTAGAAAGCTGCTTTTTTACAACAGCATATTCCATCAAATGGCGCTCAACTTTTTTGGGTGAGTTTAATGAAGCTCATTCGTGAACAGAAGATCCACATTAGCATTCATTTCTGCTAGGAACAGCGCACTCGGAAGGACTAGAATGAATGAGATTATATAACAATAGGCCTAGCTATGTACTTAGTCCGACAAAAGCATAGTGGGTTAAAGTATCTCATGAGGTTTAAAAACCAGGCAATGAAACCTGAAAGCTCCCCTGACCGTCCATTATTACTTCGCCTGTCAGCTGCGCAGATACGAAAATAGAAAGTTTAACAGTCTTCGTGAAAACCCACTAGGTGGAAAAGCAATTGCATGAGCAGGTGGTAAAATTGTTAGAAAGAAATACTTCCCCGGCGAGCTAACGCCATCTGATTGGTCAGAGCCACCTAAACGGCTTTGGACAATCCTTTCCTATTGGCAGCGTATTCAGTCGGCTGGAGCATTACAGCAGGAATATGCTCAGTGCAGTATTAGTGTTTGAAAGGTAGATGAAAATGTAGAGAACAGTACCAATGAATATTTTATATGTACGCGTTAACCATTCAGGTGTTTTTCTCACTTGCGTGAACTACTGTTGCTTTATTCTTCCTGGTGTTTCTGCAGATGGCTACATTTTCGTCGCTGCACTCAGTCGAATATAGTTTTAGGCGCCGTTAACAAGTTGAACGAAGTGTGGCTATAGGTTCTCGAACTTTTCCTCAGGGGTTTCGGTTTTTAATACACGCAATCTTTCGTATTCGTTTGCTAGGCTAGCTATAAAACTAGCTGGAAGAATAAATGTGGTGGGAACATAATGCATTGCTGAGGCGCTCTCATTATCTTTTAGTTACGTGTACACTTACCAAGTGACCCCTTATCATAGAAATCATACGCGTTGCTTTTTTTTTTTTGTCTTTCTATTCCAACGTTATTTACATGGTGCAATGAGCAAAGCTGCTACCGAACTTCTGAAAATAGAAATGTTTGCCGTACTGGCATCGTTGGAGTTTTCGAATGAAATAACATATATCCATGTCTGATACCAAATCGTGAAATATTATAAAATGACCTCTGTTGTTACCTTATGGAGGAAAGTTGTAGATAGCATCACCTTGGATGGTTTTTCAAGTACAAAAGAGGATTTCGATCGATTGCATGTATGGCAGCGACATTACACTCTTGAAATATAGGCCTAGGAGCCTTAAATAGTTTAGTCGTTCCACTCATACCAGTTATAAACATAGGATCCGCCGATGAGTAGCGGTACAAAATACAAAATGAATAACCTCTTCCGCCCCCCACCTCACCCCACTTAGTGGTCATGGTGTTTCCCTGCTGCGATCCAGGTCTTGGATTTAAACCAGGCAGTGGTGAGAGCATTTTATCGGGACTGAATGCGAAAACGCTCGTGTGCAGCGCATTATTGGGTGCACGTTAAGGAACCCCGCGTGATCAAAAGTAATCTGGAGTCTCCCGATACGGCAGGCTTGAAAAGCACATCGTGGCTTTGGTACGTAAAGTCCCAGAATTTAACTGTAATTGAAGAAAATAAGATATATATATATATATATATATATATATATATATATATATATATATATATATATATATATATATATATATATATAAGCGCTTTTATCGACAGTCCTCGAAACGCTTGTTGCACTGCGCCTGCAATGACTCAATGCTGCATGACGTCAATTTTTGTCTAAATATACAATAAGCATATCTACACTTTTTGTCAACACGTCTCATGTGTTGAGCAGCTCAATTTATGCAGCCCAGCATCAGTCTGGGACGTAGGTATTGATGATTGCTTGAGACGGAATGCTTGTATGCCATGCAAAGGGACTGCTTCAACGAAGTGTTGTTGCCGCTAGAATAAATATGGATCAATAGCACTACCTTTTCCGTAATACTTCTTTTGCCAAACGAGTAAATGGTAAACTGAAATGATCATCATCATCATCAGCCTGGTTAGGCCCACTGCAGAGCAAAGGCCTCTCCCATACTTCTCCGACTACCCCGGTCATGTACTAATTGTGGCCTTGTTGTCCCTCCAAACTTCCTAATCTCATCCACCCACCTAACTTTCTCTCGCCCCCTGCTACGCTTCCCTTCCCTTGGAATCCAGTCCGTAACCCTTAATGACCATCGGTTATCTTCCCTCCTCATTACATGTCCTGCCCATGCCCATTTCTTTTTCTTGATTTCACCTAAGATGTCTTTAACGCGCGTTTGTTCCCTCACCCAATCTGCTCTTTTCTTATCCCTCAACGTTACACCTATCATTCTTCTTTCCATAGCTCGTTGCGTCGTCCTCAATTTAAGCTCAACCCTTTTCGTAAGCCTCCGGGTTTCTGCCCCGTACGTGAGTATTGGTAAGACACAGCTGTTATACACTTTTTTCTTGAGGGATAATGGCAACCTGCTGTTCATGATCTGAGAATGCCTGCTAAACGCACCCCAGCCTCCTATATGAACACAACTGAAATGATATACTAGCACAATGGGCTAACTTAGATGGAAACACCGCCACTATATTGTGGGCCCTTATATAACTGCTAGCTCGAATAGAGGAACGCCGTAATAGAAAACTTGATGATATAACTTGTACGTTATAACTTGGAACAATAAAAACGTCCGTCGTGGGTGAAATAAATGGATAGAGTATCCGAAGTATAAGCACGTCATAACAGCGATTATAATTCGGCGAGACGACATGCATAAACTTGATCGAGGCCTTTAGGCAACGGTGCTTGACGGTTACGCTCGACAGCGCAAGTATCTACAGGAAGGCTGGCGATTCTCTATAAGCGATGCCGTTCCTCTCAAAATATTATTTACGACCAATTTAAAGGAACTCAGGTGAAAAATTAACAAGTGCGGTTAACAGAGCGCATGAGAGCTGGAGCTCCCTAATAAATGGCCAAATTATGTCACGACAGCTTTCGAGCAACGACACCGATGTCCAATGCAACGTGTCGAATCCCCATGGTCATTTCGCTTTGAAATATAATAGGTTACGCTACATTGCTTATGCGCGAGTAGAAAGATGAACAAAAAATAAAACAATCATAAATAAGAGTTGCAGCCGAGTTAATAATAAGAACTGTGCACTATACACGGCTTCGTTGCTGTCTACTTTTTTCCCCTAATGGGAAAAGCACGTGCGCCTGCTTCCTGGTGCAACGCCATTAAGCAGCGTGATACCTTAATGCGATCAATTCTTAGCGACATCAGATATTATCACACGTCCACATCATATCACACGTCCACATCACACAAGATGTGGACGCGCTCGGCAAAGTGCGCTGCAGTGACCATAGGATGGTAAGGACTCGAATTAGCCTAGACTTGAGGAGGGAACGGAAGAAACTGGTAAATAGGAAGCCGGTCAATGAGTTAGCGGTAAGAGGGAAAATAGAGGAATTCCAGATCAAGCTACAGAAAAGGTATTCGACTTTAACTCAGGAAGAGGACCTTAGTGTTGAAGAAATGAACGACAATCTTACGGGCATCATTAGGAAGTCTGCAATAGAAGTCGGTGACAACTCAGTTAGACAGGATACTAGTGAGCCATCGCAGGAGACGAAAGATCTGATCAAGAAACGCCAATGTGTGAAAGCCTCTAACCCTACAGCTAGGATAGAACTGGCAGATCTTTCAAAGTTAATCAAAAAGCGTAAGACAGCTGACATAAGGAAGTATAATATGGATAGAATTGAACATGCTCTCCGGAACGGACGAAGCCTAAAAGCAGTGAAGAAGAAACTAGGTATAGGCAAGAATCAGATGTATGCGTTAAGAGAAAAAGCCGGCAATATGATTACTAATATGGGTGAGATCGTTCAAGTGGCTGAGGAGTTCCATAGAGATTTATACAGTACCAGTGGCACCCACGACGATAATGGAAGAGAGAATTGTCTAGAGGAATTTGAAATCCCACAAGTAACGCCGGAAGAAGTAAAGAAAGCCTTGGGGGCTGTGCAAAGGGGCAAGGCAGCTCGGGAGGATTAGGTAACAGCAGAGTTGTTGAAGGATGGTGTGCAGATTGTTGTAGAAAAACTGGCCACCCTGTATACGCAATGCCTCATGACTTCGAGAGTACCAGAATCTTGGAAAAACGCTCACATAATCCTAATCCATAAGAAAGGGGACACCAAAGACTTGAAAAATTATAAACCGATCAGCTTACTGTCCGTTGCCTACAAAGTATTTACTAAGGGAATCGCAAATAGAATCAGGAATACCTTAGACTTCCGTCAACCAAAGGACAAGGCAGGATTCCGTAAAGGCTACTCAACAATAGAATATATTCACACTATCAATCAGGTGATAGAGAAATGTGCGGATTATAACCAACCCTCATATCTAGCTTTCATTGATTACGAGAAAGCGTTTGATTCAGTCGAAATGTCAGCAGTCATGGAGGCATTGCGGAATCAGGGTGTAGACGAGCCGTATGTAAAAATACTGAAAGATATATATAACGGCTCCACAGCCACCGTAGTCATCCATAAAGAAAGCAACAAAATCCCAATAAAGAAAGACGTCAGGCAGGCAGATACGATCTCTCCAGTGCTATCCACAGCGTCTTTTCAGGAGGTATTCAGAGACCTGGATTGGGAAAAATTGGGGATGAGAGTTAATGGAGAATACCTTAGTAACTTGAGATTCGGTGATGATATTGCCTTGCTTAGTAACTCAGGGGACCAACTGCAATGCATTCTCACTGATCTGGAGAGGCAAAGCAGAAGAGTTGGTCTAAAAATTAATGTGCAGAAAACTAAAGTAATGTTTAACAGTCTCGGAAGAGGACAGCAACTTACAATAGGTAGCGAGGCACTGCAAGTGTAAGGGAATACATCTATTTAGGCCAGGTAGTGCCTGCGGATCTAGATCATGAGACGGAAATAATCAGAAGAATAAGAATGGGCTGGGGTGCGTTTGGCAGGCATTCTCAGATCATGAACAGCAGGTTGCCATTATCCCTCAAGAGAAAAGTATATAACAGCTGTGTCTTACCAGTACTCACGTACGGGGCAGAAACCTGGAGGCTTACGAAAATGTTTCTACTTAAATTGAGGACGACGCAACGAGCTATGGAAAGAAGAATGATAGATGTAACGTTAAGAGATAAGAAAAGAGCAGATTGGGTGAGGGAACAAACGCGAGTTAATGATATCTTAGTTGAAATCAAGAAAAAGAAACGGGGGGGGGGGAGGCATGGGCAGGACATGTAATGAGGAGCGAAGATAACCGATGGTCATTAACGGTTACGGAATGGATTCCAAGGGAAAGGAAGCATAGCAGAGGGCGGCAGAAAGTTAGGTGGGTGGAAGAGATTAAGAAGTTTGCAGGGACAACATGGCCACAATTAGTACGTGACCGGGGTAGTTGGAGAAGTATGGGAGAAGCCTTTGCCCTGCAGTGGGCGTAACCAGGCTTATGATGATGATGATGATGATGATGACGACGACGACGACGACGATGATGTGATGATGATGATGATGATGATGACGTTGACGATGATGATGATGATGCTCATAATCATGATGATGATTATCCTTAGCGAGTTTAACCCAGTTTTCCGTAACAGGTGTATGCACTTCTTCACGCAACACGGAAACGATCGACACGCGAGGATGACGTCAACTTCCCTGATGTCTACGCGTTGGCATCTTAAATTTTGAATAAGGGAATAAAGGTGCGTTACAAAAAGATTTGCGCTCTTTGGGTACGCTTCCTAGTTGCCGTGGTACCCGACCAGCGCAAATCTTTTTGTAATGCAAGACTTCCTTAACGATGTGGTTCACTGAACCAATGGAAATGACGAGTGCTGTTGCGAGCTCGTGTTGCATGATGCTACGACTACCCCGAATCAAGTTGTCCACCTGATGTTCATCATCCTCATCAGGGGCTGTCGCAGGCCGTCCGTTTCGGTGCTCATCCTTGAGATTAACTGCGGCCTGATTTTAGTCATTCACAATCCTTGCCCACGTCCCCACAGGTTTGACATCAACACAGGCATACCGCAAACTGCAGTCAGATGGCGATGAATGTTGATGGGCGCACAACCTTCCGCAGTCGGAAATTCGATTACAGCCCTCCGATTCAACCGGTTGTCACCACTGGATGTCATGGATTGCTTGATTACTCTGGAACGAGAAGAGATAGGAAAGTGAGGCAAGTGGAATTACATAGCTCAAACATTGCTGCATTAATGATAAAGAATTGAACATGTTGCTGTACTAATGACAAAGTAGTGGGCTTGGAGGCATTACTTTATGAATCGCCCAGGTACATTCCCGTTATGTATAGTTATCTATATATAGACTGAAAGACTCATAGAACACACATCGCAATAGCATTACTCGTTAGCTTTCTTTTTTTTTAAGTGATGCATTTTATCTCAAAATTGTCCAACCGTGGACCGTGCACTAGCGTTTTGAGAAGTTCCTGGCAGAGCTAACATGCTCGCGCAGACGTAGGCCCCATTTCCTTCTTTAACTCGATATGGTTGTACTTGTACTGTATTTACCTGGCCATATGTCTTCCAACCCAGGGTACATACCAAATTAAGGCCTGAGACGTGGAAGAATTGGCCAAGCGCTCTCGAGGACGGTTTCATTTAATTGAATAGCAATAAGGAGTTGACGTCATTTTCGGCCTTCATGATATTTCTTCCTTGGATTCGTAACTACGTTTTGTGCATCTGAAGAGAGATGCCGCAAAGAAGAGCTTCAAAATCTTAATTGCTTCGTTCAAGTCAGAGCACACACAGAACAGCACGATGTTAGTGCGCCTTAGCTGAGGGCCGCGAATGATGCTCCCAGACGCATTGTGGACCTTGTTAGTGACTTATGATTATCTGCAAAGCGGTCTCTTAACGGGCCCCTTAATTTAAAAACATTCTGAATGTGTGTTCGCTTTCTTTTAAAAAAACCGAGGATCATTTAGCATGACGCCTTCACAAACAGACATAAAATGAGCCTTTAGCCATTTCCGTCTAGTACCTCATTAACTCCCAGAGTTAAATGTTTCTTCACTGCATGTCTCTTTTCCCTCTAAATATAAGCTCGTTGAATGATCTCTTTGAACCATGACACAGTGAAAACACGCATATATCGTTTTCGAACGCGTGTACTCGCACAGATACTTTCTATGTAAAATCAGCCCAATTTTCGTTAACTGCAGAAATTTATTTTACTCTATAAGGATCTATTAACGGACACGTACTAGTCCCCGTTCTTAATATACCATTTTACACGCGTATACGAAAGCACTGCAGGAGGACTCCGCAAATAGCAGTCTAGCCCTGCGAAAACAAACATGCAAACTCGCACCGTTCAGGTCCGCCAGAAAGTCAACGGCGCCCAATGACGAGCACTACTCATGCAGGAAGCAAATACTTCTTGCATGAGCTACTTGCCGCCAATAAATGGTTGCTGTAAACGAAAATGCTCCCTTATTGTTAAACGTTGTAAGAAGCGCTGCCTCGCCTGAGACATAGATGACGTAGTGGTCAAGGTAGTAGGTAGTGTATGGGGTGCCATGGGATGGGATGGGGTTGTGGATGGGACGCCAACGCAGATTTCTGTAACGCATGCTCTGTAATATAGTAGCTGCCGCCGCAAGTGCACGGGCACGCTGTTCGGCCACCTGTCCGCGAGCTCCATTTTCTTTCTGGTGCACCTGTACGGTGTCGTACTTTATACATTGCTGTGTCGTTGAACCGCATCTAACCATGATTAGTGTAGTTTTAGTGGGTTTGGCTAATTGACTTACGATAATTATTGTTAATACGGGAGGTAACTGGTGCCTATGTTGGTCTATTTGATTAGGACTTTTTTGGTGACCAACAAGAACGCTCCCTTCGATATACCAGAAAAGAGAGAAGTCATACAGGAAAGTATAAGATCGTCATGGTAAGCACACTTCATTTCGTGATCACGATAGAACGACGTCTTCGGAAACTTCGTTCAAGACCAAATCAATCTCGACATGTAGACAGTAGTAGAAGCTATTTAGGCTCACGAAGTCAACCCTATATTTTGAGCACGTCGTTCAGCGTCCCTCACAAGTTTCCTGAAAGCCGTTCACATTTACGGCGCTTACACTTCATTGTGCTTTTGTCTTGCCAGCATTGCTGGATCTGCCCTCTCAGTTGTTTACAGCGAGATCAGTGCGTCTTACAGCCTCTAATCGAAGAGCTTCCCAATGAGGGGCCGCGTCATGATCGGAATATTGCATTGCTTCTCTTCGCGTCAATAGCCGAATGAGCGACGCCCGTGCCAGCTTGTGAAAACATGAGTTTGCTTTAGCACAGACTACTGGAACCTGACTGAAACTTCGCCGTCAGAAAAGTCAACATGGTTAGTCGCACGAACATATTTTGATCGTTTTACTTGCGAATATGGACTTAATATTTCTGGTTGTTTCATGCATTTTTTAAATGTTTGGTAGGTTCATTAACGTTTAGCTTTGTTTGCTTTGGTTAGCTGCAGTGGGCCATACAGTTTTTCCAACCTAATCACCTGAAACCTCGAACGTAAAGTGCTTGACGACCATAATATAAAGCACTATAGCGTGAGTAGATGCAGCTATTTCTCATGCTGTATTAATAGACTGCATCAGCAATGTTTATCTGCTTCTACGCTCAGAATATATAGTACGTAGTTAAGGATCTTGTTTTCCTAAAATCATAAAGTGACAACGAAGTGCGTAATAACAGCTGTCTGTGTTCCCATTATAGGTTATGAGCTTGGTCTTTTTTTCAAGCGTTGCTCTTTATACAAAGCTGATGAATGACATTGCTACAACAGCGTTGATTGCAGACTAATTCGTTGTTTACAGGGTTGTCCATATATTATGTAGGAAGGGTGTAGGCGTCGGCATCCAGTATTTTTGTTGTCTGTCTGCAATAGATAATCAGGAAAGGGTTCTGTGTTCCTCGCGAAAACCTTTTATAGGACAAGCATAAATGTTTGCCATGCAGAAAAAGAATCCATTATCTGTGTTTATTGTTTTTCGCAAGTTAGAAAGGGAATCGCGAAGCACCAGAACAGTTTAATCTATCACCCGGAAAGCCGTGGCAGAATGACGGCGCCTATTATCAGTTCACAGTTATGATAAAAGAATATGTCGCACAAACTGAAAATGAAAGGAGAGTGCCACAGCGAAGCAAATGAGAACTCCTCAAACACTTCAATAAAAAAATAGAAATATAGTGTGACAAGATGGAGACGGGGAACATGTCATTTCCCGTAGTGTCAATCTAAATTATTTTTCTGGTTCAATAAGTTATTGGAAAAGTCAGTTAAGTAACTTGAAATTGGGCCTTCGACTCTTCCATATTTTGGTTATAAAACACTGGTGATTCGAAGTAGACGTTCCATTAAGAATAGCTGGGACTCAGTTCATTAGGGAGGCGATGAATATTTATTAAATCTGTGATAAAATTGCTATCTTTCCCTGATGAGGTTTCCTGTGCACACTTGCGTAACTTACAAACACGGGACTCGGTATTCGAGCTGCATATCGCAGATGTATCGCTTTGTTGGGGACGCGTATTAGTTGAAGGATTGAGTTACTTATCAACACTGCAAGTAGTCAATTTACGCCGGAAGCTGCTTTTTAGCAAAATGTTAAAAGAAAAATCCAAACGTTCCAGAAAAAATTCGAAAGCGCACAAGTACGCCCAACTTTATCCCCGCCAGTGTAATCTCTCAAACTTTCGCCCTAACATATTTCTGTTCACAAGTACGGTCTGTTAAACTTGGTTCAGTTATTCACCAAGCAGGACAAGAATGGAAATCATTGGCCTACAAGAAAGCATAAATAGATTGTTGTTTACAATGTATATGCAGCGTCGCGTTTGTATACCGGGATATTACCAATATTAAGATTAACGGAGCACCTTCTTCGCCTTCTTAGAGGTCTTCGAAATTGTTCGTACATCACTGCAACACGTTGGTCGCAGAATAAGGCAGAAGTTAGTGTCAGTCACGTTAGTTCCCGCACAGGGCAGATGCAAGGAACATACTATACAAAGTTTTAAACTTTTCTGCAGAGCAGCTGTCAGTTTAACTTGCATGCGGAAGTTTGACAAGAAACTTGGATGCTTATTAAGGAGAACACATAAAACAACATTGCTGCATGCGTGAAGCTTCAGCGAATTCATGGTTGGGAAAGCGTAAAGTGTGCTGGCTTTGCCGTACATACCCGCGTACTGCTGTTAATGAAGCTGCGGTTTTCTTCCTTGCGCATCTTAGTTGGAGCGATTCCCCTTTGCTTTCGCAGTACACGGCGATGGAACGTGTTTCGCGAAGTTACCGGTTCATGCCTTAATTTTAACAAGCAGTCTTTCATGCAAAAGTTGACCGTAGCATATGAACGCAGCTTGCGTCTTCTCTCGTTTCTTAGCTCGACATTTTGCTGGTTCAGTTCGTCTCCCGCAGCTGCCACGTGCACCAGCCCCGTCTTGAAGGAATCTTTCTAGACACCGCCTCAGCGCGCTCTCCAGGCACGGTTTATAACTTAAAATACTTTTTTGTGTTCTTTCTTACGGTGTGGTGATTACCTTCGGCTTTTCGGGCACTTGTGTCTCACGGTACCCTTACTGCAACCGCGTTTGCAGGGAAGCCGACTATTTGCTGGCTCAAATGATGATGTGAGTGGTTGAGAGGTCTGCAGCAAAATATACTGACCTGAGTACAAAATAAGCTATAATAATACCATATAAACAGTTGCCCGGCGTTCTTTAATGTCGATTTCATCGTGCGAGTGCATAAAGGTACCTGAATCAAGATGTTGATGACGACCATTCATTCTGTGTTCATGAGCACCCCTATTAAACGTGTGCACTTCGTGGCATACTATGATTCGCAAGGTGCATTATCTGCATTACCAGTAGGTCTTTATAATTATGACAACATTTGACCATTATACTTTTTTGTGTCTCGGTATGTTTATGCCTGTGTGAGTGTCCGTATGTATGCCTGCATGCATATGCTTCTTCTTGTTTGTGTGCGCAGGTGTGCTATATATGGTGTGTAAAGTGCGCGCAGTAAGAACTAAACATTAGAAAAAAGTCTAAAATAGCCTGCAGTAATTACTGCTGAAACATACAGGCACTGCCAAGCCTAGAAATTCGCTTAACGTTCTTTTAACGTTTTTTGTAACGTTTTTTTTTTCGCGTTAAAGCGAAAGTAGCCGTAAATAATTTACCTTAATCTAAACACAGAGCAGATACGCAGGACATCTGAACGACAATCGGGCTTTCCGTGACCATGTGTGACTTAAAAGTTTACGCACAATAAGGATTGTATTGTATGGTACTGAATTGTATTGTTCTCGTAGTACAAATGTGGGCCTTAAGCACTATTCAGATGCAAACAAGAATATCACTATTCAGATCAGTGCTGACTTTTATTTCAGAGCGTTCGTGCAAGATCTCTGAACAAGCACAATAGGCCTCTTCCACGCTTACTAAAAAAATACGGTCTCATCAGAAGCCGTCATCTGTGTCTACTATCTGGTGGCAAGTAACGACGACGATTAATATAGAATAAGCCGCCATGCATCGCAATGCAAAACCCTAATCTTCACAGTGGTTGATGGGACCAGCGATCTAGCTACCCAAATATTTATAAACCAATTTGGTGTGTGCCCTAATTACCGACCGCAATACGGGTAAGGTGCCATCTCTGCGCTGAAAGTTCCAACTGAAGGTATGAAACGCGGCAGTAGTGTGTCTTCCACGTTGATTATTTGCTAAAGCATCATTTTTAAATGCCTGGTCTCACTGTGAAAACAAGTATAGCGCCAAGTCATTCGCTAATTGCTTTGTTAGCGTCCAACACGCGAGATTTTCAATATCAGCTTTATGATTGTTATATCACTATATCGCTATATTACCATATACAAACTAAAATCACATCTAGTAATTAAAGAAGTTAGTGGAATACAACTGTACAGCTTAAAGAAAAGTCCAGTACCACCGCCTGTAAAATTACACATGAAAATATTCAAGGTTCCTACGTCATCTTAGTGTGTGCTGTTGCGCACAAAGTACATTCGGTATGCTGAAGCTAGAGTTCAATTACTGAAGACATGGCAGAAAATTTGGTTAGGCACGCGGTATAACGCAACTTGCGCACAGCCTATTCACGCAAATCACCATGGCTGATCAAATAAACGATTGGAATGGGAATTTTGCAAAAGTAAAAAAAGATATGCAGATCCTAGACCTTGGAATCTGTGAAGCGAAGCTTTTTTTCTAGCTGTGTGTTAAATTCTATGTATATAAGGGGGCGACGGCGACGTAAAGTAGTGTCTACCTTCATATACGGAGCGTGCAACCTGTGGAATGTTTATGTTTTTACGCGTGGCAGCTTTGCATCCAACATACATACATTTTTGCGTACATGAAATAGATGTTTCCACACACACGCGCACGCACACACGCACACACACACACACGCACGCACGCACGCTCCCTGTGTTGCGCAAGGTATCATATATGCTATGCCTTTATTTCATACCTAAATATTTCAATTTCGGAACGGAAAACATGACGCATGGTCATGGTCTATAGCAGAGTTTCTGATACACTGGAGCAAACTTTCACTTCTGTGTAGTTAACAAACCCATCGATAAATTAACAATTACGGTACTAATTAGGTTTAAACCCCAGAAGCATTTTATCGGGCCATCTGAAAGTTCCAAAGAAGTATGAAACGTGGCAGCAGTTTAGTTTCCACGTCAATTATTTGCTAATGCATACTATTTATATGCTTGGTCTCACCGTGAAAACCAGTGTAGAGTCCAGCCATCCGCAAATTGTTTTATTACCGTCCAACCTGCGTGATGTTCAATGTCAGCTATATGACTGCTATATGAATATATTGCCATATGAGTATAAGGCAAAAGATGACACCTCATGACAAGGGAAACACACAGAAAATGCTTATGCATGTATCTCTAATCACTGTTGTCCGTTAATGATGCGCATTTATAGATTTTCCTCCATTCTCAAGTTGATGCACGTAGCACGGATACATTTTTCCCTGTTTTCTACCGTGGTGATGGTTTCTAGTACACATCGTACAATTTATTATAGTTCTTATATATCACACGTGTTCCGATAAACTGTCGGTTGCATGCACACCTTTTGCAGTGAAATGGCAAAGTGGCGTTTTTTATTCGTGTTGTGAAAATTAATATCCCACTGAAATGTGGAGTTGATGTATGGCCCATGTGCACTTGTGCACTCAAGGCGAGTTCATTGACGTGTAGACCTAACTAGTGTGGTGTGGTGGTGGTGGTGGTGGTGATTATTATTATTATTGGGAGGAGGAGAATAACGGTGGTAGTTATCTTTTTCATCCAGGGTCTCGCTATTCATTCTTTTCTCGTTGTACATCTGCTTCTCCGCCAAACAAGTGTAGGGTACAGCAAGCCTACACTAATATTGGTGCTAACCACCTTGAATTCTTTCATCCTATTTACTCCAACGCTTACGAGCGCAGTTCGTGGCTGACCATAAAGCTATATTTTTTTTTACTGGCGGCAGCCCCTTATGTGGGCGCTTAGTAGGAGCGCTCGCAAACATTGGGTACTTCGGTCACGCCGCTGCTAAAGTTTCAGAGCCTCCATTAGCACAAATATGATTCTTGTGCTGCGAAAATAGTAGCGCCTTAGTATCTACGTGTGGGGGCGTAGGTAATAATAATATTTGGGGTTTTACGTGCCAAAACCACTTTCTGATTATGAGGCACGCCGTAGTGGAGGACTCCGGAAATTTTGACCACCTGGGGTTCTTTAACGTGCACCTAAATCTAAGCACACGGGTGTTTTCGCATTTCGCCCCCATCGAAATGCGGCCGCCGTGGCCGGGATTCGATCCCGCGACCTCGTGCTCAGCAGCCCAACACCATAGCCACTGAGCAACCACGGCGGGTCGGGGGCGTAGGTAGTTAGAGGTAGTGGGGTGCGCACGTATATGTACAGCTGTGAAGCCACTACGAGTGTGCCTGAAAACGCCGAGCCAGTCCTTGCAAGGAAATCGAAGTCAGCATGGCGCTGTGATAATATTGCTTGAGTGAAGCGCGTCGGCACGCGTCCTAAGCGCATTTTCGTTTCGTCTTCGAGCGCGCTTGACAGCGATCAGAGCACCTAAGAAATGTCGGAGAATTGCAAAATCGTCTTCAATTACGCAAGAAAATATTAATTCACCGCGTTTCCCAGTACCATTAGCTCACACAAAATATTATAAATAGCGCAGCTTCGCTTTTTTTAGATTTCGAACTATGGTGGAAATAGCATCGCAATGATTACTAACGAAAGAAAAAAATAACGTTATGTAAGGAGCTGCAGTGATACAACGAATACCCCTCAGAGGAAATGAGGGCGTCCACAACTTCGTTTATAGTTTCGGTCAAAGAAATCTCGCCCGATACTAGAGCAACACTTCCCCCCGCGATTCACACTCGTTACTATATCTTAGCATGTCATGCGAGCAATTCCTGCGAACTTATTTAGCTGCGGCTTTATTGCTGTTAGGTACTTCGGCCAAACCATAATCTTCAGCGCAGTCTTTTCGTCCCAGGAACTTTCACAGCGGAGCTGCATATGTCTAACCTCAAATTCATCTTACAGCGAAGCCTTTATTTGACTAAACTTCCACTGCTTTTTCGGCGTCCGGCCACAGAAACAGACGATGCGATTTCTAACAAACTCATACGAGTGCAGTGCGGCGGCGCAGATGGCAAAATGCGGAACAGATTAGAACGCTCGCCGTGAACAATAGCGTGACGTCAAGGTTATCGCAGTGTTTTGTAAGGATGTCTTATGTATTGTGTAAAAAATATTGAATGTGTGTTCTATTATGTAATGCTCTTTCTTGATTTTTGTAGCCTGTGGTGCCGCCTGTCATCCGGGTGGCGTGGCCTCGTCAGGCAAAGTATGCCTTTTGCCACGTCACCCTGGACAACCTTTTCGTTGTCTTAAATAAATTCTGAATGAATGAATGAATAAGCAGGAAAGGTATCGGCGCTAAAAACAGCTGCGTTATCGATGGGGCGGACATGTATAGTTGGTACACCCGACGAACAACATGCGTACGAAAAGCGCTGGAGGAAACAGCCACGATAATGTAAACTACGCCGGCGCGAAACGACCACCGACGAAGAACGTACCCGTGATACTGAACCAAAATGACAATCGCAAGCCCAGGCATCTCCGAACAAGCAACGGCGCCAGACTCGCAGCGCAAAAAGTGAAAACCGTTCCACTCTGTGAAGATGGAATGGCAGCGAAAACACTTTGCTCTTCGTTTGGAAGCTTTGACTGTCGTCTACTTTCGCTGTCATTCCATCTTCACAGAGTCGAAAGGTTGTCATTTTTTCAATGCCCGTGCCTCAAAGCACACGCGACCTCAATGGGGAGTTGAAGCAAATCAGTGAGGCATATAATGTTCTCACACTTGGCGTCGCAAGGTGAAAGCTAAGAAGCTACCGTGTTTCATACAATAATTTTTAGGGCGAACTCTGCCGCAAGTGTTTACTAAGTGTCTACGGGAGCTGCAATCGGGGTGGTTCAGCCAGCATGGGGAACTATGGGAACTGCGTGGATTTGCCTAAACTTCGTCGTTCTGGCTTTGAACGTCTCTTCGACTTTGTAAATGTGTCATTTTCAACAAAGTACTGTATTAATGAATAATTGCATAAACATTAATAAAGTCGTCCATCGGCAGTATTCGAACACAGTACCTCTAGCACAGAAGCCCTGCATTGAAAACATTACGCCACGGACGCATGCATCGACCAGCGGCATAGAAGCGGTCTTATGAATTTCTGGCGGGCAAGCCAGCGTCTTGAGATGCTTGGCGTGTTTCAATTTGGACACCCCGACAGGTTTAGTCGCTATTAGTAATGACTGTGCGTCTTCCGAGAGTATTCTACTGACGCGGAAGGAAAAGACCCAAAAAATTCAGTGTCATTCCACTCTGTGAAGGTGGATGCCCAGTGAAGTTGTGTACAGTGGTGACTATATTGATTTAATACATGATGATTACTACATTGATTGAATAAAGACACATACACGTGACTTCGGGATTTTACCGTCTCTTATTTTATTTTGTTACCGTAGTGATCATTGCTTTACGGTCAATATGGTAGACGGCCATGGGCGGAGCGACAGTGCTGGAACTGTAATAAGTATACTTTCACGCTCAGTGGTATGTTTTGTCTTTTTTCCAGCTCCACCGGTAGCCCACATTCACGAAGTGGAATGACTGGGACTTTTTCTTTTCGTTTCAAATTTATTCAGTTTTTTATACTATATTTCTTTATAACGATTACCGAGGGGAAGTTAGAACACAGGCGAGAGCTTGGGTGGAGAAGGAACGCGTGCTTAACACAGGCTTCTGAGAGCAAGAGCGATGGTGACGTATCGTCTCGGCGGTGCCCTCGCGTAACACCTGGCCATCTGGCGCGCCAGCGTGTCAGTAAATGTGCTCATTCGGCCTCTCTGCTCCTTCGGGGCGCGCACGTGGCCTGGCGTCGCAGCCAGCGGAAATTTAGGTGCCGCTTCGCAGTTAGGACGCCGGCTTTTTCGCTGAACAAGTCATTCGACGCTTTCTCATCAAAACTGGTGCATGCTAATAGGCTTAATAAGAGAACGTATGAAGCATCCTGTCCCTTTTGGTGTTCGCTTCCTCGGTGGCGTATTGCTGCGATTCGTCTGTTCACCTATGGTTCGACGGGAACTCTGTTCTTTTGGTAACCGCACACGTATACGCAAACATGGATCCAAAAAAAAGAAAAAAAAGATAATAAAGAATGCCTTACTGGTTTGCTTTGCCTCCTCACGGGAGGCACGGAAGTTTGGTGCATGGACGTTGACAAAATGCATGGGAGGGTAGACATATGCACCGCCGCTGTAAAAACGTTGGCGCTAGTGAGTTTCCACCCTATGCACCCCTCCCCCTCCTCCGCTAAAGCAGTACCTCGTAGATGGCAGGCCTGTGCACTCTGCTTAATAACATCACGTTACTTAGACCAAGATTTCCAATGCCAAACCCGGCATGACGAAGCAGGTGGCGTCAAAATCACCGTGGCTTACTCGGGAGCGTCCCCATTAGATTTTATGACAGTCGGCCAAGCGTCTCTGCGCGCTCATTCGCACGCGAACAGTTGATAACTCGAAAAACCACTCAGCCGCGTTCAATTGGGCATTATCGATTTCACGTTGACGACTCATAAAAAGTACCTAGGTGTCCTCGGATTATTTAAAAGTTGGGAGCTGTGTGTCAATTTACTAGCACAAAAATGCGTAGAAATGATATAAAAATGTCAATCAAATTATATGTTATATTTGATTGACTTCTCGTAGGAACTTATAAATTCGGAAATCCACAAATTGTTCTAGTTAGACATTATCGGTAAACGTTCCATTAATGATACGCCGCTTTACCCTGTCATCACGCAGAATAATAAGCCACGCAAGGTACAGCTACGGCTCAGCACTGAAGACGTCAATACGCGACAATGTCCTACACTCTTAAGCAAAATTACGCCCTTTTGCCGCACAACGATAATCGTAATCTGTCTTGTCCGCATTTCCTTTTTTAACGCGGCAAGCCCGGTACTTTCCAGTAACGAACGGCATACGCTTTATCAGCATGGCATAGCATTCCCGCCAGGAAAGTAGCGGGCGCGGCGTTTTCAAGAAAGGAAACGCAAGAAAGGCAGATGAAGATTATTGTTTTGTGGCAGAGATACACCCCAAATGGTGTAAATTTGCCTAAGAGTGTAGCAGGAGACCCCATCAAAGCTATTCAAGCCTTGCTGCGAGTAATATTGTGGTAGGTACAGTAGCCACTACTTCATAGTTCTGGCGAAGGCAATAATTTTTTCACTTCCTGCATATGACGCTTGAGCTTTAAAACGGGCTCCAAATGCGACACTCTATATTCTGCTCCTACTGTTCAGCATCTTGTGGAAGGGTCTCGAGGCTTTTATATGCACGGATTATTTAAAAATGTATGTAATAAATACGCGAATTCAGCCGCTGCCTCTGCTACGAACGTTCGCAGCCTACCGAAAAGTTAATTTTGCATGGTTTTGCACCGCAAGGCCGCGTTTTCCGCTCGAATTGGGACTCACGTCTTCATGAAAGATTAGCCACGCCGCTCCTCAACTTGACGTTTGAGACCCAGCACGTGCTCCTTTAAAATTCTGGGAAGCGCTGCGTAGGAAATTTTGCAAGAATTCTTAGATGTAGAAGAGTCAGCCGCAGCAAGTGATATCTCAAAAGTATTTACTTTGTTTTTTGCTAGTTATAAACAAAACTATTCCTTAAGATTCAATGTTAACTATTTTTTGGGGACATACTTCTTGTTTCAACGCGAACTAACGAAGGCAGAAACTAGACAATTCGTATTTAAACAAGTGAAGCGCCATGATTCGGACAACAGGCAATAGGTGCCGTTCTATGGAATAGCTTAGTGTTCTTGTTAATTTTTTTTTTTCAAGTTTACTTACCGGTACGTTATTTCAGCGAAAATATGTCAGAACACTCGTAAAGTTCGCATTCCGTTTGGACTCGCTGCTATGCAATTCTCTGCGCAAACCAACTAGTGACAACATTAAAATAAAATTATAGGCCCTTCCACTTTGTGAAGCTGAATGACCAGTGAAGCTCTCTTGAACGTGGCACAGAATTTTGAATAAAGGTACGAAAAAATTTTTTGTCCTGATCGGCGGTCACCATGACGATAGGTACACACACACATTCTCGTATCACCTCTGTTATTAAATGCGTAAGCATCATTTCTATGCCCAGCCAACGAGAAATGTGTCCCTCACGTAAGACAATGAATGGCTTATACCCCCTTAAGCAGTGGCTCATACTCCGGTAAGCAAGAAGTAGTAGTTGTTTAATGATTGGAAAATGTAGAGAGGTCGGCCGGAAAATGGAGCATCTGGCCTGCTACTCTACGTAAGGGAAGGGGAAGAGGGGAAGAAAAAGGGTCACAATGGGGGATGATACTGGGAGGAACGAGGCAAAGGATACATTGCATAAATGTTATCACAAGCGTGATTCCAGGCCCGTGTCGCCTAAGAAACGTGAAAGAGCACGCATTGTCTCTATCGACTGCCAACTCTGTGGCCATGCGCCTAGCAAGAGGTCCTCGAACAGTGGTCTATTGTATCAATACATATATAATCTACCTGAGAGTCTGCTGATCTTGAAAATGGTGCCTATTCATAACCAATCTTCTGAAAATGCGCATCCAAGTGATGAGACATAAAATCTGTTGCATAGAATACGAAAACAAAATAGAACACGAAAAATCCACGGAACCCTAGCCATAAGCAGCTTGGACTAATCGTAACCCTTAGTCAGGGTACTCCACCAAGAAATTCCACGATTTGACAGGATAGCTTAAGAACACACATAGAACAGCTCCTATTGTCACCATTTGAAGATGTCTTTTCCACGCGCTACGCAGTACATCCAAAATCGCGCCGTTGGCTACCTCTGTCTTATCACCACACCATCAAGCGCAAGCTATCTCTAGACTCTCTCTGAGGCCTTGCTCAAGCCTCTCTGACGCACGAATTATTTTGCGCAGCATTTGCAATGCGCTTTTATCAGTTCATAATCATCCTCATCTTAACTGCTTCAGCGATATCGAACCACACTCACACTATTATAAACATTGAACGAGAAGAAAATATCCTGATTAACTATTATTCGCAATCATAAGAAGCCAACAGACAATGACACCAAAGCCAGCATAGGGAAAATGAGCTACCGCGGCGCCGTTTTCCCATCCACTTTCTGGGGTATGTGTGCCTGCAAGAACTAATGCTGGGAGTGTTAGACAGTGCCACCACTCACGGCCATGGCAGTGGACGTAGAACATCTTGTCTACCTCAGTAGGCGTAACGCAGTAGCTGAACTTTTTCGGGTGATGGCAACTCGCAAATAATGTCTCATACGCCACCTGAAAGTATCAGACCTACCGTCTATATATATATATATATATATATATATATATATATATATATATATATATATATATATATATATATATATATGTGTGTGTGTGTGTGTGTGTGTGTACATATATATATGTGTGTGTATATAATTCACACACAACGGGTTTCACCTAAATTTAGCCAGAATTTAAATATATGTCGATGCACTCTAAGACGACACGACCGAATGCATGTTGCTCACTCTTGTATGTAGTTGTCATGCTATTTTCTGTATTTTGCTTAATTAGATAGTTAGTCAAGACTATGTAACCAACTTCTGAAGCAACGAAGCTAGGAAAATATTCCAATTAGAAAGTTGCGGAGCGGTTTGCAACACGTCCGAATAAACAGCTTCTGTCTTTCTGTCTATTAAGTATTAGTGTTTTTCAGCTTACTGCGGATGGGCCCGCGAAATAAAAAAAAAAACACCGCTGGACATGCCCACTTGCCCGTCGTGATTGCAGGGCTCCCAAGCGTACCGCACACAAACGAACGTAGCATTAGCCGGGTGTGCTGCCACTGCGTCTGCTTATCGCTATCACGAACAGCTTCGAGAAAAGCACATCGCACTGTATAGAGCCTGCTATTGCCAGTCAATATTTCATGATGCGAAGACCCTGGGCACAAGTACAGACAAGACTGGACTTGGGCTATTGGAAGCGGTTTACATACAAGAAAAATGTAGTGTGCAAAAGTCACACTTCTGTTGTCTTGTACAACACGGAGTATACTTTTTTGGTATCTTTCAATTGATGCTGCTAGTTTTGATGATCGCCCTCTGTAGTCTGCCCGAGGTGGCTGGTGCGCCTGTGCGCTGGGGTACAGTATATACGCAGTATCTCGGGGCTGTCTTTCGAATAAACCTTCAAGTGTTACTATCCTTTTCTTTTTTTCTCGTGAAGATAAGCCGCTGACTCTCCACAACGACGCTTTATATATTTCTTTAAAGATCGCAATGACATTAACTTCACTCGCCAACAAGACCTTGTTTTCTACGATTTTCTTTATCTGGCGAGCAGTCAAAACAAGCTGAGCACTCTTTCAGCATTCAATTCATCTCCAACAACGGCAGTATGAGTGGATAGATAACATTGTTATCAGCTGTATAATTAAGTTAACTTTTGCATTTATTTAGATAAGTAATTAGCGCATTGCTAGTTTTATAGGACTTTCTTTGTTTGGGGGATACCGTATTTCTCATTAAATTCAATCGACACCATTTAAAGGGCCCCTCATCGGGTTTTGCCATTTTGAGCTGACAAGCGCCGCGCATACGATGCACGCTAACGATCCTTTCTGCTAAGTATTGCATCGCTACGCGCCGCGAAAAGAGCTGAAATTTCAAACCGAGCGCGCGTTCCCCTTGTCCTCGCGGGTGCCGCACTCCCAGGAGGAGAGTCGACGCATGTCGCCCAAGTGCGCCTGCGCACACGGCAGTGCCATGACGTCGCTCATAGAGGCGCGTGATTTCAAGAATTATTTGAGGAAACATCTGTTGTTTGTGTAATCTGGTGCTTCAATAGAAGGATTACAGTTTAGATAAATAATAAGATAACCCGAATGCCACCGTGTTTTAACGCTAAAATGGGTTTAACTCCCGTTGTCGGCGACCTTACAGGGACCTTGAGCCAAAGGCCAAAGCCGTTATCCGGGCACTCGAATGAGAAAATCCGGGCCACGGAGAAAGGAAAAAGTTAAAGTAAAGCATAGCGCAACGCCTTCGAAGACAAACCTGTCGGCCCAGCACGTGATCGCACGTCAATGTGCTCGGTTTGTTTTAGTGTTCCCGCTCTGCAGGCAGGACCACCGCAGGGAAGCCGAACAAACGTGCACCGAACAAAAACTACTGGCATTGCTACTGCGGACGAAACGTTTCAGCAAATCTCGATTCTTGCTCCGTGATCTCGACGCAAATAGGTCGAGTGTTGGGCCGCCACTGGGCAAAAGCATTGGCTTCACGGAGTGTTTGCTTGCTGGCTGGCTGTGTGACGTGTTGCTCTCTGCTATCCTTTCCCTTCCTTCATGACCCAGGCAAGTTGACAAGGAAATTTATTCACCTGTAGGCATGCTTACAACTGTAGTATGAACGTAAAGCACAATATAAGGTACAGCACATGTAATACATCATACTTGATGTAAACAAAACAGATTAGCAAATGAAATAATAAATGGTGTCTGTTTGACGCTGGCTTTGCCACACACAACAACAACAACAACAAAACATCATTACAGCGTCCACGCAAAAGCATTATTGTCAACCTCGAATTTATGAAAGACACTCGGAGCACATACCAATGCAAACTCTCAACTCAGGCAGGCAGTTGAGTATTGTTCTGGCTGTAGACACACTTTGCCTCGGGAGACGGTTAGGTTGCGAGAACACAACGAGAGCATCCGGCCAGCCAGTCAAAACCTAAGAAAGTTGCGCCTCTGGCCCCCAACTCTTTCTACAGGACCGCATTACATACGCTAGCTATTGCCCAAATTAGTTACAAAATTTTTTTCCGAGTTCTTCCTAATGTTTGTTCACAATATCACGCAGGCTGTAACTTCCAGTACGCTGAAGTTTCATTTGTCATTTCCAGTAGCGGACGTTCAAAAGGCAGACACAGGGCGCCATACACTTCATTGTCATCTTTTGGCACTGAGACAGGCTTGTCTCTGCTCTTTCGAACGCCAGCGGCCCGTAAGTTCCGTGGCACGATTTCTCGTCCCCTCGAAAGATAGCACCACGCTGCTTGGCGCATACTTCGCCCAACTTTTCTTCTTCTAGCTGGGCAGCGTCCATATGGACTAGTGCACAGTGTGGCGTGGTGCGCTGTGGTTCGGTGTGATGCGATGGGGTGTACTGTTGCAACGTGTGCTACACCCATTTTGAGATTGTCATTAGTATCATCTTCAACCAATCTGCTTTGCCGGTTGCCATTTCATGCTTACGTCTACTCTCGATCACGGGAGAGCCACCAATATTTAACGAAATTTCTATTGTAAAGAAACTTGAAGGTAACCAATAATTGGATATTTCGGAAACGTTACATTTGACGCTAGCTTGCTGTTTCGCGTATCGTAGATAAAAGTTCGTCTCCAAAGAAGGCGGGATCGCCGAAATCAACTGTTAAAGTTGACGGCAACACGAATACCGCAGCCCTCTCTACACCGACACGAGCTCAAGCTTTGTTGGTAAATTTGCGCTGAGTCTATACGGTCACTCTATAAGGATTCTGTCACGTTCAAATACTGACGTCACAGCCTACACAAGCTCGTGATCACCATATCCGAGTCATTCCAGCATTTCGGTGCGCCTGCGGGAACAAGAGCATGCTGACTATTTGGCATAGTAGCCAATGATACCCTCCACGCTTCGCCAAATGTCATCGATGTCGTAGTTGCACCTCCGCATATTACATTGGTGGCTGATTAACGTGTATAGCTTGTCTGAAAAACGATAAGCCCAAAGGTGTAAGGAATGCTGGCGAAACCCGCAGCGCCGGCTTAGCGGCTATAGCGTTGTGCTGCTAAGCACGAGGTCGCGAGATCAAATCCCGGCCGCGGCGGCCGCAGTTCGATCGGAGCGAAATGCAAAAGCGCACGTGTCCCGTCCATTGCGTGCACGTTAAAGATCCCCTGCCGGTCAAAATTAATCCGGAGTCCCGCGCTACGGCGCGCCCCTTAATCAAATCGTGGTTTTGGAACGCAATACCCCAGAATTCATTAAACTCTAACCGACCGGAGCATCTGACCCCACTGCTCCGCGCCTTATATCCTCGTTGCATCACGTGGTAAGCGGGCGACTATCAGCTTCGCGACGCACCTGCCCTTCTCTCCTCGCGTGGCCTTTACGTTCTCTCTGCACCCCATTGCTCTCTCGCCTCTCCTTCTCCACTGCTCGTCTCTCACCCTTCTCCCTTTTCCCTTCTCCCTTACCCCAGACTGGTTAACATCCCTGCCTTCCTATATTCCTCTCTCTCGCGCTCTTCTCCACTGCTATTTGTCCAGATATACGGCCCCGAAACTATACGAAAAAGACAAAGGAAGCTATTAAACTGTCGACGGATAATTTAAGAGAACATTATTTATTTGAAAACATGAACTGCTCCAATTTTTCGGTGCTGCAATACAACTTGAACGCAAGGAAACAAAAACGCGTTGTAGCTATCCTATACAAGAGCACATCCACTACACGATGTAGACCATATCGACCTAGTTAACTTTGGTGCTATGTCTGTTGTTCACTGAGCTTTTTTTTCCTACGCTATACGGAAGTTTCGTTCCCGCTAATAAATATCTCTGAGACGTTTCATGCATAAGTAGCAGCTTAAATAGTTTCCATTAAGGTATGGTGACCTGCGCAGCAAGACATCTCAAAGTTATGGTTTCTTTTACGCATAGACGTTATAAGCGAAGACATAGAAGCCAACAGACATATCTACGGGGCATGTTTTTGGCAAATGAGTGCTGACGAGCACCTTTAATGATGCGCTATGCTCCCCTGAATGGCTGCTAAAATGCATATCGCTACACGTGCATGTATATGTGGGAATTTTCGTCGCAACAAATCCGTAGAAAGATGGTAGTCGGAAGTTGGCAGGCACTGAGGGCCCCACTATGAAAGCTTCGTCTAGCAACGACTGCAACGTCGACGGGATCTTTCGTGTGGCGGGGACCCAATATTGTCGACCTCGGCAAAACCTCGCCAGCCGTGAAGACGAACTGCTCAGAGCGCGCCTCCGCCGGAAGGCTTCCGGTCAATGCCTTCGCGTCCCCGCGTGGGGTGACGTTGCTCTCCTGGCGAGAAGCGGGTGCAGCGAGAAGAAGCACGATAGAGCCAAGGGCGAGCGGCGTCGTAACTGCGTTCTCTGGAGCGCGCCTCGGCCTTCCCGAACCCAATCAAGCCATCCGCACGCAGCAACGCAGGGCCCCGCACTGTTAGTGCCGCTGCCAGCGCCGCGCCGTCGCTGCCACCCAGCCGTCGTCCGACAGCCGCACTTCCTTCTATCTTGTCTCGCCTGCTGCAACTTCCGCTCTTCCGCTCTTGCATTTGCTTGCACCCCCTTCTACTTTTGCTTCTGCTTGGCGTTATCGCCCGAGGCCGCCCTGAACGCCTTGCCCCTGGCTCCTCTTCACACTTCCTTTAGTCCTGCCCACACACCACTTTCTTTCGGTCTTTCCAAGTTTTGCACCAACCCCCATCCCGCTACTGCGCGATTTTGTTTTGAAAGGTGCGGTTCTACTCACCCTTCCTCGGCTGTTTATCCATTCACCTGGCCAACGATTCTGCCTTCCTGGATCCACTTCTTCCTTCTTTTTTTTTCCGCGTTAATTTTGTGAAACGAACGTGTATTGTTGATTGCTAGTTTAGATGAACTGACCATCCTCAAATGAATTTTATGCAGCGTGTTCACACTTAATTTGGTTGGCGGTAGCATAAATATGAATTAAAATAACTGAAAATACCTTCTGCTAGAAGTTTCGATGTATTCAAACCTAGCGCATACAATAAAGGCAATACCATCGCTGGGCCTTCCCTCCGAATATGGGTTCAAATTTACTTGTGCTCACTTGTATTATTCTGGCATGCCTTCAAGCGAACTCCGAACAATCCAACATGCATAGCTATTGACAAAAACGACTTTACTAGTCATCTAGAAAGCGCTGACTGGTCCAAGGGAAGCAACAACTGAAATTGCAGAGGTAATGTGTACAAATGTAAGAGGATGCCACGCTAAATAAGCTCACCCGACCTTGATTCACTGCTTTCGCTATGCCACTGTAAAGTCTTACTATATGTTCGCTATTGCTATACGTGTAAAACTTCCGTGTTTTTTTACTGTACCAATGACACATAGACAAACAGATATGAACATGCAAGCGCGCACGCGTACGGTGATGCCCTCCCAAATTTATATTGTTTCTGACTTCATCAAATCTTAGGTACAGCTCTATCACCTCACCTTATCAGCTGCTTTCTCCATCCTCAGTATCTTGACGTTAAAATGTTTGTTGACGGCCTCTTCGAATATAGTGCACTGATCTGCGTGATGGGTTGAAATCAGTGTACATTATCGCTGCGACAATATTCCGCGGTAAGTAAAGAAAGGTGCTCTTAATGTATTCGTATGTCACGCCTCATTGTCACAGTCACCAAGGAATGATCTGGGTGAGCGCAGACGTATGCATCGGCTAGAGTTTCACATTATGATCGTGAAATGACCCACAAGACGAAAATAAAATAAATGTATTTGCAGCCTACAGGAAGAAGCTGTGCGTGTATAAACCACAGCAGAGTGATTCAGTCTTACTTAACGCGCGCTGGCGCGTTTTGCTTCTCTTGTTTTCATTTCTGCGATAGAATAGAAATGCCGACACTGACGCTCTTGTAACCAACGAACATGCAACCGAATTTGAACGTGCATTGGATAAGTTCTTTGGAAATCTTGAGTTTTGCAATGAGCACATTCCTTAGTTGATTTCCCATTGCGTATTAGTGCAGATATGTGTATTATAGGGCATCATGCTTTTATTGTATTTAAGCATTACCCTCCATGTAGCAACCAAAAATTGTGTTGACAGTATCCAACAAATAAATAAAGACATGAGGTAAATTTATACTACTATATGTTACCGGGTTTTCTAAGGAACAAGAAGAAAGGAAACCGAGTGAACCGAAACATCCTTTTTCGTCGCGGGCGCCACGTGTACGTGATCTTTCATGGGTGAAGGCAACTGGTTAATAAACTCACACATGCTACCAAAAGGCATCACTGCTGTCGGATGCGAGGTCTCACTATGTAATAAACGAGCTCGTCCGTGTCTCTTCTTGTGTCGTCTGTTTGGCGCTTTAGTACTTCAGTAACATGCACCAACTAGCCCAAAAAAAGTTCTGCTGGAGAAGAAAGGAATTCGAGGGCCCCATTTTTACTAGTCATAAGAAGCCAACAAAGACATCAAGAACAAGATAGAGGAAATCACGTGTGCTTATTAATTGAATTAAAGAAAGGAAAAATTAATGGAAATGAAACTGGATGAAAAAACAACTGGCTGCAGGCAGGGCAGAAACTTACGTCTTCGCATTACGCCTGCGATGCTCTTGCAAATTGAGCTCCTGCGGCGCCGTTCTCTACGGCGGCCCCATCTGCGGCCAGTTGCTTTTTCGCTCAATTTCACTTCCATTAATTTATCATTCATTTAAATAAATTAATAAGTACATGCAATATGCTGTCATTGATGTCTTTGTTGGCTTCTTATAACAGGTTATCTACGACTATCCTGAAATTGCCAGAAGTTCAGGAGAAAAGCCTATGAGCTCGCGCACCGAGTTCAAAGACAAAGACGTTGAGGGTGCAAAGAGTGAACATTTGAGCATACCACTATTCTTACTGCTCAAGCTAACAGCCAGCTGCGTGGGCGCTAGCCACACTGCGTTACGTATGGGCACATGACTTTTCGCAGATGCGGCAAGTGTAGTGGTTAAGCGGGAGGTGTACATCAAAACGCAATATACTTCTATATGTATGGCGAAGCGTTAGTGCCATGCATTGCAGGGAAGCCAGGCAGCTCTCTACCGCCTATATTGCCTTAAATGTGGGTCATAAGGCGCTCGAGACTCCTGGCACCCACTTTCGACGGTCTTCTGCTCGGCACTGCCTAACAGAATGGGCGTAGGAGTTCAACAAATAAACGTAGTTATCAATAAGGATTTAACTGATATACTAAAATAACCTGTTTGGGAACATGTACGCGAAATTTCAGCAACGTGGTAATACAACTTTAGATTTCAGGCGCATTCGTTACACCGATGGCTGACCCATTCACATCAACATGCTGCCCAGGAACATACAAGTTTGTTAACGATTGCTGAAATTTGTCTAAAACATTCCGAAATAGGCCATTTTCGTATATCTATCAAGTCCTAATTAATAAATACCTGTAATTTAAAGATTTGATTGTTGGACTTCCGATGCCCATTCAGATACGTAGCGCCGAGCGGAGTAGAGAGAGGGCAGCTGGTATCTCGCGTCCCTCGTGCGCCGTTGTCTACCTTATAGGTAGACAACGGCGCACGTTTTAGCAGGTCATCCAAAGGCACAGTATTGGCTTTCGCTATACAAAGCGCAAGGTAAAAGAATCGGAACTAGCGTTATCACGTGGAGGAATTCTTCGCCAGGGATCGTCCGAGGAAATCAAATCGTCGTTTTCTTTGACTGCATTTTCGGAGATACTGCTCGTCGCTGTTTGCAGGAGGCGTTCCACCTTTACTCAAAGGAGCCGTGAAACACTTTTTGAACACAATAAGAAAACATCGCCGATCGGTAGACGAGCTTCCTGCCAACATGTGAGCCAAATATTAAGCTTGAACTGCTTCTAGAACAACGGGAGCTAGCGAGATCCCGTTGTCGGCGACCTTCAAGTGACATTGAGTCAAAAGCCAGAGCCGTTATCCAGGCGATGAAACTAAAGCATCCGGGCAAGTTGCGAGAACAAAACCAGATAGTCCGGGCAACCAACCAAAACTTAAGAAAATGCGCTCTCTGCCCTCAACCCTTTCTACAGTATCGCATTACACACGCTAGTTGTCGCCCAAACAAGTTACAAAAAATATTGCTTCCGAGTTCTTCCTAATGTTTGTTCACAATATTAATCAAGCTGTAACTTCTAGTAAGGTGACGTTTTATTGGTCATTTGCAATAGCGACGTTCAAAAGGCAGATAGAAGGCACCATACACCTTATTGTCTTTTCGCGCTGAGACATGGTTGCCCCTGCTCTTTTTAACGCCAGTGGTCCGTGAGTTCCGCGGCGCGGGTTTAGCATCGCTTCGAGCGATGGCGCCACGCTGCGTGGCGCATCCTTCAGCCGCTTTTCTTCTTCGAGCTGGGCCGTACGCTCTGTCTCCCTGGCGTTTTCCGCTGTCCGTCGTGCCGCCTTCAGCCGGTAGTAGCTGGGCAGCTACTACATGGACCAGTGTACAGTATGGCGTGGTGCGGTGTAGTGTGGTGGGCTGTGCCGTTGCGAAAATGCACTACACCCATTTTAAGATTGTGGCTATAGTATCATCTCCAAGCAATGTGCTTTGCCGGTTGCATTCAGTAGGTAATTTACAATTTCGGGTCAAGAACTTGGAGGACGCTTAAGCTTCCCCTTCAAGAGTGGAACGCGATAGCGTTATCGCACCCCGCTCGCACCGCCCACTCATTCACTCGGCATGCTCTTGAGTCACGCAAAGACGAAACGTGCGCCTTAGCAAGCGGAACGAACCAAAGAACTAGATATCCGGGAGGGAGAAACGATCTACAATAGCCAACGTCGTGATCGGCACGGACAGCCGGGCCGCGACGCGCCATGAAGGTGGACGCGATCATGGGGCTGACGCCTCGATGGGATCGTCCTCTATCTCGCTTGGCAGCACCACGCAGACTCATGACACCTCGCCAGCAGCACGGCACACATCGCAGGGGACGCTTTCCGACCGGATGCGCGACGGCGCAGCGATCACGTCAGAGGCGTCCCGCATCGGACGCTGCACCTAGGAATCGCGCTGTGAGCGGAAAGAGGAGCCGTGTCACCTAAACACGAGGGTTCGAGTGACGCACGCTGGAAGTTGGAAGAAGAGAGAGCGAGAAAACTTATTGAACGCAAGGGTAAGGGTATTAGGGCATCCTCGCCCAGGTCCCCGCACGGCCCCAATGCACTCAAACGAGACGAAGGGGAGAAGCGGGCGAGCTGCGCGCCACCTGTCGGGGCAGCGCCGTACATTGTGTTTGCCGCAAGATGTTGCGTGCGCGCGAAGCGCAGGAGAAATGTAGCGGTAACGTACTTCGGTACGCGTTGAACTGCGCCTTCTGCAATTTACATGCTCATAATTACCGATATACACCGCAGTATAACTTTCTACGGCACGTTTCTAAGGCAACACCGCCTTCACTAGAGGCGCTTTTGTCGCGCTTTAAAGCATTCGAACTCATGGCTGAGTGGTAGCGCCTCCATCTCACACTCGGGAGACCCTGGTTCGATTCCCACCCAGCCCATCTTGCAAGTTGTTACTATTTATGAATTGCCATCCGCCATTTTTCGATCATGGCCAACGCCGCCGACGCCGACGACGCTGGCTTTTCTGCAACACGAGCTGCTTAACGCTGCCGCGTTAAAACCTTCCAATACCGCTTGCCATCTTCTTCGCAGTGTCATCAGCAGCTACGTCACAGATGGAGCATGCGGGTTTATTATGTAATGGTGGATTTCGTGATCGCGAGAACAATCTCAGTAAAAATAATGTTACGTGTAGCTGATGTACAAGTCTATTTACAATATATTTACACGTAGGCCAACGGTGGCAAAGATGGCGACGCTATATCAAGCGGGGCCACGTCGTCTTCTTTCTCCTCAGTGCAGCCACACTGTGGCGGCTGTTCCGTAGCATCACCCCCGGCACTAGAAGCACCGTCCCGCTGCTTAATCTACACATCCGTGGCGAAAGGTGTGTGATATGGCTTTAGTCTTGCCACGTGAACGATGTCACTTGCAGCCGGCGATGACGCGGAGAGGCTGGCGGGGATGACTTCATACGTGACGTCGGTCACTTGTCGCACCACGCGGTATGGGCCAGTGTAGCGCGACAGCAGCTTTTCGGAAAGGCCCACACGTCGAATGGGTGACCAGAGAAGCACCAGAGAACCCGGAGTAAATTGTACGTCGCGATGGTGGCAATCATAGAGGCGTCTCTGGTGCTCCTGCGAGGCCTCGAGACTGGTGCGGGCGAGCTGGCGCGCATGGTCGGCGCGTGCGATCGCGTCGCGGGCGTATTCAGTGGCTGAACGTGTGGCCGAGGGCGACAAAGTGTCTAAGGGCAACGCGGGTTCTCGGCCATATAGGAGATAGAATGGTGAATAGCCGGCGGTGTCGTGACGCGATGCATTTACGCGAACGTCACATATGGTAAGTGAAGATCCCAGTCGTGGTGGTCGGTCGCGACGTACTTGGATAGCATGTCGGTGATGGTCCGGTTGAGGCGCTCCGTGAGGCCGTTGGTCTGTGGGTGGTAGGACGTGCTGAACTTGTGCTTAGTCGAGCAGGAGCGGAGGATGTCCTCGACGACTACCGACAGAAAGCTGCGGCCATGGTCAGTGAGTAATTGGCGCGGAGCACCGTGCACTAAAATGATGTCACAGAGCAGAAAGTCAGTCAGTAGCACAACTTGTCGGGAGGGCTCTGGTGATTGCGTACCGCGTAGCATAATCAGTAGCGACGGCGACCCATTTATTTCTGGAGCCCGAGAGAGGAAACGGTACAAGAAGGTCTAGACCAACACGGAAAAAGGGTTCCGGTGGGATGTCGATCGGCTGGAGACATCCAGCTGGAGGTGTGGAGGTCTTCTTCCGGCACTGACAGGGCTCACAAGCGGCAACGTAGCGCCGCACGGAGCGGGCGAGACCAGGCCAGAAGAATCGACGGCGTACACGGTCGTATGTGCGCGAGACGCCCAAGTGTCCAGCCACGGGAGCGTCGTGAAGTTGGAGGACAGTCGAACGCAGGTGTGATGGAATTACGAGCAGGAGGTCAAGGCCGTGTGGATAGAGATTGCGGCGGTATAGTGTCCCCTCAAGGAGAAACATCCGGAGAGAGGCGTCGCCAGGCGTTGACTCCAGATGGTCGATAAGGGCTCGTAATGAAGGATCGCGGCGTTGCTCGTTGCCGATTTCAAGCAACTGGGACACAGAGAAAACGCAAGCGATGGTGTCCGCATCAGCCGGGTCGTAGACGGGATAGCGAGACAAACAATCGGCATCCTGGTGCAAGCGTCCCGTCTTGTATACCACGGAGAAGGTATATTCTTGCAGGCGTAACGCCCAGCGAGCTAGTCGTCCCATGGGGTCCTTGAGCGAGGATAGCCAGCAGAGCACGTGGTGATCAGAGATGACACAGAAGGGGCGTCCATATAAGTATGGATGAAACTTGGCATCAGCCCACACAAGAGCGAGGCACTCGCGCTCTGTGATTGAATAATTGCGCTCGGCGGGTGATACAAGTCGGCTGGCATAGGCTGTAACGCGATCATGTCCACGCTGGCGTTGTGCTAACACTGCTCCTATGCCGTGAGCACTGGCATCAGTTCGAACTTCCGTTGAAGCAGACGGGTCAAAATGGGCCAGAATTGGAGGCGTGGTAAGGAGAGTAGTGAGCTGTGAAAAAGATGCGGCATGGCTAGGTCCCCAAGAAAATAGGGCGTCTTTCTTCAAGAGATCGGTAAGGGGACGGGCGATGGTCGCAAAGTCCTTCACAAAGCGTCGAAAATAAGAGCACAGACCTACGAAACTACAAACGTCCTTGGTAGACTTCGGAACAGGAAAGTTCGTAACAGCGCGAATTTTGTCCGGATCAGGTCTCACGCCTCTGGCGTCCACGAGGTGTCCAAGGACGGTGATTTGGCGGCGAGCGAAGTGACATTTTGACAAGATCAACTGGAGACCGGCGTGGCGGAACACGTCGAGAATGGTTGAAAGACGGTCTAGATGCGTGTCAAATGTGGGTGAATATACGATGACGTCGTCCAGATAGCATAAACAGGTGGACCACTTGAACCCCTTGAGCAAAGAGCCCATCATTCGTTCGAAGGTGGCGGCGCGTTACAGAGACCGAAAGGCATCACCTTTTACTGTTAAATGCCGTCAGGGGTAATAAATGCAGTCTTCTCTCGGTCCATGTCGTTGACGGATATCTGCCAGTAGGCGGACCGTAAGTCGATAGAAGAAAAATAGGTGGCACCGTACAGGCAGTCGAGAGCGTCATCAATACGTGGCAGAGGGTACACGTCCTTTTTTGTGATTTTGTTCACGTGGCGATAATCCACACAAAAACGCCACGTGCCATCCTTCTTTTTGACAAGTACGACGGGAGAAGCCCAGGGACTACAAGAAGGCTCGATAATGTCCTTTGCAAGCATCATTTTGACTTCCTGTTGGATAACAGCTCCTTCGGACGCAGAAACACGATATGGACGTCGGTGAATAGGGTTCACATCGCCAGTGTTTATGCGATGGGTCACGAAGGACGTTTAACCTAAGGGTCGATTGTCAAAGTAAAAAATGTCGCGATAGCCTCCAAGAACGCGGCAAAGAGCTTCAGCTTGAACAGATGTAAGATCAGAGGAAACCATCTTCTCAATGTCGACGTCAGTACCGTGCGATGACGTCACGGTATGGGCTGAGCTGTGACGATCTTCCACTGTGAATGGCTCGATCTCACCATCCTGCAAAGCGCTAATTATAGCCAATGAAATCTCCTGAGGCAGAACTTGCGTGGTTAGCGTGAAATTGACAAGGGGAAGGCAGGTGCGGTTACCAGTAATTGTCAGCACAGTGTGTGGCACGGTAACATCATGTGTAAGTATTACTGCCGGAATTGGTGCGACCACGTAATTACCTTCAGGTACAGCTTGTGAGGACAACAAGTCGACGTGTGTCACAGATTGAGGCGGTAGGCGAATAAAATCCATGCAGCTCAAACGGCTTGGAGGCGGGTCCACATGGTCGGCAAGAAGAGGCAAGTCAAGGCGAAGTGAGCCGGCCGAACAGTCAATGAGGGCAGAATGATTGGCAAGGAAATCCAGACCAAGAATGAGTTCGTGAGGGCAATGCTCGATGACGGTGAAGAGAACGACGGTTTGTCTCTCAGCAATGGTGAGGCGGACAGAGCACATGCCAACAATAGCGACAGTCCCTCCGTCGGCGACTTGCACAACTCGGTCCGGCGCGGGCGTCAGAACTTTTTTGAGCCGACGGCACTCATAATGGACACATGCGCCCCGGTGTCAATTAACGCGCACACAGGAACATTGTCGACGAGAACGTCCAAAAGATTCTTGTTCGTGGGTAAAGTGAAGCGAGGATGTCGTGCCAATTTCGTCATTGCAGCTTCATCTCCAGAAGCTGCACTGTCTAGTTTTCCGGTCGGGGGTGCGGCGAGTAGGTCGGAGAAGGAGCACGGCATGACGGGGGCAAACTAGATTGACGACGCGAGGGGGAAGGCGAGCGGGAGTTGCGGGTCGCGTCAAAGGTTGTCGCAGGGTCAGATGATGGAGCGGGCATAGAAGGGGCGAAGATAAAGGACGCGATAGAGGGGCGAGGGTGGTAATCAGGAGAATAGCGCACCTGAGAAGTCCAGCGGCTGCGGCAGTGGTGAGCGACATGTCCTATGCGTCGGCAGTTAAAACAGATCGGCTTGTCGTCCACCGTTCGCCATTCGGAGGGGTTGCGCTGTTCCTAAGAGGAGTAAGAAGGGCGCGATGGGGACGTGCGTGGAGAAGGAGGTTCCGAGCCTAAGGAACGAATGGATTGCAGGCCGACATTGGACAACTCTTGACGGACGACGGCCTGGATCAAGGAGATTGCCACCGGAGAATGATAAGGTGACGGGAATGAAAGGGCCGCCGGTTGTGCCGCTTCGACCTCAAGACGAATGATGCGGGTCAAGTTGTCACATCGCGATGGCTGGTGGAAGAGGTCGTCACAGGATGACGTAGCAGCTGTGTTGGGAAGTCGAGTGGTGTATTGGGATACCTGGCGGCTTTTAGCATGCTCAAGACGGCGGCACTCCTAGAGGATCGTATCGATGCTGGTGACGTTGGTAAACACCAGTAAATTGAAGGCGTCATCAGCAATGGCTTTGAGGACGTGATTAACCTTATCGTCCTCAGACATGGTCGGGTCAGCCTTGGCACAAAGGGCCAAGACGTCGAGAATGTAGGACACGTAGGACTCGGTTGACGTCTGTACACGTGTGGCAAGGGCTTTCTTGGCATTGACTTGACGACGGAAGGGATTGCCAAAGAGCTCGCGGAGCTTCTCTTTGAAGAGATCCCAGCTGGAGCTCTCCTCTTCGTGAGTCTGAAACCATGCAAGTGGAGCTCCGTCGAGGTAGAAAAGAACGTTCGCAAGCATAATAGTCGAATCCCACCTGTGACTGGTGCTGACACGTTCGTATAAGCGGAGCCAGTCGTCAACATCAGCACTGCCGACTCCGTTGAAAACACCAGGATCCCGAGGGGGGGAAAACGGCGACGTAGGTCGGGGCTGCAGGCGGAGACGGTTGCGTAGATGAAATGCCGCCAGCAGGAGCCGAAGTTGCACTGTCGCCGTTGCGACCGCTGCGAAGCTGACGGGTACGGGGAACGTCCACCTCCACCAAATTATTGTTACGTGTAGCTGATGCACAAGCCTATTTACAATATATCTGCACTTAGACCAACGGTGGCAAAGATGGCGACGATATATCAAGCGGGGCCACGTCGTCTTCTTTCTCCTCGGTGCAGCCACACTGTGGCGGCTGTTCCGTAGCAATATAATTGGTAATTTGGAGGTTAATAATTGAAAAATACGCATGCCTGCGATTCAAAAAAGAAGGGTATTTCTTCTTTGCACTTCAGGTCTATACAAAACAGTTGCGCGTAGCTGTGTCTGCTGCGCGTGGTCTCGGAGATCCCACTGGTGCGCTGCGTAACGTAGATATCGCGGCCGCCACGTGCGGGCTGCCGCGACGAGCCGTCTCGGTGGCGAGACGCTTTGAGAACCGCGTGCTGCACCTCGAGCGGCTTGCACGAACATTTATTAAGGAAAAGCATAACGAATTTTAGAACACGTTCTCAAATGTTCCACAGAGAACGCCTAGTCCGCACAAGAACGCATTCTCGAATTGGTTATTATTTTCGTTATTAAATGTTCGTGCAAGGCGCCCCTGGTGTCCCTGGGCACGTATAGTTGCAGGAGCGGGGCGATGCAAGGCGGCCTGAGCGCCTGTCAAGCGTCGTGAGAGCGCACCGCAAGCCTTAACGGGAAGTAGCGGCACAAAGAAAAGAAACGAAAAAAGAAAATGCCCTACGTTCGGCCGGGGTCTTGCCCCTTTTGTCGTGTCTTATGTACACCTCCGAGCGCGTTAGTGAAGATGAAAAGAGAGAGAAAGCCACGCATCGGTGCAGTAACTAGCTCGAATTCCACGAAATCGTGAAGCATATAATTCTTTTCTTTTTTTTTTCTACAGGCGACGTCTGTAGTAGAACCCCCACACTCATATTCCCCATCGACACCTTGGCTAAGACGGGGTGCCACGGCGTTCGTATTGCGAGTAAATGTAGCTGCAGATGAGAATATATGAATCGTGCATGTGTACAAATTATCAGCACCTGTTATCAGTAATGTTGTCGGGCAGAAAGAAACGCAGTTTCCGGTATCAATATTGTAAAATGAAAGCGTTTTTGTTTAGCAGGAAAGGACTTCTTTCGTCTGAAGAATATTAGCTTTTGGGTAAGGTAATGTTACTATACTCGATCTGGTGTTTTTATTGCTGCCTCTCTCGGCCGGTTTGCTTTTACCGTTAAAGTGCCCACTACACGAATTCCCTTTCGATTGATAAGAATCTCGGTGAAAATATTATCGTCAATTTTAACTTCCTTTCTCCCTTGCTTCGGCTGTTTCCCGTTGGCGTGCACCGGAAAGATGCCGAATGTCGCCACAGAGAAGCTTCTGACTGGGTTCGCAGGCGTATAGAAAAAAGAATAATGCACCGAGGAGGCATTGGCAGCTGGCGTTCTTTGAAAGAATGCTCGAGAGTACGACGACACAGGAACGGCGCTGCTCCAATCAAAGGAAATGCAATTCGAAACGCGCAGACGGCACTTTTTCATTTCATTCCATGAACAATTGCAACGCGACAGGAATGCATGACTGCGCGAGCTCGAGTTTCGCGTTTGCGAGCAAAAGCAGGAACGACGCGTAACTGAAGCTACGCGAACCCTTCTCACTGTCGTCAAAGAGCTAAAGAGTGCGTGGGTGTATGAGTGGGCGAAAGCAAAAGAAAAAAAAACGAAGGTGCATATAAGCAAGACGAGAACGCAGCAGCGTATTGCACCATTCGCAGCAACGAATAAGTTTCGCGAAAAAGAAGGGAGAGTGCTTAATTCAAGAAAGAAGAAATGGTTGACGTTGCAATGTAAAGAAGAAAAAAAAATATCATCTCAACTGCATGGCCTTGCTTCGGGAAGGGATTGTATACGACAAATTTTTAGTCGAAGTATAAGTTAGAAAAGGCCTGCGAGCATTCCACTGTATCACAAGAACAATAAGGAAATAAGCCTTTGTGTTGTGGATGTTTCACTGTGCCCAAATGACAGTGCCGCCGCCTGCATGGCTTGGATTTTACGACGCACTCGACGAGACTGATGGCGTGCGACGAAATAAGTAGGACCTGACGATTGGGTGGGTTGGTAAGGGTGCCTGTCCGTGTCACTGTTTCGAACAAATTAGAAAGGCGCTATGAAAGGCTGGGAAAACTAAGAGAGAACCATCCCTGCGTAATCTGCGCGCAGTAAAATCGAATGCGATCCGCAAAACTTCGTGTAAGAAGGCGCCCTTTGTGCACGATGTCTTGACCCACCAATCCCAGTAGTTGCTAATGTACTACTAAAACTAGGATGTGGGACACAGGCCCGTTTCTGGGTGGCCTTCTTGAGCACCGGCTCTTTGCCGAAGGCACTTGACCTTTGCAATGCACGTGGAGCAGGCAGCGTTTGACGGCACTCGTGTGAGAGGTTATATACTTGATATGCAATAAATATACACATGCTTTGTCATTTCGTTAACCGTCTGTATTTTAAATGTAGAGTGGGAAGCTAAGCGAATTGGTCAGGCAAATATCTCTATCATCAAGCAAATAATGATTCTATTTTCATATCGTCAGAAAACGCCTAGAGGTGCTAGAAAATTGCCTCAGTGACTCGCGACGCCCCCTGAAGCAAACGTGTGACCCTAATCTCTTGCACAATCTTGAAAAAAGTAGATAAGAGCTATTCACCACGTCAAAATGCAGCAGCAGCACGTTGCGTTTGTAGACTCACTGCGCCATTGTGCTTGCTGTACCAGGACGCTGTTGTCGGTCTCTAATGAAGAAGTCACCATCAGAGGACGTCACCAACAATTGTCACGTAGGTGTAGGCACGAGTAAACATGAAAAACAGTCGCATAATCTTCCCTCAAAATTAGTGATAAATTGTATACATTATGGAGCCTCCTTGCTGCCGTGTATATCTCGCTTACGTTATTTATCTACGGGCAATGTAATAAGTTAACGGGATGCAGTTTCCGCGAACCTCAGCTCAGTTCTAGATTGCAGTACTTATAAAGTTAGAACATTATGCTCAGAGAATATTCGGCTTTTTCTCAGATCCCACATCCCCTAAACTCTCGATCCAGCCTGCAGGTCACAGTTTACCACGATGAAGAAACTGCGCGAACCCGCGACCATTTCTAAATAACACGAGACGCCGCGGTGAATGTGCCAATTGCCAATTTACTGCAGGCGACTGCAATATACATGGTGTCGTACGTAACTTGTGCACAGTCTAAAAATATGCGAGTGCAACGTAGCTGAACAGGACCAAGGTAATGTTTGCCATGGCTTTGAGCAAGTCAGATTTTTTGTTATTTTGCCTAACTGCATAATTATTTGCTATTAATTAAATAACTTCTCTCATATTATAAACAAAGCAAAATTCTGAATCAGCAAATTGGAGGCCTCTATGAACCATTCACGATCCATATTTCTGTTGCTCTGTACGTGGTACGTAAAAGTTTTTTTCGAGGGTTAATGAAAGCCAGCGAAACACGAAAAAAAAATGCCGTGCGACTAGTCGCGCGGTACTCTTTTCCTGTTTTGCGAGCTTTCTTTCAGTCGTAGCGGGCAGCATGACCGGAGTACATTTTGTTGCAATAGTTCGCGAACTAACAGATATATATATTCCGGCTGATACCGGGGCCACTAATCTCGAAGCTAATCGGTGCAATACCCATCTCAAACATATTTGCAGCAAAAAGCAGCCTCTATCCAAATTGGCAAAAAAAAAAAAGAAAAACACTAACGATGGCCGTTGGTTGTAATATAAGCTGCTATTTCATGAATACGTAATGGTGCTAAAAGGAGTGATAGATAATTTTGAATCTAAAATACTTCCATCAAAATAAATTGGGTAACTCACATAGCGCACGTAATTAATAGTTCACCCAGCTAGCTCGGCTACATTCGGTGCAAGTTATCAAAATTGCCGCATCAACTAATTTATTACTATACCACCAATTCGCTCCAAGCTGGAATATGCAGCATCGTTATGGGATCCTATCTCATTCAAATCTGACTGACTCACTTGAAATGATTCAAAATAATTATGTTCGTTTTATTCTCTCTAACTACAACCGCAATAAGAACATAACGGAATACAGTCCAGTCTAAACTTACTACCTCTCTCATCTCGCCGTAAAATATCTCGTTTACGATTTGTTCATAAAATACATTATCACCAGTGTATTCGCGACGAACTTATCTCTCCCCCTGATTACATTTATCAGTGGCTAGAACATTCTCGCAATGTTGGCATTCCACTATGCAGAAGTAATCCACTTTGTACTCTTTACCACTCACAGCCAGAGAGTGGAACTACCTTCCCGCACCAATTTCAATCATTCAAGATCGTGACCAATTCATGAAATAGTTAGCTAACATTGAATAAAGCGAAAATCAGACATCCACCCGTTCGCAGCAATTGCTACAAAGGAAACCCATACGGGTTCTTCGAAAAAAAAAAGCCTCATACTTGTTGTTGTTAACATACAATGTATGTTATTATACAATTCTATGCTAACGTTGTATAGTAATATACTTTTCTATTTGTATAACCCACTGCCGTCTGTAATGGCTCTCTGAAATTAAGCGTATTTGTTATAACTAAATAAATAAAGCATAA